>NW_024871346.1:4040000-4340000 GCF_019054845.1 Dipodomys spectabilis | reverse complement strand
AAGTATAGCTTCTACTGAATCAAATGCATTAAAAAATCGTAAGCCAAGGACCATCTGTATTTACTAAACACTTGATTTGTGACAGACTAGGTATTATCTGTATTATACTAAATGTATTCTAAATGCTTAGTGTTAAAGGGCAGTCGACTTTTTCTGGAAGAGTTCAAATAGTAAATATTTCAATTTGGCAGGCCATTAAGTTCTGTGTGGTAGCTGTTCAGCCTTATCATTAAAGCATGGAAAGAACCATAGACGACCCCTAAACAATTAGGTATTGCTGAGCCCCAATTCTGCTTACTTTATAAAGGCAGGACCTAGGTTTGATTTGGCCAATCCTGTCATATTTGAAATGCCCTGGCTAATTCATGTAACAATTCAAAGGAACAGCTATCAGCTCAATAGATCAAGTCGTTTCCCTCTGCTCACTCAGATAAGAACTTCCACTGAACCTCTCTGCCGCTGTTTCTTCAATACTGGGGTCTGAACCCAGGCCCTCATGTTTGCTAGGCAGGAGCTCTGCCACTTAAGCCATGCCTCTAGTTTTGTTATGATTTTCGAACAGCACCAAATGCTATCTTACCTACATAGAGGCCTCCTGGGACTGGCATTACCTAAAGCCAAGACTTTCCGGCTCTTTCCCTTCACCATTTCCTTCTCTGAGCAAAAGGCACCATCCTCTGACATTCATTTCCTCCAAAGTCACTATCTGCCCCAGCATCGGATTTGACATGAAATCCCCCACCATCTAATTACTAAGCCCTCCGCCAGGCTGGGACTTCTCCCAGTCTACATACAATTGAAATGAAGTCACCAGAATAAAACCAAGAGCTCAATAACTGTGTCAACGTTCCTGTCCTTTTGAGTTTGAACCTTAGTTCCACTGCTTCATTTGCCAGCGACCCCAGCCATATCTAAACCTCTTGGTTGCTTATTTATCAGTAGAGATTTTAAAAAGAATCAAGTGTTGTGAGGACTTGGCAATAAACGCATCTTCAGTTATGAACTGCAGAGATGCCCGGCCACACCTGCTGTCTCCTCTTCTCTTGATTCTTGAGGAGAGTTACCACACAGCTAGGAGAGGCCGTGGTTTAGCTACAGGATGATTTTCCTCACCGTGGCTGTAAAGACAATGCACGCTGTGTCCTTAGTGGTGTCCACTTGGGTCTCTGGGGACAGCCATGGCGACACAACGTTGTCTGGTGCTCTGGGTATATAGAGTTCAGCCCAGTTCCAGCACGAATGATTGAAGCACCAATTTCCAGCCCCTATCCCTGTCCTGTGAGCTGGTTCTTCCAGCAGAAGACACACCCATGTGCTCCCACCACTGTCCCAGGACCCGCCAGGTGCCAGCTCAGTGCCAGACACCATGCCACGTGCATCCAGCACCCTGGACCTCTTGTCTTCCAGTCAGACCCACAGGCACTTGGCACTTGTCCCCTGGGTGTGGCCACCGGTGTGGCAGGCCCCCCCAAAGCCAGTGGGCTCCGTGGGAACTCCAGACTCCAGATGAGCGAGTTTGGGAACATGCTGACTGTGGTGTGCCTCCTCCACTGCCCACCAAGACTGGCATATATAAAGGACCTGAAGGGGAGAAAGAATGGGGGGCTCCATGGAGAAGAGCGTGTTGGTAGTGTGCTGGCGCGCTGAGCTGAGGTCACAGAGGATAAGCAGAGGCCAGATCAGACAGTGCTTTGTGCACAATGGAGGAGGCACTAATCCTACACCAAAGATGATGGGAGGCATGCTGCTAAGGAGATAAATAGGGAGGACCACACAGGCGGGCTAAGATGCTAAGCCTTTTGAGGGGAAAGGTTTGTCCTGACCAGCGTTCTCATCCTTCTCTTCCCCTTTTGTTCCATGTTCTCTAACAGACGGGTCTCCTCTACCTCCACGGAGCCACCCTGTGTTGCCACCACTGGCCAGCTCCCGTTTCCCAGAGACACGTTCCCCCTGCAGTATGAGTCTTCGGTAAGCCTTGCTTAACCCGATCTCACCTCTTCCACACAGCCTTCTCAGGTCAGGTCTCATCCAGTTAAAACATGTGGCAAACGAGGAGAGGAAAGAAAGGTCTACATTCTCTAATTTTGGAAAGTTTTCTTTTCCAGGTTCCCCATCTCTAGGCTGGGCTGATTCCTTAAATCAATTTGTATTTTCTCTCACCAATAAAATGCTTTGCAGGGCAACTATTCTTGCTCATTCCTTCAAGAGAGGCCTCAGGACCGTTCCTTGCCATGCCTGACCCAGACCGCCATGGGAAGATTTAGATCCATCTCTTAAGAAATCTACTTATCTAAGCTTCAGATCCAGTTACCAAATTCAATAAGAGGAAATCAAGCCAGTCAACCTGCATTTGTCTATAGGTCTACCATGTTTCTTCTGTGGACCCAAAGGCAAGAGGAACCAAGGCTCTGTAATTTCTTCTGTCTTCCTTTTTGCTGACTGCAGCATCTTGTAGACACTAGATACATACATGCTGGTGATTTTTCTTGGTCTTAGGTAACAAGCTTATTTGTATTCCTGGCTTAGAGGAAGATGAGGGGCTTCCAGTCCTGGCCTTGAAGTCTTTCTTCTGCTCTGCTGTCAAAGCTATCATCCTCCACTTCACCTCTGTGTGTTTGATTTCCTTCCTGAGAACATTCGTTGGCTCCTGGCCTGTATCATGAGACCTGAGCTCCTTAGCACAAGCCCATCCCACCTCTCCAGCTGCCTTTTAGTTTTCTACTAAAAACAAACTGACCAAAACATCTTCCCCACAGCTTATCTGCTGTAGGAACCTTTCCCCAATCTCTCTCTTAACACGAACACGAATGCAACCACGTTCCTCCCCAGTTCTCTGGATCCAACACCCATGGCCATGCTCATCAGAGAGTGAAGTCAGTTACGTACATTTCTGCTGTTAGCCTGTGGTATGCATGGCACTGGAGAGTGTCCGGGAGTATGTGCTCTTTTTTGGTATAACCGATGCCCACATCTAATATCGGACCAATAAGCTTGGAGAATGAGTGAAAGATGGCGTATTTAGTGGGAAATAGTCATTGAGCATACATGGAGATTTGCAAAATTTTTGCTTTCCTATGGTCAAAATAAGTTCCAAAAAGTTATCCACCTGCTCAGATACCTTTGAGTTAGGTGTTAATATGAGCCAACCTTTGGTCGGTTATGCTGCAATAACAAACATCCCTGAAGTTTGATGACCTATAACATTCTTGCCTCTGTGATCCCTGGGCAGGCAGCTTGTGCTTGGCTCTTTCTTTTCCAGCATGCAGAGTCAAGGAGCACTTGGTCTTGGGATGTGGCATTCTGACAACAAAAAGAAAAAAGTTCTTGAAACATTTGTGCATCTAATCCTTACTTTCCATGGACTAAACCAAGACATAAGACAAGCCTGACTCAAGTACAGTCTGTGTATCAGGATGGCCACCAATCAGAAAAAGAATTACACCCTATCACAGTATCTTGAAGAATTTTATTTCTGCAAATATCAAAACTTCTGGAATGCTGCATATGTTTATTGTATATGCTCTTTTAAATTAGTACTCATTCAATCTGCCTCAAATAATCTGAGACATATAAACTAGTTCACACGATCAGGCAAACTGCTCAGATAAACCTTACATTCCGTCAGCAAAAAATAAGACACAATTGTATTCAAATATACTCATGGTGCGTCACTATAACCACCATCTATTACTAATAAGTAGACAGGCAGATGGACACGCAGATAAAGGCACCCAGTACTCCCTCTAGCTGCTCATCAGTTTCTTCTCCTTCAATAACTCTTCCAGAAGTCATTACTTTGCTGCCAAAGGTTTCCTTCTAGGAGTCATGGTCCTCTTATTTGGTATCCCTGGATTTTTAAGTCACGAGCAAAATTCCCAGGGCAAGATTTGGGTAGGCAAGAAAGGCATCCTATTCTGTAAAGTAGGAAAATGGCAGCTGCAATCAAGTGGTAAAGACTGGAAGCACTGAGCTGAACGTCTGTGGATGTGAGGAGGACATGGAGATCCATCCCGTGATTCATGTCTGGGTGTCCCTCCGGTCGTTTTTGGGGTCTGTATGGGACACCCGCGTCTCTGAAGGGACTGATCATGTAGGAACGCCCTTCCTGATCAATGGGAGCTGGAGAGAAGAGGGCGGAGCGACAAAGCTTAAAGAAAGCGTGTGAACAGTCTCAGTGTAGTTCTCCCTGGATGAAACGTGGGGAGAAGACACATCTCCCTCCTCCGGGAAGGAGAAACCACGGTGGGTTGGGTATGGAAAAAGAATGTGGGGCCACATCCCAGAGCAAGAGCAATCATCCTGCACGCCAGCCCATGAAGGGCAGATCTGTGGGTTCCAGCTGGGGGAAATATCACGTACAAGGCACATCCAGCTGATTCTGGAGGCAGTGTCAGGAATCAGCGATTTCAGCTGCTCGTCACCAGAATGATTAATACCTACTTTGGGATACAGGCGCACACACACGCACATGCACGCACGCACACACACACACACACACACACGCTCTCATACATACACATTCACACACACTTTCTTGTTAATGAAGCCCTTATGCTTCATACAACAAGCAGATCATAGTACTCTGGAAGTACTTCCTGAGGATATTCTCTGTCCCTGCCTTTTAGCACAACATTGCCCCCTCCTCTGCTTTTTCTTCCTTTCCTCGCCCTTTCCTTCCCTCTCCTTTTCTTGTTTTCAGCTCCTCTTACTCCTCCTTTCTAGCCACCCCCTTTGCATCTTGAGAGGTTTTACCTTGTCCCAGTTTTTACATGAACAATCAACCTGCATGTAAAAGACGTGGCTGTGCTGTAAACCCCAGGAAGTTCTTCATCTGGGAAAGTGAATCAAGAATTCTCTGTCTTGGTATGACGTGGCACATCCCCAAAGCGGGATGGAGTAGGGTCCTTCACCAAATCTGTATATTGCCATAGAGTTGTTGGATGCCAGAAGAGGAAAAAAATTCAGAGATTTTCTGATTTAAAAATGCTTGCTGTGTACAGGAAACCAATCAGAAAAAGGAAAGGCACTGAGAGTTCCTACCTTGTAGTCTGTTTATATGAGGGGAGCTAACATCTCTATGTCCAGAAGAAATCACTATCAACACGCACAGGTGAGCAAATGCATCTCCATAGAAGACCAGCCGCCATGGCATGCACAGTAGACATAGCAGGCAGACTCCTTTTCTTACATCCTTTATTTTGTCAGTACTGGGGTTTGAACACAGGGCCTGGTGTTTGATAGGTAGACATTGCACCACTTGAGCTAGATTAGGTCTCACATTTCCGCCCCCCGCGCCCCCACCCCCCACAAATGACCTGAATCACTATTCTCCTAATCTCTGCTTCCTGAGTAACTAAGACTAAAGGCATGTACCATCATGCCAAATCTTGGCTGAGTATTTGACTGCATAAAGTCAGTTCCTTTTGATTTAAGAGTAGAATGTCTAGCTCATATGGTAACTCAGTTGCTCATTTGTAGCTCGGTGCCTCTTTGAAGGCTGGAATGGACTGGGGACTGCACCAGCTGGTGTGAGGGCTCTAGGAGGAGTCTTACCAGTTGTGAGGTGGGCTTCAGATGGAAATCACTATGGAGACGCACCTGCTGTTACAATTGTGCAACGTGATTTGTTCTAGGAACCGCTTAGGCTGAGAATCAGGAGGCTTTGGGTTCTACTCCACCTTGGGAAAGGCCCTTCTTTTCTTTATATCTTGGTTTCAGCATCGGCAAAGGGTGTGGCATGGAGTGAGGTGGAGGGTGGGCATCCCCTGGTGGCTGACTAGAGGCCCCAGTGCTAAAAGAGACTGAGATTTTTAATTTATTTTTACTTTTTTGTTGGTTGTGGGTTTGAACTCTGGGCCTGGGCACTGTCCCTCAGCTCTTCAGCTCAAGGTGAGCGCTCTATCACTTGAGCCATAGTGCCACTTCTGGTTTATGGTAGTTTATTGGAGATAAGACTTTCCTGCCAGGGCTGGCTTTGAGCTGCCATCCTCAGATCTCAGCCTCTGAGTAGCTAGGATAACAGGCTTGAGCCACCGACGCCCAGCTGGGACTGGGATTCGATCACCGCCTTGCATGGTCAGGTGTGTGGGGAGTCACTGAGCTCAAGGACGAGAGGTCTGGTCATGGCATGCTGCCAGCGTCCTGCAGAGAGGCTCTTCTGACCACTCCTCACATCCCACCGGCTGCTCACCAGTCTCCCTCAGCCCCCTGGAGACTCCCAGATTTTATCTTTGCCCTTATCACCCTGTGGCTATGGACGATTTCTTTATTATCCTTCTCCGCACCGGGATGGAGCCAGCGACATACAGAGATGGTGCAAGCCTGCCGGCCCCGCTTGGGCATGGGCAGAGGAGAATCTGGGTGAAGTCACATTTTCTTAAGAATCACTAGCGAGAAGTGAGCGACCTGCACGGGTTCGAGGGAGGGGGGCAGAAGGGCCAGTGGCATTTAGAGGAGCCCCCCCCCATCTTCAGGTGTGAGCTGGCCTCTGCAGGACAGAGCTCATGATGCGGAGGCTGCGTTTACCTCCTGGAGAGAGCCTGTTGATGAGCAGGAGCTGGACCCGTGGCCAGCCTGGGAGCTTCAGACGTTGGGAACTGAGCCACGCATCCCTCCACAAGAGCACTGGGATCACGGATGGGAAGCATGCTTGGAGCCCACATAAAAATGGTGGTGCTCTGACATGACACGCAGCACGCTTGGGCTGCTAAGACCCACTGCTGAGAAGCCAGCATCAGGGATCTTAACCTCTGGGCTGGTACCTAAGGACAAATGTCTGTAGTGTCGTGTCATATTGTACTCATGATGTCTGGCCATGTTGCATTGATTTAATATCCTATGTGCCATATATTATGTAGATTCATCTGCACACACACACATAATCTGTGTGAAGAAAGGGCAGCAGATGGGGCCTGCAATCCTAGAGGGGATGCTAGGGGGATCCCTACTCTCCTGGTCTGAATCTCCTGCACCTCAAGCGTAGATGACCACAGGGCTGTCCACCTGTATGGCAACCCTGGGGTGGAATGTCCTGCCCAGAGTCCGCACACAGAGCCTGCATGCGCATCTGCAGCAGGAGGCTTCTTTCAGAAGAGCACCTGAGGCTGGCTGTTGTGTGTGTGTGTGTGTGTGTGTGTGTGTGTCAGGGTCCTGGATGTAGAGTAGGGAGATAGACTTGCTCCAATCTTTCTCACTCATGGGCAGTGGAGGGAAGGCAGCTCTGTCCTGACGCCCCACCTTCTCCTCCCATGCCCTGCATAGAGGTCTGCAGAAGTCTCTTCGTGATGGTCGTGGACCACTGGCCTCCACCGTGTCCTCTTCCCTGGAGCTGCAGGCTCCCCCTGGGGCTGTTCAGGATTCCTGTGAAGTCCTGGACAAGCTGCTCTTCTCCTCCGTGTGCTTCGCCCACCAACCAAGCCAGGCCCTGTGGAGGTCCTGGGACACGGATGGTTTTGCATGGCATTTGCAAACAACAGCTCCGGTTGGACGCACAAGGAGGTGTGGGTGGCAGACATTCCCAGGCAGGCAGCAGCCCCGGCATCTGTCCCCCACCATTCTGGTTTGCAGAGAAGCTCATCAACTAGGAATTGCAGCCCTCCCTGGGCACCGTGGAGCCCAGGTCAAGGTTGAGTTGGAGTCCCAGAGGATTGCGTGGCTCTGCCTGCCAGGATGGCTGGTCCAAAGCTCCAGCTGTATGGCATTCACAGTAGCCTCTGACACCAAAGACACCCATCAATTCCCGGCATGCAAGGGACCACACACCACACTGTTCTTCCTACCATGCTCTCCTTGGTCCACCCCATCTCACGTTAGTTAGACCCAGGGCCGTGCTACATTCAGGGGAGTTGTTCTTGGCACAGACACCGATCTGTCTCAGTTTAGACACAGGCCACAGAATAATAGTTCTCAAAGATAGCAAAGGGTAACTGGGATAATGGTGGTCAAAGCCTCTTCTACCACCCGCCTCTTCCTTTCCCTCCTCTCTGATGATGGTTCTTTCTGCCCTCCCTCTTGGTCCCAAGCCTGCCTCCTCTTCCCTAAAACCCGTCAGAAATCTTGTTAGGAGATAAGCAGAATTTTAGACAGCCGGTAGTAAGGGCTAGACAACGGTGACCTATTTTCTTCTGAAGGAATTTTCCCCCTCTACTCTCCTCAGTAAAACTTTTCACTTGGATTAGAATTACTTAATGTCAGAAGGAGTTTAGGTTGTGAATCGCCTGAATTGTGTCAGGCTTTTTAAATGCCGGTGTTCTCTCTTTCTCCACCCCCAAATGAGTGGTCAGTTGTTTGGTTAGCCTGGTATCTGTTTCCAAAAGATTTCCAGGTTGTCTTCCACATCCTATGCAAAATTCAAATTCTGATCTTGAACTTGAAAAGCTTTAGCTTCTTACAATCTACCTGCCGATGAGTTACGAGGTAAGCAAGCCGAGCTATAGGATTGTTGAGGTTGTACACTGCAAAACACGGTGGTACCACACGGTCTGTGCAAGTGCACCAAAGCTCTGTAGAAAGGCACGAGCAGCAGGATATACTGCCCAGCAACTCTTCCGGCGTGTTCTGCAGGTCTCTTCAGCTTTAGCTGGGCTGTTTCCACTGCTTTAAGTACATCTTGAGATTTCTATAGCTGGGTCTTTGCATAAACTTGTCCCTTAGTACAAGGAACATGTTTTCTTTCTTCCTTTCTCTCTTTCTCTTTCTTTCTTTCTTTCTTTCTTTCTTTCTTTCTTTCTTTCTTTCTTTCTTTCTTTCTTTCTTTCTTTCCTTCCTTCTTTCTTTCTTTCTTTCTTTCTTTCTTTCTTTCTTTCTTTCTTTCTTTCTTTCTTTCTTTCTTTCTTTTTTTCTTTCTTTCTTTCTTTCCTTCCTTCCTTCCTTCCTTCCTTCCTTCCTTGCCAGTTGTGCAGTTGTGGGTCTTGAACTCTGGGCACTGTCCCTCAGTCCTTCAGCTCAAGGCTGGTGCTCTACCACTTGAGCCATAGCACCACTTCCGGTTTTCTGGTGGTTAATTGGAGATAAGTGTCTCACGGACTTTCCTGCCTGGGCTGGCTTTGAACCATGATCCTCAGATCTCAGCCTCCTGAGCTAGGATTACAGCCATGAACCACTGGTGCCTGGCCAAGGAACATATTTTCTTATTTCCACCAAGCTGAGTCTTCAATCTTTCAAAGTTCACCCCTTCTCCCCCTCCCTCCCCCCTCCCTTGATTCATCTGTGGCACCCTCCCCGCCCTGGATGCACCACCTGGAAGCCATCACTGTTTTCTGAGAACGTCTGTGCTCTTGTCAGGCAATCCCCAGGGGACACCCTGCCACAGCGGCACCCCAGCCCTCTTCCCATGCCCTTACTGTCTCCAACAGGACTACGCACATCTGGACACAGAGCCTGGCCGTGACATCCCCCAGATTCCCCTCAGCACCCGTGGTGCTCCGAGTGAACAGAGTGCTCAGTGCTGTTGATCTCCCCGCTCGCTGGTTCCAGGCGCTCGGTTAACAACCGCTCAGCCTCTCGCCCACTGCACCCCACCCCCTTGCTATTTTATTCCAGTTCCTGGAATTTCATAATAACAGAGATGGTTCCAGAAAGCTGACACAGGCCATTTCCTCTAAACAAGCCCATGTTTTCATAGGCCATGCCGTGGTGGAGCTCTCTATAAAAGAAACGCTGTGTTTGAGTTCCATTGAACACATTCCAAATAATAATATAATAATAACGACAATCAATAACAATCGTCTATTTAGTTCTGTACATGCAAGGCCCGAGTGCTTCTCTGGCATTGTCTTAAGCCACAGCAAACCAAGAGGTAGAATTTTATCTTGTCCCACCCACTTTGGCAGATGAGCAATTGAAGGCTCAAATAAGTCCAATGAGTTATCTCCAGTCTCAGTGCCGATTCATGTAGTTGAGCGCCATCCTTCTGTATCTTCAGGGTCTTAGCCACAGCACGTATCAAGGGCCCTCTATGGAAAGCCACTGGGGTACAGGGCAGGGTCAGGAAGACTCTTGTGGCTAGCGGCTTCAATTCTCCCAGCATGTCTGTGATAAGGCCAATAGGCCTTCTGGTTCAAACTAAGGTTTGGGACTAAATTTCTTTCCATTCTAAGAATTCATGCAGCTACACAAAAAAATAACAATACAAGACACGCCCTTTGTTTTTAGGAATTTATCATCTTCTTGGGGTCTGAAGGAAGAGTCAGCTAAAGTAGAGACTAAGGCAGCCAGGGAGACTGGGAGCCAGGGCTCTGAGGAACTGGACCATCTCTACACGCAGGGCAAGCATGGATGGGCCGTTGGGTAGAAAGCTGTCTCGTCTTGAAGGACAGTGAACTTGACCTTCCTTACGGTGGGGGTGGGATGGGAAGGCAGTGCCAGAGGAGTGGCACACATCACAACCCCAGGATGTTGATCAGCCAGGCCGTTTTGACCCTTCCGCAAGATGTGTCTTGAGCAAATTTTTTGGAATTTTGGTGGGCTCTGACCTGCAGTTTTCACTTCCAAAATAACTTGACTTTTCTAAAGTGGTAATTTCATTTTCATGATAATACTAAACTGAAGCCACATGATCTCTAATTGGAAGCAGGTCCAGGGCTCCAGAGCTGCCAAGAAGCAGTAAGAAACATGCTTATTCTACTACTTTGCTTCAGGCTCTCAGCATTTTTGAATGCCTGGGCAGAAATATAGTTTTTTTTTTAAATAAAGCCAAAATTCTGAGCGAAGAAGGAGAAGGGATGGTAGCACAGGAGGGGGGTGGTTAGAAATGGGAGAAGGGTTTTTAGTTTTTAATCCAAAGAGAAGAAAATAATGCTCTTCATTGTCATTTTGACATTTTCCTGTCGGTCCAACAGCTAGCCTCCTTTTGGGATGATATGAAAATGGAGGTGCTGGGCTTGGGGTGTGCATGTAAGACGGTGTGCTCTCAGCGTTCAAGCTGGTATTCCCATTGCTTCTGCCAGCAAAGTCTTGGGCTGGCTTCACGGGGGAAATGGGGAATTATCCCTTCTTCTCTTTTCCTTCCTGTATCGGTTCCCTCGCTCTATTAATTGCATCCCGATGGGCAACGGATTAAGTTCTCCTGCAGTGGCAATTGGAATATAGCTTTAGTAAGTCAAATTGTGCAAGGAGCCAAAGAAGTTGTTTTGCCCTTTTTTTTTTCCTTTTAGGAAAACAGCAGACATTGTCCTAGGGAAGACACCCAGAAAATCCTGACGTGAAGGAAAGATTTTAATGACTTAAAAAAAAATAATAAACCAGAAACAAAAACAAAGCCCTCTCTAAAAACAAAAATTATATAACAGATGAAATGCATATCGGAACTTCTGACGGAAGCCAAAGCTTGTTTTCTAAATACAGTTGGGAGCTCAGTAATCAGATGGTGTTTTTGTGAGACGTTTGCCTTCCGGCTGTCCTCGGCTTCCTGCGAAGGCTCCATTTTAGACAAATTTGCTAGAGGGGACTGCAGGTCCTGTGGCTCTGTCCCACCCAGGCAATTTACCTCCTCCTTCCTAAGTGCTGCCCTGAGTCTGGCTGGCCGCCAGAGCCTCGGGTTTCCTTTCCCTGCGTCTCCACACTGTCTCTGTGCCTTGCCCTTGGCTGGCCCTTCCTGCTTGGCCCTGCCATTTCCAGCACTGGGCCTTTTCTACCAAGGCTGTCCATTGCTTGGGACCTTTAGCTTGTGCAGAATGACTCTTGATCTGACTCCCGTTCATTCTCTTCTTCCCATTTTTATTTTTGGTCCAGTAGGAAAGAAAGGGCAGAGAAATGAGTAAGCCAAGGGTAGGTACTGGGGAGAGGGAAAGTTCTGGAACTCAGCTTTCACAACTGCCTAGAAAAGCCCTCTCCCTGCCTTCTGGGTTGGGAGGAGGTAGCCCAGAGGTTTGGGTTGAAAGAGAAAGTCTTGTGGAGAAGCATTTGGAGGCACAACCAAAGGCTTCCAGAGCCTTCCACAGCCACTGCCCCAAACATGCATTTGGGATACAAATCACCTATGTCTTTCTTGGCTGCCCACTAGGTTTCCCTGAGGCCAGCATCCATGCTTTCCATGTAAACGCCACTGTATGACCTGCCCACTGAAGTCTCCAAGGAAAGCCTGCAGGTGGCCAAGGTCCTCTGGGGACATTCGCAGCAGTCCCCAGGACCCCTGGGCCCCGAAGCCCTGGGAAGCCGGAACCTCTGGTGCATTCCAGCAGAGCAGCCTGAGTTCAGCCAGGCATCTGGATGTTTCATCTGTGCAGTGCCAAACATCTGGGTTGACATTTTAAAAAAACAACAAAACAACAAAAACAGGCTCAGTAGATGTTTTAGCACTGTGCAGACAGGAATTCAATGCTTTTAAATAGTTATTTCTCTGCTCACTTGAGATTCTCAGTAACTAGCTGGGCTCCCAGTACCTGGAGGAGAGACACAAAAGCTCTTTGGGTTTTGTGGATGGATCTTCTCGATAAACTTAGGTTGGTTTACTTACTGAACAGTGGATGCATTTTCCCATCGCTTGGTTGTTTTTGTTGTGGTGGTGATGGTGGTGGTGGTAGTGCTAGTGGTGGTGGTGTGTTTTGTTTGTTTGTTTGTTTTGTTTTTTGTTGGTCATGGAGCTTGAACTCTGGGCCCGGGCGCTGTCCCTCAGCTCTTCAGCTCAAGGCTAGCGCTCTACCACTTGAACCACAACGCCCACCTCCGGCTTTTTCTGTTTATGTGGTGTTGAGGAATCGAACCCAGGGCTTCATTTCATGCATGCGAGGCAAGCGCTCTACCACTGAGCCACCTTCCCAGCCCAATGGTGGTGGTTTTTAAGACAAGTTCGCACTGTATAACTCAAGCTGACCTTGAGCTCATGATAGGATTCTCTTATCTCAACCTCCCGAGTACTGGTTTTGTTTGTTGCTGTATTTTTGTTTTGTGACATTGGGGATTGTATGTGGCCTTATGTATTGTGTTTGGGCAAGAGCATGGCTGGTGGTCTTATTGCTTAAGCCGCTCTGCCATCTGCTTTCTGCCTGAGTCATTTTCAAAGCAGGGTCTTGCTTGATGCAGGGGCTAGCATGGGTTGTGGTCCGTTTTGTGTTTCTCTCTTGGTGGGGGTGACAGGTGTAAGCCACTATGTCCATTCGTGGCACTTCGCTTTGGCTAGGCTAACAGGTATGGGCCACCATGTCTAACCATTGGTTGAGATGGGATCTAATCAATTAATCTTTGATATTAAATAAAGTTGATATTTTTCTCCCCAAAAGATTGATCAATTGTGTGAAATAGACACCAACCAAACAGAAAAAACGATGGTCATAGGATTAGAGCAAGCCTCTGGCAGCTTCTTATGTGTACTGGATGAGGTACTAGAAAGGTAGATGGTCCTGGACAGAGAGCCAGTGGCATGCTAGGGCATTTGGGTGCAGGGGCTGTGCTGGGTTAGGTGAACCTGGGAGGCTCCCAAACACCAGCAGCATTTCCGGGGCATAAAGAATGGCTGTCATGAGAGAACATGGGTTTGGTGATGGGTGAGTATTGTTTAATCCTGGCTCCCCTGTTTCCTTACTGCGTGACCTTGGCTGTGACGTTGAATCGGGTGAGCCTAGGTTTCCTGGCTGTAAAATGTGGATTCTCAAACCTCTTCTCCCTCTCTCACTGGACACCTGATGGTTCTACAAATGACCAATGTGATTGTTTCTTTACCACCCTCTGGGAGTGTGTGCCTACACTATCTGTGTGTGTGTGTGTGTGTGTGTGTGTGTGTGGTGTGTCTAGGCCCTTTCTCATCCATTTTTGGACCTTTTCAAGACCTTTAAGGAAGAGGGAGGGTTAAAGTGTGGGCTAAATGGAAATATGAGGATCTCAAGGAAATGGGAAGTCTGGTGTATTGTGGGATTTAATTCCTCATTTCCTTAACCTATCATTTCTGAAGCAAGCGATTCATAATCATTTCATGTGAATGCATCCCAGATTTGAGTTGGGCTCATGTAACTAGGAATCAGAAATGACAGATGGATTGGCAGGAAAGTTTTGACAATAAATTACATACATCCTGCTAGCACAGTCTCATACCCAAAAATATCTTTAGAGACTAAAGAGAAATTGTAATGGTTATAGATTCTATAGATTCACAGAATTTAAAAAAAAAAACACCTAATCATAAGCACTAAGCAAAATGATGTCCATACTCCCTAAGCTGTTTTTAAAATTAATTTATTTTTATAACCTAAGTCTAGGATGGCAATACAATATGTAATTCATTGAATCCATCTGGTAAAATGTTAACTTAAAGTAGATTTTTGGTGTTGGTAGTTCAGCACCCAGATATGATGTGTGTGTGTGTGTGTGTGTGTGTGTGTGTGTGTGTGTGTGTGTACTAGGGTTTTGAACTAAGGGCCTTGAGCTTGCTAGTCAGGCACTGTACTGTTTTGAGTCACACTCGCAGCCTTCGTTTGCTTATGGTTAGTTTTCTGGAAGTGTCATGTTCGTGCCCAGGGCAGAACTCTGACTGCAGCCCTCCTACATACGCCCCTCTCACAGGCTGAATCACAGAGGCTCCCACCACGGTCACCTTACTGACTGAGATGGAACTTCACTAATCTTCTTCCCAGGCTGACCGTCACGTTTCTGTCTTTCTGATCTTTACTTCCTGAGTCTCCATGTGTTCTTTAAGGAGTGGGAGGCATTTTACTCCATGACCTCTGCAGAGGTCATGCTGGGGTGGTAGAAATAAAAATAGAGGTGCCTGTCATCCCAGCTACTCAGGAGGCTGAGTCTGAGGATCATGGCTCAAAGCCAGCCTGGGTGGGAAAGTCCATGAGACTTTAATCTCCAATGAACTACCAACAAGTGGTAGAGCAAGTGCTAGCCTGAAGCACAAAAGGTCAGGGACAGTGTCCGTGAATGAGCACACACACACACACACACACACACACACACACACACACACACACACACACACACACACACACACACACACACACAGAGAAAGAAACAGAGGGGGGGAAGGGAGGAAGGGAGGAAGGGAGGAAGGGAGGAAGGAAGGAAGGGAAGGAAAGGAAGGAAGGAAGAAAGAAAAGAAAGGAATAAAGAAAGAGAAAGAAAGTAGGAAGGGAGGAAGGAAAGAAAGAAAGCCAGCAAGCAAGCAAGCAAGAAAGAAAGGAAAATGGGATTCCATTTCTATACCATATGTATCTGACTCAGTTTTTCCATACAAAAGGTAGGACCTTTCTTTCCTTCAGACCAGAGTCTACTGCTTTAGAATTAACACAATTAGACAAAGGCCCAGTTTGCCCGCTGGATGCAATGCAGCGCTGTAGACCTTCACAGAGCGCTCCTGAGCTGCCTTCCAACTCCATGATGGTTGCAAAGTTCCCTGTGCACTTTCCGATCCAGGTAGGCAGGAGGGAGGCTGAAACTGGGAAGACAGTCCTCAGCCACTCTTCCCCACGGCGGTTGCAAGTTCAGGTCAAGAAAAGCTAAATAATTTGTTTAACCTGATCCCCTTTCCTTACTTTGAGGGAAAACTTCTAGAAGCTCATTGTAAACACAATTATGCCATGTGGGCCTTTCATTAATTTAGTACAAACCACAGCCTGACACACACTGGGCAAGATTAGCTGCTTCTTCTTAGCCCATTTTCAGCACTGGCTTATCCCACACTTCCTGCCCAGAGGTAGTGCTTGTACAGTGTAAATTTGGGGGAGAGTGAATTTGCCAAAGGCAATTGATACTTGGTCATTGCAAAAGTGTTTTCCAGGACCATGAGATGGTCCTGGATTTTTAAAGATAGGGCTTGAGGAGACTCTGAGTTTATCTGAAAGTGTTGAAGCTCTGCTCAGAGCTCAACAGAAGACTAAGCCCTGGAGGTCACCCCACCTGCTGGGTCACCAACCCTAGTGAATTGTCACTGGTGGGCTTTTTTTCCCTATTAATTTATCAGACTTCCTTTTTATGCAGATCCTGATCTAGACCCAGATCTGCCATCATGAGCAAGAGAAACATGGCTTCTATCAATCTTGAGACTTGGGCTGGGAAGGTGGCTCAGTGGTAGAGCGCTTGCCTTGCATGCATGAGGCCCTGAGTTCGATTCCTCAGCACTATATAAGCAGGAAAAAAAAAGCTGGAAGTGGCAATGTGGCTCACAAGTGGTAGAGCGCTAGCCTTGAGCTGAAGAGCTGAGGGACAGCGCCCAGGCCAGAGTTCAGGCCCCACGACCAGACCCCCCCTCCCTCAATCTTGAGACTTATAATCAATCTAATAACCTTGACCTGTTGCTGTTCAGCCATGTACCTTTATAGGGTCAGATATCAGCTAGGAATAGCCACATATTTGAACCCAGGAAAGTCTGAATTTAAAAAATCAAAATCTACCTAACCTTTCATTTCTCTCTCTCCCTGTATATATATAATTTATCATCTATCTAATATATAGATGTATATTATATCATATATTATATGTCATATTATATCATATCTATATCTATACATACATATGTTGTCTCTCTCTATGTATCTATATAGGTAGATATAGATGGATATATAGATAGATATCTATGTGTATAACACTAAAGTATTATTATATGTAAGTAGCTCCAGAACCAATATTTATGTTCAGTAACTATAATGCACTTTTTTATGTATATATTTATATTTAATGACTATGACCCTCAGCTTTTGAAGGTTTAGGGTTGAGCACCCCCTGAGGCTTAAGGTTATGGTGGCACTGGTGGGATTGGGATTTAATGAAGGTTTTCCAAGACTTGAAGGATTATCCTGCTGAGGACAAGGAACCAGCTGTGCTTGCTTGCTGGAGGTGCTGGGGACTGAGCTGGAGGAGGAGAGCTTAGAGGTAATGGCTGTGATTTTAGGGGAGACAGCAGAGAGCCTAACCGCAGATGCGCCTTCCTGAGAATATGGCACGTGTTAGAAATGGAAGTGGAGGAGGAGGACGGCCCCACAAGCCCTACAGAAGGGAGACTTGGGGTCCTGTGGGGAGGAGGAGGGATGGGGCTCCGTGGCACGTGGACATGTGGCCTGGGCTGCAGTGGGGACAAAGTATATACCCTAGATTAATGTGGAGTGGAAACAGGTTCAGGTACATGTAGATCTGGTGGTGTAAGGACCTCTTCCCCTTCCAGAATCTGGAATCCCCCTCTATAAAAAACCCATCGTCCTCAGTGAGAGGTGTGGGGATGCAGAACTTAACAGCAGTTGGGTCCTTTGTACTCCTAAGCAGCGGAGATGTTGAGCTGAAGAGAAAAGGTCTACAAAGACTCCACAAGTATCTCCACATCCTCACAAAGATCAGCCCCACAGAGGCCGGCGTAGATCTCACAAGATGACGGCCTGGAAACAGGGATGTGGACCTTAGCTCAAAGAGAAAAAGAACTTTAAAAAATGCTATTTGTTTTTATTATTTTAAGTAGTTGTACGAAGGGGTTCAGATTCAACATATCAGCTTATGAGTAAGAATGCCTCTTGATCAATGTTACTCTGAGACAGAACTTTCTGAGGAGTTTTAGAATTGTTTAAGAAATTGTTGGATCTATTTGCTTGTGCATGAATCTCTCTTGAGTCCCTCCTATGTTAAGTCTACTGGGCCAGCCATGGGAACATTGTTCTTGAAGAGATTGTAAAATGACAACAAAAACAATGATCACAATAATTCTGCTCTGATGTAAAAATTAGAGTTCAGTATCTTCTCAGGTTTCTCCTGATGCCAAGATCTTATTCATGGTTGCCTATAACTTAGGAAGAAGGTCTTCTGAGACTGCATCTAACGGGTGTTCCTCTGAATAACGTTTCCATGGCTCTGAGATGCTGAGGACTAGCACTGACAGAATGGAGTGATGGTATAAACTCTCTCAGGGAATTTCAGATGGCCAAGACTCTAACCTGAAAGGTTCCCTATTCAGCCCACACAGATCTGCCTGGTCTAGCAATTTTCCCAGTCATTCCAACATCATATATTTAGCCTTGCCAAGTAGCGATTTGCCATGCTGGCTTGCCCAACCCATTGCTCTCTTTTGGTGTTGGAAGTCTCCTCTTTTTGTCTTCACTCTGCCCCTGATGCTTACCATTCAGATTGTCTGACTTTCCCAGTCCATGCGCTGCCCTGTTGCCTGTGACCCATACTGTCCATAATTGTCACTGGAGACAAATGACAACTTGCCTTCATGGTGTCTGATAGCATCTCATCAGCAGATGCTTCACTCAGGACTTGTGTATAATTTACCTCCCTATGCCATGGCCTACCTGACGGCAGAGGTCATGCATTCTAGCTGCTCTTGGGTCATGGGTAAGGAAGGCCTGCCTTCCACTCACGTGATGTTGATTTGCAAGTGGACAGACCTTTCTCCTTCCAGTCTTGTGACCACCCAGGCCCTGCTCCAGCCTATTATATTTATGTGAATAGAGAAACTCTTGGAGATAGCAATACCAAAACATTTCAAGATGCTTGTGGTAGGCTCATATTACACGTGGGCTTTCAACCACAAGCGTTCTTATTTTTCTGTTTATTTGCAAACACTTCTGTAGCATTTCTCCTGTGTCAAAATACTGGCCATTTGGATCCATGCACCTTCAAAGGGTCATACCCTTTCTTGTTTGTATTTTCTTTTTCATGGCTGGTTGGTAGTCACTGCCTGGTATGGCTTTCCCTGATTTCCGTTCTGTGTGGTTAGGAGAGATCTGGAAGCTTGGAAGGATTGTAGAATGTTCTGTTCCCTTGTGGGTTCAGAGTTGTCTGGAATGAGCTGCATCTCTCCGGCCTTCCCCGTGAGACTTCCGGTTTTTTTCTGAAGCTGTGTCTTCTAGCTCCCCTGAGCTCATCCTTTTGCACAGGACTGTGTTTTCTTCCTTGAGCCACTCACTGAAGGATTGTGGGCTGAAGTCTCTATCATGCCCAAGTACTTCTTCCAGCGGTGGAGCGTAGACCTTGAGAAGCCTCCAGAAGGAATATATTTTTTTCTTGGAGGGCTACCGCATGCATGGAAATGTAATGTGACATGTGATCAGGTCACAGAGCTGAACTGTTTTCTTCCCGAGTCAGGAGAGTTTAGGGAGTTCATGCTTCAACTCTTGTTTTATAACTCTCCTCTTTGTCTTTACCTCATCCCCTCCCGCTCACCACAGTCCTCTTGGTTTCCAAACATCTTACGGAACTACACATTAAGTTAGAGTAAGACAGAAAATCTATCCTCTCCAAAACAAAACCCCAAAGCTTACTTTCTAAAAACACAGTATTTGTCTTCACCAATAGACTTAAGAAGATAGAATTCTGGGATTTGGGTCTCAGGACCTAAATCGATGATTTCTTTAATTTTACAGATGAGGAAACAGAGGCATAGCAAAGCTAGATCATTTACCTGAGGCCACACAGTTCACTCATGATAGAAATGGACTTTGATTCCCTATCTCCTGTGTTTCCATTGGCTAATCCTCAAAGGGAATGATGACAAATCCTTAGAGCTCTTGGAGACGCTTTTCCTCCTCAGGCTCAGCACGAAGGATCCTGCGCTGATGAAAGTTGTCAGTTAACTCTTGCTTTATCTGGATGCACAAGGCCTGAGATTTGTTTTGAAGCTGATTGGAGATGACTGCTCTCAGTATCCCTCATAGGCTGTATGTATTCTATTGTTGTGTAAACTGCGTGCTTTTCTGGAAGGCTTGTTAGGTAGTTGCAAAGCTTGGGAACACAAATAGGTTCCACCATTCACAACAGATTTCCTTTTAAAGTAAGAATGAACGTGTAACAGATGACAAGACCTAAAAGGACAATGAGTAGTTGATCTTATGCATTCAGTAGGGATTTTAGAAGTTCCTAGGGGACAGAGAGAGAAAGAGACAGAGAGAGACCCTACTTATTAACTCTTTCAATGAATCATTGCAGTTATATTTGTTTCAGTAAATATCAATAGCTGATGAATATAATCAAGACAGAACATTAGATGGAAATGAAACCACGCAAAGCCTAGTCCTTACACCCAGGCCTTAGCAGATGACCACTAAAATGCAGGTATTCAGCCAACATTCTCCAGAATATGTGCTCTTGGTTTAAGAAGACAACTTTCTTCCTCAAGAAACCAACTGTTCTTTGGCCAAAGATACATAAAGAGCATCAGCCACCTTACTTCGAGTTCTCAAATGTCTCACTAGTTTTTTTTTCCCTTTAAATTTCTTGAATGTATTTATGACATCAGTTAGATTCTTTTGATAGAATAGTATGTTCTGTGTATTTCCTGTAGATAATCTCAATACCTGTGCCATATTTTTAAATACATATTGTTTTATGGAATAAATAGAGTATGGTTTTTATTAGTCCCCAAGCTATTGTCTCTACACTCCCAGGAGTAGGGAAGGGAAGGGAAGCACTGGGGAAAGCCCACGACTATCTTTTATCCTTTGTAACTCTGTGGCGGTTGCATGGATGCTGATAATATTCTCCCCACAGATTCCTGATATCAGAATCTTCTATCACTTTCATTATTTTAACCTTCTTCTTTGGTAGGCTCAGCTTGGGCTTTCCCTTCTGAACTGCCTCTCTTATTCCCTCTTATTTTTCTGTTTTGTTTTTTTCCCCCCTGGGTTGCTTTGTTTAGCTTGTTATGTCTCATGGGGGTGGGAGAATGAGAGCAATGCAGATGACCCCAGCTGGTTGTATCAAATTGGACAAAATTGGACAAAATGTGTGTATTTTCAAAAACAGAAATAATGCTGATGATGTGCCTGGATTTATTGGCTCTGTTTTCCCTTTGGCTACTGCTACATCTTGGGATGATGTCTTTGGGGGGGCCTGTAGGGCCCCCCCCATATGGCTGCACTGTAAGGGGCTGCTGTGAAGATGCTGATTGGTTATGGATCTATTGGGTGCCAAGTGGTATGTGTGTGTGTGTGTGTGTGTGTGTGTGTGTGTGTGTGTGATGTTAGGCTTCAGCATTCATGCAGAGATGCTTACATGATTTGGCTTGTTTTCCTTTCCCTTTCTACCCCTATTGGTTATCTGGTTAGGTATACAAATAATTTCCTCTTACATGAATAGATGTTTTTTTTTTTCTAGATCTCTCTCCTAAGACTGCAGAATCCAAAGCTGATATTCCTCTGGTTGGAATATAGATTGGTTGGATTGGAAGGGATTTCAACCTCTAGTTTACTGGGGAAGCTATTTTACAGATCAAATTTTATATTTTAAGTGGAAGCATTAGTTTATGCCTCTGAAATAATTCATCATATGTGTGTGTGTCTGTATTTGTATGCGAGAGACAGAGAGAAAGAGAGAGAGAGAGAGAGAGAGAGAGGAGAGAGAGAGAGAGCACCTACCTGTTTCTTTGCTTAATGATGGCACATTTCTAAGTGAATGTGAGATGAGGGTGACAATTAGTCCATAGTTTTGGTGTCTTTTATTTTTCACAGCAATGCATGATGTCATTCAGGCTTCTTAAGAATGATTTTGATTCTGCAGTTTTCCCTTTTGAACTAATGCTAGGACCCTACCAGTATGGCTGCTTAGATTAGGGACAAGAACATACATACTAGCCTCAGTTTTAGAAGCATCCTTTCTGCTCCTCCCTAGCATAGCTCCCAAAGAGCAAGACTTGTAAGCACTGAAGTAGACTAACCCCATTCCACACGAAGAGAAACTTAGACTTAGAGATAGCCGGTGACCTGCCGAAGGTCACCCCACTAGCTGGTTGGTAACAACTGGTGACTTAATATTTACTGTCTGAGATCCATAGACCATTGCTCTGCAGAGAGTGCATTGGCTTCCCTTACCTCTTTCGGTTCCAAATCTCCTCCAGCACCTTGTAAATATTTATTGTCCATGTCTGGTGCCACTTAGTTCAAGCCAAGTGCAGGTTTTCTATGGATCTGTTGCCAATGATCTTCTCTTAAACTGTACCCACTTTTGCTAGAGCCTGAAATGTCCCAACCCAGCCTTGCCTTTCTATCATCTCATGCAGTCCATGTGGGAGCTTCGCCTTCTCTTTATTCACCACTTGTGTGGGCTGGACTCACATTAGGAGTGAGGAGTCTAGAACGACTTGAACACTTGAGTCGATTGAGTGTGCTGGAATCCATCAGCAATTGGTAACAACTACTAGGTTTGGCAAAGTCTTTACAATGGACCTGGCACTGTGTTAGGTATAGTATAAAACTTATATTAGTCAACTCTTACAAGTTCTGAGGGAGGTACTGCTTTCCATTTTCCAGATGAGGAGAGAAGGCTCAGAGGCACCGCACAGAGAGCAGCAGAGCTGGAAGCAAACCTCACAGTCTGCCTGCTCTAAAACCCGCTCTTTGCACTCTTCTGCCATTCTTCATTCGTCATTATCTCCATTTCTTGTGTAACTTGTTTTTTTGCGTAACTATAATGGTTAGGGAAGAAGTGAGGTGTATTACTGCTTTATGGAGCAGCATAAATAATTTTCATTCCAATCGTTTTGTCTTTTTATATTGTCCTTAAGTAGTTGTACAGTGAGGTTTCAATTCACGGTCAGATTATAAGCATAATAATATTAACTTGATCAATGTTAGCCCTTCGTCCACTCTCTCCCATCCCCACAGTTTCCATTTCATTTTATTTATTTTTTGTTAAAAGAGACTATGGATGAATTTGTTCATCAATTTCTGAAACACTAGGGTAAGTAGGCAGTTTGAAAGCTTGAGGTAAATTTAGGGAAAACAAGGAAATAATACTTCTCCTAGCACGTAATAAAGTTATGGAACTCATTACCCTGAGAGGCTGTACAGACAGGAAATGTAAATGGATTAAAAAAGAGTTTGGACAAATTTATGAATGACAGAGTCATAAAAGGCTTCTAACAGGAGAGGGAATATACGAGGTGTGACTATAAAGCAATGAAAATCTTTTTTATTTAAACGAACACCAGAACTTGTATATCCAAATAAATACAGAATTTCCTGCAAAGGAATTGCCTTGCTAGAATACTAATACTTGCTTATTTTAATCTGAATTGCTGGTGGAAAACATTTTTGGAACCTGTGGAAATGTAGAGCATTAGGCCTGCCTGCCTTCCTTTTATAGGGGTGGAAACTGAAGCCTGCAGTAATTAAACAATTTGTCGGGTGCCACAGAACACAGAAGTGGTGTGGCCGAGGACACGGATGCCCTGGCTTCTGTCTCTTGGTATGCTTCCTGCCAGGTGTTGTTCCCTGTGGTAGAATTATTCAGAAGCTGTAACCAATTCTTTAACAAATCTTAATGGTGCTAAACCTTCATCTTCATGAATGAGTTTTTCCAACTATCTAAATAAACGGATTTAAGTTTAAATCCGATGAATGAAACATACGTTGTAGCTGTGTATTAATACATTTTTTTTGAAATCTAGGTAGCTTTTCTTCTTAAGCGAGAGGAAGTGAAATCACACTCATTTTGCTACTTGCCAACTGGTTTTATGAAGGAAGGCACAACCCACCTTAAGCATTTAAAAAATGTCTTTTTTCACTCTAAGCTGGTCCTCTACCACAGCTCCACTTCTGAGTTTTGGGTGGTTAATTGGAGATAACAGTCCCAAGGAGTTTCCTGCCTAGGCTGGTTTTGAACCACAATCTTTATACCTCGTGAACCACCAGCACTGGCACATTTTGATCACCTTTCAAATGCTCCATCTTTTGGTGGGATGGCAGTACTACATGGATGAACTCGATTTCACACAGGCTAGAAAGACACTCTACCATTTGAGCCTTTTACATTTTAGCCATCAGTCTAGGGAGGCCATCTTTGAATGGGGTTGCTGACCTGCTTCTTTTCTATGACAAGTTAGGAAAACACAGCTGGAGGGTGGGGCCTCACCCTCTCAAGGGCAGAGGGTGGCCAGAGGGGCAGGGAGACCCCTGCTGGGTCATGGGAGGTGGCTTTGGAGCTGTCAGAACTCCTGGAAGAAGATTTGCAGGTGTCCCCAGAGAACTACTAGCACAAATCAGCCATGCTTTAAATCATGAAAAAGGAGCCAAGGGACAGATAACACAGAGTTAAAACCTGCTGCCAGTTTACGAACAGTGGAAGCAATTGCAGAACTCAGATATAAAAGGGGAGAAGAGGTTGCATGCAGTTCCCCAAGAGGCAGTTAATGCGGAGGAGCGGAGGGGTGTCCTGGAGCTCTAACTGAAGACAGTAGGCTGCCTGCCGGCAGCTCCTTGGTTTGTGTTCATTCATGCCTCGCCAGTTGAATCCACTTTGATCACCAAACATCCTTCTCTCCTTGACGTCTAAGAAAAACAAGGGCTGGGGAGGGGAGTGGGGGAAGGAGCTTGGCCTAAAGAAGTCCTGTGAAGTGTGTGGAGTGTCTCTTTGCTTAGACTTGGCAACTTCGCGTCCCCACGAGGATTCACAGCCCTGAACCAAAGCTAACAAAGCAAAGACAAACATGTCACTGAAAGTGACACATTGACGTATGTTGATGTCTCAGCCAAAATTCCTCATATAACCCAGAAGGAAGCTGTGAGAGGGAGGAGTGAGAGACTGGCCATGAGTTCTGGTGGATGGCGGCCGGGTTGCTGGGAAATCATAGGAGACAGCCCGGGAGGTCAGGACCAGCCTGGAGAGGACTGAGCAGCCACTGGAGGTCCTATTGAAGTAAGGAGTCCAGGTCTGGCTGGCGCCATATTGGCCACATGGTGGATGGTAGGGTCTGGCATCTTGTCTTCATGCTTGGGGCAGGAAACCGACCCCCTTACCTGCCTCCCAGGTGATGGGCATGCCCGGACCCCTGGAGGCAGGGGCGGGCACTTGGCTGACAGGTTACTGAATCTGTCAGTCCAGTGCCTAGGACTGGGAGTTTCCTGAGGATCTGCTCCCTGCACTGACCTATTTAGGCCCTGACCAGGCTAGCCACTGGACTCCATGCCACGTGTGTCTCCGTGATGGTGTCCTGTGTCCTGTCTCTGGGCTCGTCTCCAGTCATCATGGTGTCCCAATTCAGCTCTCCATTGGAGCTGAATTGGCTTATTGGTATTGTTTTTGTTGGTTCTTTCCTCTTTAGCATGTTTCCTAGCTGTGTTATATGTATTTGCATGCTGCAGGCCTTTGTAACAACTGGCGGCCTGCAGCCTGTGAACTGTATATTAAAGACTCCAATATTCTATATTTTAAAATGTGGCTTCTGGGATGATTTACCTTACAACACTATGGCTAGAGCTGGAGGTGTGGTTCAACTGGAGAGACAGGCCTGTCTAGACTGCCCAGCCAGCTGTGAAACCTTGAGTTTGAACCCCACTACCATCAGAATAAAATAAATGCTGAGCTTGCTTTGTGATTTGAAGTAGATGCAACAGAAAAACCTGGATGAGATGGAAATGGAAACAAATGGTTGTTGGATTTGGTGAAACGGCTGGAGAGGAATCAGTAAGAAGAGCAAAGATGTAGATGTACATGTTTACAGAGAGAGAAAGAGAGAGAGGGGGAGGGAGGAAGGGAGGGAGGGAGGGAGAGAGAAGGAGGGAGGAAGAAGGAGAATGCATAGGTATCCACAGAGCCATGGTATGCCTTTTCTTTGGGGTTTGGCTAACTCCTCAGTGTAATATGGTCAAAAGATGGCCGTGCTGTCCTGTGTGTAGCTATGTGGGTATCACTCCTCGTCATACTCCTCACACACGCATCCTGCTTCGCTGAGAAAGGGGGTGGAGCCTTAACTTCAGGTGCAAGCTGGCTCACCGCAGAAACTGCTTCCTCTGAAAACTTATGCATCATCCCACCTGGCCCCCACCCAACCCCACCCAGCCTTGTACACATTGCAGAGAGGGAGAGGTTGAAGAAGACCCTGCTCTCCTACTTCTGAAAAAAATCCCCTAATTTCTTGAGCTTCTGTTCTCTGAAACCAGAGAACAAGAATTCTTTCTGCCTCCAGGAGGCGCTGCTGGCAGCATGGCTACCCAGAACTCTACCAAATGTTTTGGGCACAGTCTTTCGGGGCCTTGACTTAGTTTGCAGTGGGACAGATGTTGAGGTGAGGTTGTTGAAACTTTGCTGTCTTCACTTGGGAATGGGCAGCTTTCTGGCAGATGGTGGTGGTGGTGACGATGATGATGATGATGATGGTGATGGTGGTGGTGGTGGTGGCCTTCTTCAGGCTGGACAGACAAGTCTCTCCTCAGATTGTTTGGGACATGTGTTTCAGGACCCCTGATGGGCAAAGGTCACCGGTTGTGTCATGTCCAGGGATAGGACCTCCAGCTAGCCCATTTCCGTCCAGCTCCATCTGCCTACTTTTTATGAGATTGTATTGTCATCAATTGTTAGTTGTTGTTGTTTTGAGAAGACTCAGTCATTTTCAAATTAGAACCTATTGTTTCAAAATGAAAAAAAAAAAGTATCTTATCGGACCCTAAGACAGGAGGAACAACCAATGTCAGATTTGAAAGGGCAGAGGAAACGCTGGCACCCAGGATCCTGAGTTAACTCTGGGCTGGGACAGAGAGATCCCTCCCACTTGTGGCTGATTTCCTGTGTGCGCATTTTGCAAAGCAATAGTGAATTGTGGAAGCTTGTCCCTTCCTTCCTCCTTCCCTCCCTCCTTCCCTTTTCCCATCCTTCCCTCCTTCCCTCTCTCTCTTCTCCCTCCTCTCCCTTCCTCCTACCCCCCTCCCCTCCTTTCCTTTTCTCCTTCTAACACCATTCTAAAAGCTGATTCCATGAAAGAATGATGTCTTTCTGGAAAAAAACAATAAACTTCAATGCCTATCTTTCCAGCTCTCCTGTGGCGGAGTCCCCGTGGGGCCCCTGTCTGGGTTGATTTACGGCCAGTACTCCTCTCAGATGTCTCTTGTCCCCTATTCCTGTTGCTGATTTGGGTCCCGGGCCCCAGTGTCTGCAGCCTTGGTACATGTGTGGCATTTCTGCCGACACACACAATTAGACTATCCCTAAGTTAGAAACCCTCCCTTCATAGCAGGGAAAGCCTCAGCTGCTTGTCAACAAAAACTTATTTGTACCACGGCCTTAAAACACACACATGCATAAATTGCCAATTATTCCCCATTCACAGACTCTGGCAAGAGGCAGGGAGAGAGCTGTTTGCTTTCCCTTAGGCCAAATTAAGACTTGCCTTTCATGGCAACTTATTTGTGGGAGTAATTTTCCACCTCATTTAATTAGGCTAATTGATTCGGCAGACAACACAGTGCTGGGTGCTTGGGGCAAATTATTCTGTTCTCTTTGGACTTGCTTTGAGCAACAGCCTGATTAGTTTTCCTGTTTTCAAACCCAGATCGCCTTTGTGAAACCCGGTGTGTCTGACTTTACAGCACATGGCTAAGTACCAGCGAAGAGTGACTCCGTTATTGAGTGCCTTGAAAAAGGCCGGGTGCTGCACTACCCGAGACAATTAGCCCACCGAGGCGTGAGAGCCAGCAGAAGTCTCTGGGTCCCCGGAGACAGGAAGCAGAGCAGATTTTGGCGTGCAGGGGATTGACATTTTCTTCAGCCCATTGCTCGGGTTTTGCAGGCGGCATCTGGGCAGCCATATTCTAGGGTCCCCAGGTGCTGGGTTGGCATGAATGAATTTCAGAAAAAATAGGTAAGTGGAAGGTATGGGTTGAGCAGCCCTAATTTAAAGACCTGAAGTCCGAAAAACTACCGAATCCAAAACATTTTGTCCCTTAACAAAACAACAGGTGTGGAAAACTCAACTAATCATAAAAGTTAGTTTCAGGCACAAAGCCAGTTAAATGGTTGTATAAAATGACCTAAAGTCTATGTGTGAAAGTCTATGTATAGGGCACATAAACCAATTTCACATTTAGACTTTGGCCACAGTCTTACGATACTTCATGTGTATGTGCTGGTATGAGTATTTCAAGCAACAACAGCAAACCCCCAATCCAAAGTAGGCCAGGTCCCTAGCATCACCTTCTTGCTCTTTCCACCATTCACATGTATGTCCAGGGAGGCTGAAGGTTGAGGAATGGCACGTGAAGGCCCATGTTCATACGGCGATGTTCTTGACTCTTCACCTGAGTTCATTGTGATCCTCACTACCACCAACCTAGGTGTGATCACTCCCCCCCTACACAGATGAGAAGACTGAGGCTGAGAGGGAGCGGCTGGTGTGAAACGGTCTTCCAGCTGGTGTGCTGCGCTCTAGGCCTCAGCATGGCTTGATCCCTACTCTAGGAAATACTTGTGAGGCAGAAAATCAGGGACGCATTTCTGTACTGGGAGAGAAGGTGTCTGTGAAGGGAGGGTCACGTGTTCAACTTCCAGGTTGGTATGTAAACTTTGTCCTGATAAATTAGTGAGGAAAGCAAGACCCTGTGTAGATATCAGTCTAGCACAGAGCTTGGCAAGCTTTTTGGTAGATATTAAATATTTGGAGCTTGTAGGCCACCTATAGTTTCTGTTGCCCCGACTCCATTCTGTCTCGTAGCTGGGAAAACAAGTAAGCAAGTGGGCCTGGCTGTGTTCCAATAAATCTTTATTTATGAAACAGGCAGCTGGCCAGATGTGACCCACAGGCCCTTTGCCATCTTGTGGTTTTTTTAAAAAACAAATGATATTCTCATGAGCTTAACTCATCATAAACAACACAAGAGCTTCCAAACGAAACAGAACCTATGGTTCTAGTTTCTTCTACATGTGTTCACAGCTTCTTGTCCAGCATGACCTCGGAGGCCTCTTCTTTCTGTTTCTTTCTCCCAGGAAACAAATCAGCACATTGAATCAACCTGAAATTTGCCATTTTCCCTAGCCTATAAGCAAAATGGTCAGGCCACCCGTGGCTACAGTAGATGCTGGGTGAGAGGCAGGGCCTTTCTTTCAATAAACAACCTGGGCTGATTGTTGAGTTTTCAAGGTATCTGGGCCTCAGGGAAATTTGGGGAGCTGGAGGCTGGGCAGAGACACTCTGGGGGCTATATCCTGTCGCCATGGACCAACAGCAAATCTGTCCTCACTCTGTGTGCCTTCAAGAGCACCCCACGCTGATTTTCCTGTCCTCATTAAGTGTGAGTGGGCTAGGGAATCTATAGAACCAAGTTAAATGTGGGGAGGTTTTGGGTATGCCACCCAGACAGAGCAAATGAGTAAGCTTAGAGCTTCTCCTAAACAACCTGATTTCAAGTATGCTGGGGAAAGGGATTGTTCTTCATAGGAAAGTTGGTTAGCTCAGCTCATGTTTCACTCAATGTGATGTATAGTCATAGAAGGAGAAAGAAGATAAAGCAACTAGAACAGGTGTAAGACTCCACCAAAAAGCACAGTATGTTTGCCAATGGAAAGAAATGGAAAAAAGTAGTTTCAAAATGATCTTGGTAGAAACACAGAAATTGGACATTTCAGAGCAAATTGGTGAAGCCATTGGTTGGATGCAAAGTAAAAGCTGTGGTCCAGCCTTCTGGGAGGCCCCAGACATACTGGAGAGCTTCTTTTTTTTGGGGGGGGGGGTCCGGTGGTGGGGCCTGAACTCTGGTCTGGGCGCTGTCCCTCAGCTCTTCAGCTCAAGGCTAGCGCTCTACCACTTGAGCCACAGTGCCACTTCCGGCTTTTTTCTTTTTGCTTATGTGGTGCTGAGGAATCAAACCCAGGGCCTCAAGCATGCAAGGCAAGCGCTGTACCACTGAGCCACCTTCCCAGCCCCCTGGAGAGCTTCTTTAAGTTGAACTCCTGTCAGCTAGGCTGTTGGGTTGCTAGCAACCCTGTGGAGTTCATAGATAATGAACCAAGCCAGCAGCGATGACCGACCGAGGTGAAGTATGAAGTCTCACCCCTTACAGTGAGCAGTCCTCTGGAGAGATGCATGTGAAACTTCCATCTCTCTGCCCTCCACCTCTGCCCTCTGTCCCCTCAGGAGCATGGAGAAGAGGCAGGAGGAGGTGTGGGAAAACACATGCATGTGATCACACTGCTGCCTCTTCTTCACCAGGTCGCTCAACCTCCAGACCGCCTCTGCTCAGAGAATGAAGAAGAGAACAAGCAGCAAAGAACAGAACTTCCCTGTGAAGCCTAAGTTGATTTATAATGGACAGCCCATACTCATTGGGAAGTACAGTGAAGAATTTAGATGCTCTGTTACCTTGGATGTGCATTTTCCACAAAGGCTATGTTGTTTCTAAGGGAGGAAAATTAGTTGGAGAGGAAAGTAGATATTACAATGATCTACAGCCCTTCCAAGATCAACTTTCTTTTTTTTCTTCCTTTTTTAATTTATTTTATTTTTAATACATATTTTTATTGTAAAGATACTGTACAAAGGGGTTACAGTTACATGAGTAAGGTAATGAGTGCATTTCCTATCGAGCCCAAGTTCAACTTTCTTCAATAGCAAGAAGAGAAAGTCTATTTGTGGTATCCAAATTTCATGAGAACAGGAGGTGTAGGGACAATTAGGAGAGAAATGTCTAAATAGTCTCCCTATGGGGGAGCTATAAAAAGATACTTGAGAAACACTAGGGAAGAAAAATAGAAAATGGAGTCTTTTCGATTAAAATTTGGCATTTTCACATATATATGCCAAATTTTAATATATATTATAAATATATATAACATATATTGTAATATATTATAAACATATATGTATATACATTCCCTCTTGATGACTCACATGAGAGAGTTAGATTTATAGATGGCCTCCGCTTTGGTTGAAGATCTGCCCCTGTTTCCTGGCTTCCCTGGAGGTCTTTGTGCTCAGAGAAGAATCCTTCTTGCACCAATCTTTCCAGTGGTTGGATTACTTCCTTCCCTGCCTCCCTGCTTCCCTGCCTCCCTGCCTCCCTGCCTCCCTGCCTCCCTCCCTCCCTCCCTCCCTCCCTGCCTCCCTACCCTCCCTCCCTCCCTCCCTTCCTTCCTTCCTTCCTTCCTTCCTTCCTTCCTTCCTTCCTTCCTTCCTTCCTTCCTTCCTTCCTTCCCCTCCCTCCCTCCCTTCCTTCCCGTCGTCCCTCCCTCCCTCCCCCTCTCTCTTTCTCTCTTTCTTTCTTCCAGACTACATAAATGTTATATAGACTTTAGACTAGAAGAAATAGTTTCCAGGTTTCATCTTTCTCAGTTGAACCCTCATAGATGGTCAGAAATGTTCAAGGTGCATGGATATTTTTATGGCTCAGCACCAAACACATGTATCAAAGTCAAGGATCTCTTGAGAATATATTCTGCACAAACAAAAAGCTAACAAGGTAAAGTGAGCTTATGTGAGAGTTCTTGTGCCTAAGTTTTACAGGGTGACCCTGGACTGATACATTCTGTCTTCCCGTTTATGGATATAGCTAAAGTAATGAGCCACATTGTTCTGAAGTTGGCCAATGAAGGCTTGTTCCTCATCGGGCCCCAAAGGCAGTAAACAGGCATGGTGGGTCCCCTCACACATCCTCTTCCCAGGCCTGGTCATCCACAGTACTATCTTTTCAGAACACTGGCTTCTATATGATACAAACCAGCGGTCTCTACCTGCATCCGAGTCCATGGCTAGCATGTTGGCAACCTCTGCAGCCGGTGGGGGAAGGGTGGGGAGTCCAGGGAGGGATGCCCTTAGGGAGGGTCAGAGCCAACACTGCAGCCAGTGTGCATTAATAGTTTGCTTTGGGGTTTCTACTGTTCGAGGATGCAGACATGTTTTAATGTTTCAAGACCACCGGTGTAATTCACTATTTTAACAGGTTAAAGAAAAGGATGTGATTATATTCTTTGATACACACACACACACACACACACACACAAGCATTTGTCAAGACTTGACACTCATTAGTAATAAAACTCTCTCTGAAAACAGGAATAACGGGAACATCGCTAGCCAAATAAAGAGAACAACAGCAACAAGAACAATGAAAAGCAAGCAACAAACACGTCCCAGGCAGACATTCTATTAGTGGTGAGAGGCTGAATCTGGAAACCTCAAGGACAAAGTAATGATGGCCAGCCAATGTCATCTTATTCAGCATAGGGCTAAAGCATCCTGCCGGCTCCGAAGGTTAGAATCAAAGGCCTCAGAATGGAAAGAAAGTATAAAAATGGTTCTCTTTTTGCGGATAAAATGGTTGTCCATGTAAAAACATCCTATAGACTCTACAAATGAAACATTTTAGAACTAGTAGATGATTTCAGCAAGTTGCAGAATATAATGTAAACATAGAAAGAAGGGTAAACCTACGAAAGGGTGAGGCAAAGAAATTTTAGACTTGATACTAAAACCATTGTTCATAGGTGAAAAATGACAAATTGGGTGCCACTGAAATCAAAGCTTTGCTTCATCAAAAGACTGGTTGAAGTATGAATAAACTTTACTGACAGGAAGAAAATGTTCACAAAATGTTTGCAAACGTAACAAAGGCAAAGAGCCTGGAATTATACAAAGAACTCTCAAACCCCAGCAGCAAATAAATAGTTCAATTCCAACTTGGACAAGCCTGGCACTAGCCTCTCCCACCTATAATCCTTGCTACTTGGGAGGTAAAAATTAGGATTGTGGTTCCAAGCCCAGTGTGAGGAGAATCCCTATCAGCTATGACAGAGTGTGTAAAGGGGAAGAAAGAGGTCCAGGGCAGCCTAAGCAAACAAGTGTTTGCATTGTTATCTCAACAATAACCTCAGCAAAAAGGGCTGCATGTATGGATTAAATGATAGTGTACCTGCCTCAGAAATACAAAACCTTGCATTGAAACCCCAGTAACACTGAAAAAAACTTAAAAAGGAACTTGAACCGAGGACAAAAAGATACATTTCACCAGTGGGCATATGCCAATGGTGATCAAGAATTGGAAAGTTGGCTCAGTAACCATCAGCCTTTAGGAAAATGCAAAATAAAGCCAAAAAGTGATATCCCTAAACACCAATCAATATGACTAAACGGAAAAAAAAAATTGCAACATGGACAAATTCTGCAAAGAATGTGAAGAAAGGAGATTAGTCAAATGTCAATGGCAGGAATGTAAAATGATGCACCCACAACAGCTTGGCAGTTTTAAGAACAACTAACCATGCAACTACCATCCCGTCCCTCAATTATGGTTTTTGGGCATTGATCCCAGAAAAAGAACAACCCGTGTTTGCACAAGAATCCATACACAAATGTTTACGGAAGCTGTTCCCAAAATAACCCCAAGCTAGAAATAACCCCAATATCTTCTAACAGGTGAACAGCCTGAGTGAATTGTGGTATATTGTCATACTATGTCATATTGATACTAATATCAATAGAAAGGAGCAAATGATTGATAGAATGATTCTGATGAATCTCCATGTGACTGACAGTGGAAAAAGTTGAGTGGTTACAGACCTTAGGATTCTACTGGCTTGTGTAACATTCTCCAAATGTCAAAATTGGAGAGAAACAGAATGAATTAGTGGTTGTCAGGGTTAAAAGGGATGGAGGTGGGTGGGAAGTGATGTCACTCACCAAAGACATCCGGGGGATTTGTGGTCATGGAGGGTCTTCGTGGAATTCCAGTGGGTCTCTGTCAGTATCTTAGGTGTCATGATCTACGACATCGTTTCTGTAATCTGTGACCACTGGGAAAGCTGGCGATCTCTCTGTGTTATTTATTACAACTCTCTGTGGATTCACAATTCTCTCAAAAGAAGATGTTCATTTAAAAAAAATGAGGACACTTGGTACAAGAAAAACGCTTCATTGATCATTGTGTCTTAAGCACCCCGTTCCCCCGTTCAGTGACAACGACCCTATTTATCTACCTGGAATGTGGTAGGAACAGACAGACAAGCTCAAACAACACAACGGCACAGTTTCCCTGCACTTTTACTTCATACCACTCACATCTTTTTGGGTAAGAGTGAATATATTCTCTTTCCTCTGAACTTTTTAAAAAATCTTTCACCCATTTTTCTATTTGGGTCAAGTCTTTTTTTTCTGTGGTACTTTTCAGGGATTTCATATCATATTGAAGAAATTTGCTTTTTATCATATGATTCGCAATTACGGCTTGTCTTTACGTTGCTTTTTTTTAACTTTTTCTGTTTTTTTCACCTACAGAAATTTAAAAAATTAAGGTGTCAAATTTACTAATCTTTTTTACGGTCTCTACATTTTGTTTCATACTTAGAATATCCTATTTCTCTTTTAAAATTATTTTTAAAATGTTTCCACTAGGGATATAGCTCAATGGTAGGGCACATGCTTAGTTAGTGTGCTGAGGTCCTAGGTTTGATCCTCAGCATCACACACAAAAAAATTCCCCACATATCTTTTAATATATTTGTGTGTGTGTGTGTGTGTGTGTGTGTGTGTGTGTGTGTGTGTGTGTGTGTGTGTGTGTGCCCAGGCTGGCTTTGAGTTGCGATCCTCAGATCTCAGCCTCTTGAGTAGCCAGGATTACAGGCGTGAGCCACTGGCACCTGGCTTATCTTTCAATATTTTTATGACTCCAGTTTATGACCCGGGTTCTTGTCACCCTTTCCTATCGGTATCCTTATTTTGAAGGCTGTGGTTCTCTGGGGGACAAGCTGGTGTGCACAGCCAGGCATTAAGTCCACACTGTGAGAGGCGAGGCAGAGCACAGGGTGGTGTGAAACATTCAGGCTGCTTTGCACTTTGAAGAACACACTAGACATGAAGCTCCAGCCATCCCCGGTCAGAGCACTTCAAGAAAAGCTGACTGTGAGAGCAATTTTAGCCTAGCACATTGATTCTACCTCCCAGAACACCCTCCAAAATTGGGATTCTGTTAAGAAAAGAAGAAAAGACACTCGGTATTCATACTACTGAGCAAGAATCCCCTCCTCCAGGCTCCTTGGCTAGCTACACAGGTGCATTCTCTGGGGTTCAGGTTTGTCTGTAAATGTGTATTTGCTCATCTGACTTCTGCTGTCTACTGCTGCTAGCACATAGTTAATGTTAGTCTGGCTCAAGTGGCCTTAGATAAACAACTCTCTCTCTCTCTTAGATGATTATGGGCTTTTCTCTTTCTTTGTTAAGACCCCAAACAATCTCATATTCCTAGATGGGATTTTCAGACATTCTGAGATGTTGCAGCCTCCTTGCCATCTGGAGATGCCTGTGTCTTCTCAGCTCAGAGGAAGCTGACTCTTCCTCTCTGAGAGTGCTTTCCCCTCTCCACCGTCTGGGTCTTGTAACACTCAGACCGGATGTTGGCTGAACCAAGTAGACTTTCTCTCTCTTCCCTGACTTTGCAGTTTCACTGGTCATCTTTTGGTCTCCTTGCCACATTTTCCGGTGTTATGTAATTTTGACCACCGCTCGCTCTTTGCGCCTCTTTGTTCTATTGCGGATAAGGCCATTCTGTTTATTAGTGATTATTGCTGTTTTAGTATTCAGGACTCTCTCTCTCTTGCTCTTTTTGTGCCTTTATTTTCATATGTGAACTTGGGTTCTGGACACATGGCTCTTTTATGGAATCGGCTCTACTTCATTGGCTATTCTTGGCTGGAAGTTCTCCAGCTTTTGCACAGGACCTTTGCTCAGCGTGTGTGATCTGCATACACAGGAGAACGGCCTGCCTGCCCTGATTGGGTTGGGGAGTCTGGGGAGCTCTGTCTAGGGTTTGTGAGTGTGGAGGACCTACAAAAGGGCAAAATAAGGCAGGGTATATGTGTCTTTATGTGGGGTATTACCCGCCAGCGTATTTCACTCCTGTCTTTTTGTCTCCTGAGGAATCTAACTGGGGGAAATAGTTGTTACTAAAAGATTAATTTTAATACCAAATCAGTGTGAATCCCACACCTGGATATTTCCCAGACCAACTCTAGGGTTAAATTCAGGGGCGGGGGTGGGGGGAGGGGGAAGCTGCCAGCAAATATAAGATGCTATAGGAAGAGAAGCAACCTTTAGGGATTTAGAAAAGAGTCTTAAAATAATAAATAACCTAATGATTGTTAGAAGGTCTTTGACAGACTGTGAGGAGTGAGTAAATGATTGATGCTCATAATGAGAACCATCACGTTGTTGTTTATAGTTTACACGATGTTGAGAATTCTCTGTTTAAGAAGTTAGGGTAGTGTGTATTTTCTTTTTAGAACATTTTGTGCTTCCAATTTAAAAAAATTATAGCTTTCAATGGAAGAAATTTATTTATTTGGGAAATATACTACTAATGTCAAGTAAGTGAGACATTGATCTGACTATGGGTGTGTGTGTGTGTGTGTGTGTGTGTGTGTGTGTGTGTGTGTGTGTGTGTGTGTGTGTGTGACCATGGAGTATTCATGGTCAGACCCTTACTCCAGCTACCTCTTCTTTACAAAGCTTTGAGCTTAAAGGCTATGAGCAATTCTTAAGCAATACAGTAGGTGAGCAGAGGGCCATATGCTTTGGATAATCTGGTTGTACATTTGTGTTCTCTTATGTGTTCTCTGCTTAGCTTCAGCAAAACCATTGAGAAATAACTGTATACTTTGTCTCAAACTATAGAAGTATCACCATTCCAGATTAATGATTGTATCAATAGAAAGGTAACAACACCTCAAAATAGTGAAAAATATAACACTTTAACACATTAGCTTAAATAGAAGTGAATATATCATATAATAGGCAGCATAAACCATGGCATTTTTTTCACTAGAGATGGATCAAGCATAACTGTGTAACATTTTTTTGACAATGAAGCAAGTCAAAATTCAGAGTTTATTGGCAGTTCAAGAATATTTTCCTGACCCGTATGTGTCCATACATGATTGTTTACCATGCAGTTGAAGAGGTGTGGGGCATTCTCCATCTCCAAAGAGTAATGAATGGGAGACTAAACCACTTGCCCTGTTTGGTATTTTGCATATGACGGGTTGGGGTTATCTTGTCTTATATCAATTTTCACTTTGGTAAAACACTATAGAAACGATCATTCATTGCTGCTCACTGAGTACAGAGCCAGTATTTGGAGCTGTCTACACGAAAACTTCACTAAGCATCTTCCTTCCATGCTCCTCCTCATTCCCCTCCCCTCCAAATCCCTTTTCTCCCTTGCTTTGCAAAGGACAAACATTGTTCCTCTTCTGTATTCCAGTGGGTCCACAGACTCCTGGGCTCTGTTGAGATAGATTAATTCAATGCATATTTTTTGGACATTTATTGTGTCTTAGTTACTGCCTCCAGACTACACAGTTTGCTTCTCTGCCAGAGACATTTCATAAATTCATCTCACTAGTGTAGCATGTGTCCAATGGCCCATGTCTGGAAGCTTCCCAAAGAGAAACAAACATGGTGGATGACCACAGTATCTGCGCCTGTAAGGGCTGCTGAAGATTTGTCTTCATTCCAAATAGCTGGAATAAAATCCATCTGGGCAGGGTGTCTATAATACACCAGAAGTAGTGTATTCATGTAGCGTTTACAGGATTCCAGAGAGAAATCATAAATGAATCTTTATTTTTAATCTTTCTTACAAGGGCCATTTTAATTAGAGTCATAAACTAAAGGGAATTAGTGGATTTATCCGCCTAACATCTGACCTCCTGTTATGTCCGGTTTCTTTGCAGAGCCCTGAAATTCTTCATGCACTGGGATTTTTGGTTTCCCTGAACTTCCCATACAGCCTTCATAGAGATGAGGAAATGAAGAAAGAAGCTGGATACAGTACCAGAAACAGCCTCACCTAAGGCTCCTTGGGGAGGGGAAGGAGGCTGTCATTCAGTAGATCAGAGGCTCACCAAGGTACCTTGGAGGTAAAGGAGCTATCAAGGGAGGAAAAGTGAATTGACTGAACAATTTCCTTCCCTAACCCATCTGATTTTTCTGATTCAACTTGTCTCAAGAGCAATCCTGGGCCAACAACCTGCCTAGCCTGAGCATTTTCACTGCCCATCACTGAGCTAAAGTTGAAAAATCACCTAAGGGAGAAAGGTTATTAGGAATAATGGGAAAGAATTGTGTCAAATTTGGCCTAACTTCATGATTTTTGGAGTTCCAACTTGAATTGAAACCTGGCCATTGGGGTGGGGTAAGGGGGGTGGGGAGGAAGCTCAGCTTATTTTTTTTTTCTTTTGGCAAACCACAACATCCTATTTGTCAGAAAGGAGCTTTAGGAGACTTCTTGGCCATCAAATAGCTGTTAGAAAACAACATTTTGATGAGTTAAGTGTAAATGAATCAGAAACATGTGGATTAGATTTACCTCAGAGTGCAGAAGGGTTTGGAGGGAAAGGAGGAAAGGGGCTTAGGCAGAGTCACACTTGGGCTTTTGCCGATCCTTATGTGAGTGAAAAAATAGGTTTGGGGCTCATCTGCTGCCGATGGTAGGAGGATGTGGTTGGTCCAGTGTGTATTACTGTCATTGTTGGGATTATTGTTATTGATGGTGTGTGAGGTGGGTATTTAGGTATTTAGGAGGGTTTCTTTTACTTTTTTTGATGCTGGTTGTTTGGGCCATCCCTATGAAGCATACTGCCCTGCACAATAAAATGTTAGTAGCCAGATGGGCCTGGGACACAGAACTTCTGTGTGCTTTACTACAGAATGGTGCTGTGGTCCGTCCAGTTGAAAGAGAAGAGAACGTGTTTAAAAGTCCTGTCTCACCCTGGGACACAGAGTGGTAGGGGAGAGCATTCAGGGGGACCCAAAAGCCTGCCTACCCCTCTCTGGGGGATACCAGCTACATAGTGCCCACAAGAAAACAAGAAAACCATAGCCCACTACCACTGAACTTAATATCTAATCTTAATGACCTCTACAAACCCTGAACCCAAATATGTAAATCACAGCAAAAAATCACAAAATTCATGAGCAATCAAGATAACACTCTCAAAAACAAGCAATTCAGAGAAGGACTCTAGAGAGAACAAAAAAGAGATGGAAAATAAAAGAACCATTAATGCAATGATGAAAAAATTGGCTGATGCAATAAAAGGGTAGATCCAAACACAAATAGAAGAATGAGAGGAGGAAATGATGAAGGAAATGCAAGACATCCAAGACAGCATGAATAAGAAGATAGAAACATCTCAAAGAAGGAAATGTTACAGACCTCAATGAAGGAAGTGTTTACACATCTCAATGAAGGAAATGAAAAATGAAATTAACACCCTGAGAACTGACATTGATGAAGAGCTAGGAGATGAAAGGCTCTACCTTCTTTTTGAAAAACACAGTTGAAAGTATAAGCAATAGAACAAGGGAAGTAGAAAACGAAAAACAAGGTATCAGGAATTGAAGATAAAGCAGAGATTAGAACAAAAAATCAAAAGCATGGAAAAAACACTCAAAATATACCAAAGGACATTCAAGAATTGTCAGATTCAGCCACAAGATCAAATCTATGCATAATTGGGATAGATGAGGGAGAATAATTCAAAACCAAAGGCATTGAAAACCTATAAAAGAAAATAATAATAGAAAACTTCCTGTTTCAAGAGAGAGAATCTCACTCACCTGACAGAGGCATACAGAACTCCTAGCAGACAGGATTTGAGAAGAAATACTTCCAGACACATCATAGTTAAAACTTTGGATTAAAAAATGAAGAATTAGTTTTAAATACAGCAAAAATCAAAGAGGGAATTTTACTACAATGGAAAGAAGAATTACTGCAAACTTCTCCATATAAACTCTGAACTCAAGGAGAGTCTGGAGTGGTATGATTCAAGCTCTGATTGACAACAATTGCCAACCCAAACTGGTATACCCAATGAAGCTAATATTCACAATTGATGGAGAAACTGAAACCTTTCTTGTCAAGTAAAATTTGTTTTTTTGCTTATAAAAATATTTAAGGGGGCTGGGAAGGTGGCTCAGTGGTAGAATGCTTGCCTTGAATGCATGAGGCCCTGGGTTCGATTCCTCAACACCACCTAAGCAGAAAAAGTCAGAAGTGGTGCTGTGGCTCAAGTGGTAGAGTGCTAGCCTTGAGTTGAAGAGCTGAGGGACAGCACCCAGGCTCAGAGTTCAGGCCCCACAACTGGTAAAAAAAAAAAAAAAAAAAATTAAGATCACAGAGAAGGAAACAGACTTCCCAAAGTACACATGGAAGTGAGCAATATGAAGGTAGAGGGACGTACTAATGGAATTTGAATAATGCACTGGCCGTTACACTAAGTGTTTTTTTTAACAATCTCCATTCTTTTAGTATTGTTCTTCATCCATCCATCATCCGCATGTGACAAGTGATAGAAAGGACCCTCAGGTGGGGGCCTCCACAAGTGGCAGGAGCCTCCTCAGCTATTTCAAGAGGGGAAGTTGGTGGCTTGAAGTCAATGGTTCAGTGAATGTAAAGGGAGGTAGATTTGTTTGATAGACTTTGAAGGTAGAATCAACAGGGCTGACCAGCAGATTGGCCCTGAGAGTGGTAGGGCTCAAGGAAGACTTTCTGTCAGATCTGGTTTGAGCAACTATGTGGCTGTATTTGCCACGTATTGAGCTGGAGGAAGATTTGGGCTTGCTTGTGAGATCTCTGTGATACTTCAGGGATGTGAGTTAGAATTCAGAAGAGATGTCAAAAATTAAAAAAATTAAATTTTTTAGAGTAGCAGAACTAGAGATGAAGAAACAAGATTCATTTATGTCTTTTCTCCAAAACCATTGCTTTTTATTATTTATTAACAGAGTTATAGACCTATAACCATAGCCCACTCTAATTCCATTTTTTTCTTTTGTCTTTCTTTATTTCCTCCCTTCCTCCCTCCTTCCTTCCTTTCTTCCTCCCTCTCACCCTCCCTCCCTCCCTACTTTCTTCCCTACCTTCCCCTCCCTCCCATTCCTTTCCTTCCCCTCCTCTCTCTGTACCTTGGTAGTTCTTATGCAAACTGCTACTTGAGTCATGCCCCATAGAGCCTTATGTCTTCCACAAAACTGGGATGAAAACATGTGTTATCATGGCTGGTTTATTTGTTGAGATGGGCTTTTTGTCTTGTCTGGTGTTGAACCACAATCCTTCCAAATTTATCATCCAGGTAGGTGGGATTTCAGGCATACACTACTGCTTTTCTATTTTGAAATTAGCTTGTAGGTGATACATTGAATCTTTCAGGTCAAGGGGAGCTCTGTATTTTTCTGGGCACTTAGGTAACGTAACTTCCATGTGCTGGCTGGAGTTACCCAGCACTGATCCGGACAGCTTACATCTGATGCACACACCCTCCATAAACTTGGCTCAGAACCTGAAAATGTCCCTTTGAACGTAATATAAATGCTACTGTGGGCCTCAGAGGTTAATCCATTACAACAAGGCAATTAAATTTAGGGACTGTGTGGAAGATAAAAAGCAGCAAGTAATAACCAGGTCAGAAAGATCAGCCATGATGGATTTCTATAATTTCCTCTGAGAATGTGGAGCTGCATCTGGTGACCCAAGGCAGGGTGGCGTGGTTGCCCGACGGTGTCAGAAATGTGAGGGGGAGATTATTTTTATTAACCATGTTACTTCTGAAGCATTGAATTCTCTTGCTTCCCCTTTCTTCCCCAAGAAGGTCACTTTCCCACTGGTAATACGTTTAACCCTTAAATATACCGTCAACCTCATGCTACTAAAGGGGTTCAATTTACAAAGACACATGAGATCTACACCAACTTTTTTTTCTTAGTGCTCTCCACTTTGAATTGTGGCTGTTTCCTACTTTGGTTTGATGACTCCACTTCCCTTCCCTCCCCTGGTTGATTTTGTACTTATTTTTAAGAATCCAGGTGTCTAGTTCTTTATTATAGTGCTTTGCCTTGGAGAAAGAAGTGGAAGATGGAGTGGGAATGGAAAATGTGTGACCTCCACCGTTATTCTTCAGTTGTTACCTGCTCTTCATCCTAGCTCACAATGCATGGAGTCATCCTGAAGGGCTCATTCCACAAAACTTTCTAGGCAGGCACTGTGCGCATGTTGAGTTTCTAGCCGTGTGATTCCTGTCCTCTGGAAAGCTGGTCCTTACTCTGTGGGGAGAGCAATGAGGTTGCTGACATAGTCATTTTAGAAGATTTCTTTCCTCTGTGCCAAATTGCCCTGTCTCATTAATGACAGGCTCAATTTTCATCATGTTCCTTGATGGCTGTTCATCCAAGAGGGAGCTTCCTTCCAGCCCAGCAGCGTAATTCCCTACAGATACTTGCCGTCATCCGCTGACTCACAAGTATAATGAAGTTAATTTTGAGATTTTGAGGAAAAGCAAACACAAATATTACGGTGATCTGGAGAAGGGCCACAACTGCGGAGCTGTGTCTTTAATGGGCAAATTAGCTTGCTAAATAATTTTCCCACAAAGGATTTGAGGAGCTGATCGGCCAGGAGCACTGTGGTTTCAGATTTGTAATCAAGAGACTTAGTCAGATCTGTCCCTATGTTGGCCCAAATAGTTCAGGTGTCAGAACTTCGATGGGCCTGGTGGGGGAGTCCAGAGAGAAAATAATCGGCAGAAGGGGTTGTTGTTAGAGGATAAAGCATGACGTACATACGTTATTTCAGAAGCCAAAGTTAACAAGAGATACAAATCTCCAATCTGGGAGGAATTTTTCTGCAGAGCTATTTGGCAAGTTGCTTCTTTTTCTCATTCCTTCTTTGTTTGCATCTCAGAGAAGTAACAACCAGATAGAGAGGAAATGCCATTATTAGAATGTGGGCTGAGTGGGAGGCAGGGAGGTGCCAACCAAGACATTTTTTAGCAATGTGGTTAATTTTTTTAGGATTTTGATTTGCATATCTGCAACTGTCTAGTCTACTTCTAAGCAAAAATGCACCCAAGGTGTTTTTGATTTTTAACTTGAGGATTATTGTGTGTGTGTGTGTGTGTGTGTGTGTGTGTGTGTGTGTGAGTGTGAGAGAGAGAGAGAGAGAGAGAGAGGGCACTGACTCTCAATAAATAGTTCCAAACTGTGCTTAAGGATATTTCATAGCTCGTTGTTTGGCCCTCTGTCGGTAAGGTCTTTTCTTGTACCCTGTAGGAAATAGCAATAGTTTAAATAGCATACTCACATGATGCACAACATGCATATATCTGTGTATTCCTTATTTATTTATTTGTTTGTTTGTTTGTTTTGTTGGTCAGGGGGCTTGAACTCTGGGCTTGGGCGCTGTCCCTCAGCTCTTCAGCTCAAGGCAAGCACTCTACCACTTGAGCCACAGCACCACTTCTGGTTTTCTAGTGGTTTATTGGAGATAAGAGTTTCACAGACTTTCCTGCTCAGGCTGGCTTTGAACCATGATCCTCAGATCTCAGCCTCCTGAGTAGCTAGGATTACAGGTGTGAGCCACCGGTGCCCAGCTATTCCTAATTTTAAATCTCTAGTCTTTGTTGCATTGTGTTCATCAACTGGTTATTCATCAATATTCTTGGAAAGAATAGTTCTCAGAGTGGTCCATTAAAGATACACTGTGAAGAGAATCATTTGGCATGATTAGTGGAAAGTTGAAACAAAACTCCCCAAAGGTAAAAGCTGGATCTGTATTCTTGACCATCTTCCTAGAGAGATGTGGAATACACGCAAGTTTAAGTTTTCTTTAATGATCATCCATGGGGATTTGGGAGTTTCATTGCCCTTTCTCTCAGTTTACAGGTTTCCTGGCCAGCACTTTGATTTAGTTTTGGATGGTTCTATCGGCTCTTACCAACTCTGCATTCATCTTGAGCTTTGATAGTCCCTTAACTAACGTTTATTTTACTCTTGTTGGCCTAAGGATCATTTCTGCTTCCAAACAGAACAGAAGCAACACAAGAATTGGAGAGCTCTGCTTTCCTTATATCGTTCTGAGATGCAGAAATTGTGTAGTTGGTCCAATCCCACCACAATAAAAATCCTCCTCTCTCAATGCTTGCATTGCCCTCACTCCTCAGGGACCAGGGTGACCAGCTGTCCGAGTTTGTTCTTAGCATGGGAAGTTCTGTATCCTCAGAGCCCCCTCAATCCCAGGCAAAGCAGAATGTCTTGATATCCTTCTTCCAGCTAAGCCAAACTTACAGTCCTGTGTTTGACTAAATGCTCATCTTTTGCACTTCTCTCTTACACGCCCCTCCATGAGGGCTATTTGAGGTGATTGCACTTCTTTCCTCTGTTGACCACTGTTTCAAGAAGGAATACTCAGAACTTCCTACTTAAATTTATCTTTACTACTAAAAGGGATACAAGAATCAGTACTATGGGATACAAATAAAGAAAAAGCTCAAGTGTACCAACAACTTAGCTTAGACAATTCTCTCCTTTCTTTACTTGAGAATAGAAGATAATTTTCAATGACAAAAATAGTTGTCTCCTTTTTTTTTGTTGTCAGTTGTGGGGCTTGAACTCTGGGCTTGGACACTGTCCCTGCGCTCTTCAGCTCAAGGCGAGCACTCTACCCTGTGAGCCACAGTGCCACTTCTGGTTTTCTAGTGGTTTATTGGAGATAAGAGTCTCACAGACTTTCCTGCCTGGGCTGGCTTTGAACTGTGATCCTCAGATCTCAGCCTCCTGAGTAGCTAGGATGGCAGGCCTAAGCCACTGGTGCCTAGCAGTTGCCTCTTTTTTTTTTAAGATCTCCCCAGGCCTTTGGAGACACGTTCTCTCCTTGAGGCCTAAGGCCCTGGCACCATGTCTCCAGATTCTTGTCCTTTGCAGATATGGTGCTCTCATATGTCCCATTGTCTTTGTCTGGGCATGTCACCTGCACTCTGAGCTGATCACAGCCCTCTGTGATCACAACACAGCCTTCTCCCTGTCCTTCTTCTCTACCCACTTTTCTTGGCTCCCCTGTCTCATTTCTGAGGCATTGGATGAGTCCTTGGTGAATTGTAAGCACTCCATTTTTTCTCCCCAAATGTGCCCTAGAGTAAACTTGGGCATCTTAGGCCTTTTCTTCTAGGGTCAGTATCTGATGTTATTCTTATAATGCCGACGTCACGATGTACCCCCAAAGAATACAAGATTGGCCATATTCACAGCTATTTAATCTCCCATCCAATAATTCATTGAGAAGGGCTGAGATCCAACTGTCTGGAGACTCTGTGGTTCAGAATCCTTCCTCTTTAAGAAACAGGAAGACACAGGGAGAAGAAAAGAAGCCTAAATCTACATTGATAGGTAAGAGGTCTTACAGATGAGTGGTCTTCTCCATTGTCAGAGTATAGACCTGAAGCACGGGCTGATGTTCAGGTGGTTCATGGTCACCACAGAATGACAAAGAAGACTTGAGAACATGAGGTTAGGACTAGTGGCTTGGCGGACCCAAGCAGTCCTTTCATCCCTATGGGCCATCATCATGTACACTTGATGGAGCTAACTCTAACCATGCCCATTGACAAGCTGGGGTTTCTAATTTGCTGTCTGGTTTAGTGAGGACTTCCTCTGCCAGAATGCACTGGGCTGTCAAAAAGAATGTGTTTAGGCATTGTGGGATGTGAAACAGACAGGGCGCTCACCAGGAAGATGGTCTGCATTCTGCATTCACCTTGTCCCCAAATGGGACTGTGTGAGTTCTGGAACTGCTCAACCTTCATGCCAGAGTGAGGGAAGGAAGAGGACAGTGGAGTGACACCTTGTCCTGGATGCCAATCTGAGGTACCCCAGAACAGGCCATGTTTGCAGAGAGCAGCGGGGAATTCTGAGATGGAGCAGCTCATTGAAGATCCTGCCGTGCGTTGGACTAGTTGTTCTCCAGTGATTCTAGTAGTGTTTGGACATACTGGCTTCTTGGCTTGACTTTGTTCATTTAATATATTTACCATGTGGAATAATCAGTTCGACGCTGGCTTGGGCAGTCGGATGGGATGGGAAGGCCAGGTGGAATGGATGCCACACCAGTGGGCTGGTGTGGTCATGATCCATCACGAGGAGAGCTGGCAGTGAGCTGGGACACAGCCACGCCAGTGCCCACGGCCGAGGGGCAGCCCACTTGCGACGAACAGTTGGAATAACAGTTTCAGTCGGAATCTTGGACTCACAGGAACTTGAGAAAATAGAATAGGCTTGTTGAGTTTGTGGTTCTTTGGGTCCTTACAAGTGTTTCCTCAAGGCATGTCTGGCCCTTTTAGACCACTGAGTGGCTTAGGCAGTGAGCTTCCTGAGGGGTGGGGGAGTGAGATGGGAGCCAGAATTTGGCCGCTGGCCACACCCTTCTGCTGCGTATGGCCTTCCAAACAAGTAAGCACGTGGAGTCAGAAAGACATACACCAAACTTCTTGTGCTTGAACTCCCGGGAGGGGCCTTGGAGATCTGCTGACATCCACATGTAGGAGCTCACTCTGCACCCGCGCTGTTTAGTGCTGGCGGGGGGGGGGGAGGGGGGGGGGGAGGCGGTCAGGGAGCCTGGGCCCAGGCAGAGCCAGCGACTGGCAAAGTCATTGTTCATTTGCCTGTGAGTGACATGAAATCCACCATTTGACAGCTCGCTCACATAGCTGTGGTGATGCGAAGGGCTTACTTTAGATCATGCATTCCCCGGCTGTACACAGATTAATACGGCTTTGAAAGGGCTTTTCTTTCTTTCTTTCAAATTTAATATGGGAGCCTATGAGGAAGAACATGGTAGCAATTAGCTGCTGCCATGAATTTTATGAGCAGTTTGCTAGAAACCACATTAATGGTTCCAAGGTTAGTGCTGAGATCAGTTTTGCTATTCCCTCCTCCCCCTTTCCCTTCCTTCCTTTAAAAAGTCCAGCCAAAGCTCCAGGATGGTGTCAGTGGGTGGCCCCAATGACCCAGGTTGTCTTTTCTATGAGAGACAGTTGAGTGCCTCTCTACCATGGTCCTCCACAGTCCTGGCTGCTGCGTGTGCCCTGTCTGGAATCTTGAACTGCTATAAAGATAAATAATAATCTGGTCTGGCTTCTAACTGGGTAGAGAGAAATCCTTATCAGTAGTAGCCTCAGAGAAGTTGCTAGCAAAGAAGAAAAAAATCTGCCTATTTCTTAATTCAAGCAAAAGGAACTAGAACAGTTTGTTGGCATTTGCTAGAAAAATGCAAACAAATTGTCTTTATCAATTCCCCGGAAGTATTAAAAACGTTTTACCAAAACCGAATGCCAGTGGTTCATGCCTGCAATCCTAAGTGCAGCAGGAGGCTGAGATTTGAGGATTCTGGTGAGGAGCCAGATCAGGTAGACAAATCTGAGAGACGCTGATCTTCAACTAACCAGCAAAAATGCCAGTAGATGAGGTGTGGTTCAAAGGGAAGAGTGTCAGCTTTGAGCAAAAATACCAGGCTAGAGTGAGAGGTCCCAAGTTCAAGCTCCAATACCATCACAAAAAAGGGGAAAGGACAAGAAGCCAAGAGTAAAGGCAGGTATTGGCTGAAGGGAAGGATACAGGAAGCAAGCTGTTCCCAAGTGGTGGAGAGTATTGAGGTCCGCATTCACAGATAGTTGCAGGGTTTTTTTTTTTTGTTTCTTTTTTTGCATCTGGATTGTGTAATCTTGGCCTCAGAAGTAAACTAGCAGGCAGGAGAGATAGATGAAATAATTTAAATAAAACAGTGAAGAAATAAAAGGCAAAAACTATCTGTATCTGCTTCTGAAAAGAGAGACACTAAGGTAGTCGGCGCTAGGGTTTGCTTTCAGGTCTGATACTCTTCTTCCACATGAAAGGTTAGCCACTGGAGAGACCTGGAAATAAGGTCTAGAAGGTAAACTGAGGATTCCTCTACAACTAGGCCCTGGTAAGATCAGGCTCTTGAGAAGCAGGACTTCCATAGAGCTTAATGTCCAGAACTCTCTTCCAGCATTGACTCAAGCAGAGCTGCAGGTTGGCTATGAAAGGAAAGCTGAAGTCCAACCATGACAAGGTAAGTTGTTGGCACATTTCTCCCCTAAAATGCACAAAATAACAGTGACTGGCTAGTTGCTTAATTTTGGAATGTTTTGATGAAGCAACATCTTTTTAAACTGGTAGAGGAATGAGGAGGAGAAGAGAGGAAAAGCACAGACAAGAATTAAGAGTGAGGGAAGGGAGGGGCTGGGTGGGAATGTTAAGGGGCTGACATTGATCAGGATAGATTGTGTTCATAAGCTGCTTCATTAAATGGCAACTCCTTTGTACAGCTACATCAAGATTATATATATATATTTAAATCCACAACAACAAACCCTTGGAGGCTTGAATCCTACCTTGATTCCCAGGCACATGAAATCCGGGCACTCTCTTTGTAGGATGGAAATGATGCCAACACCGTGATTAAATGGCCTGTTTTCCTGACATTTCCTGATGAAAATGTGGTAGTTTAGCTCAGACATGAATATTTCAATAATGGGGAACTAGACTCTGTAAACTCAGCTCATTGGAGACATTCCTCATTTGAACACATTTTTTTTTTAAATAGAGGGAGGGTCAGTCAGCCTTTTAGCATGGGCCAGCTTATAAAACACACACACATACACACACACACACACACACACACACACACACACACACACACACACACACAAAGCCTTAGGTGCCTCAGCTAAAATATTGTCAGGCTTAAAAGAGCCTTGTAGCAGACATGTATGTAGGGTCAAAGTGATATCAATGGCTTAAAAAGCAACGGATTTAATTTAAATGTAAATGTGATTTAAAAGGTAATCATCCTCTGTCTCCTCTCAAGTAAAGCCAAATCCAAGAGAGTCAGTGTTCATAAGAAAAAAAAATAATAACTTGTGGCCGGGACACCAGCTCTTACTTTGTTTCTTCGATGGTGAGTTGTATATAAACTATTCTTGGTATCTCTCACGATGCTAGAATGTTTTCTAGAAAAATTAACTTGTGGAACTATGATCTGAACATCACACACATACACACACACACACACACACACACACACACACACGCGTGCATGTGCGCACACAGACACACACCGAGTATTAGTCAAATTCTCATAACATTTCTAATCCAGGTCTCCAAAATTTGAGTGACGTGGAAAGTCATGAAAATAATAAGAGTTAGAAACTAGCAACTACAAGGGAATCCGAAAGGCTCTGGCGTCATTTAACCTGGAGGAGACAAGGGCCTGGTTGATTTAATAATGGCCTCCTGGTTTATGGGGAGTTATTATGCAGAAGATGGTGTCCAGCTGTTTTTCATTTCTAGTGAAGACAGAAAAAGAAGGGGGAAAAAAAAACCCTGAAAGGGTAGAATTGCATCAGGGGAGATGAGGGTGAGATGAGGCGGGTCTTGGTTGATAGGGCTGCGAGACTTGGAATGAACAACCAAGGAGGATTATGAAATCCTCATCTTTGGAATTCCTAAATGAATGTGATTTCCGTGAATCAACGCGGTGAAATGGTCTCTTTATCTGCCGGCTAGCCAGCAGAGCCCCTGGTTCCATGGGCCAGGTCCCTTTGTGCCACAGGCTTCTTGGAGTATCAGAGTGGATTGCCCGTGGCAGGGGCCCCAGCTAGCGCCAGGAGCCTGCTGCTTTTGGCAAGATGGCTGCCTTGGCGTGTTGGGGAACGCGGACACTTCTTGCCCCTTTCTGCTCAAATGACACCATGCGGTCATTTAGGATCTCTCTGACTGCCAGTGGCCACCTTGAAATAGTACAAGCATTTTAAACAAAACCTCCAGAAAAGAGAGGCAGAATTAGGAGTTTGCGATGCTCCGAAATCCGTGGTTGCAAGACATTTAGAGGCCACTGAAAACCAGTAGCACAGCAGGAAGCTGTGGGAAAGAGATGTGGGAAAGACTTGGGTATGATCAGTCTATCTGTCTGTCTGTCTGTGTGTCTGTCTGTCTCTGTCAGTACTGGGGTTTGAACTTAAGCACTGGGCACTATCCCTTAGTTTATTTCTTCACTCAAGGCCGGTGCTCTCCCACTTCAGCCACAGCTCCATTCCTGCCTTTTTGGTAGTTAATTGGAGACAAGAGTCTCATAGACTTTCCTGCCTGGGCTGGCTTCAAACCGCGATCCTCAGGTCTCAGTCTTCTATGTGGCTAGGATGACAGGCATGAGCCACCAGCGCCAGCTTCTCTTGCTCTTTAGAAGGCATATTTTGGACACAGAAATGAAACTTTCCTTTTTAGAGCTTTTCGAAGGATAAATACTTTAGTTCAGAAGCTAAATTCTCCGGCGGCCGGGTCTGCTCTCCCCGGCCTCCATCCCCACCTCTCTCAGGATGCTTTTTGCTTTCCATCTTGAGCCCTTCCAAGAGTTGCTTTCTAACTTGAAAGCAAAATATTTAAAGTATGACAATTAGGTCTTATGGTTACCGAGAGACCAACCCAGAGAACTTGAAGGGGGCAGTTCGATTTTCTTTTCTTTTCTTTTTGTTAAGCGAAATGCAAGTCTGGGCCTTTGCGTTTCTGATAAAAGGTACACTTCCTGGTGTCTGTTTTAAATCTACTCCTTTAGGTGATGAAACAAGGCAGGAACAGAGCTGTATGTGAAGAGATTTGTGTGGAAGGTGGATTTTTAAAGGTTCCCCGCCCCCATATTTCTCAGCATCCCCACAAACAGCCCAACCTCGAACTTCAAAGGAGCTTTGCAGATGGCCTACCTGAGGAGAGATGCCCCCTCCCCTGGTCGGATTAGTTTCCAGAGCATGGTTTTTCTGGAAACATCCTTATTCCATATGCTGCCTTGGAGTCACGCCTCATTGAGAGTGACGATTACTGGATCTCTGGACGGTGGGATGCTGCTGAGAATTCCAGATTCTCCAAAGAATCTCCTGATTCTTTGGAGGCTCTGGAATTCAGGCTCTGTTACATGTTTGGATTAACAACCAGTTAAACCTTGCTGAGGCAATATTTTTCTATGCCGTTCGTTTTTATACTAAACAAGGTTTATAGTCATTGGACGCCCTACTTGAGCAAAACTGTTTACTAGAAAATAAATCATTCCTGGCATGAAGAAAACACAAGCCCAGCGGTTCGGCAGCACCCCATCATCTCGTTCATTTCTCATAAACCTAGCCCCAGACATGTGCGTTCTCATCTACGATGACTTATGCTTTGAATTGTGGTCTCTTTATTTCCATGCCCATTATGATGCTTACCTAAACATTTCCCTCTGTTTAGCTGCGGTGCTTCTGGTAATGACTTCGATTTGACTAAAGGAAAGGATATGCCAGACTTTAGCAAACCCTATGGAAAAAAACAAGTATGTGGGGAGGGGGGAAAGGGGTGGCCAAGACAAAAAAAAATTGGAAGAAAAGGAAAGACAGAGAGCAGAAAAGAAACATATTATTTTTCTAAAAATAATAACTGGTCATAAAATTACAGAGCATTGGAATCTGAAGCAATTTCAGGGTTTTGTGACTTGGCCTCTGCCATTTGTAGAATCAGGGTTACAGTAGGTTAGAATGGGAATTTTGTTCCTCTTTTTTCCCTCTACTTTCTTTCTTTTTGGTGCTCAGACTGGGCTTGAACTTAGGACCTTGTACTCCCTCTTGTTTTTTCGTTTTTGTTTGTTTTTTTCTGCCCAAGGCAAAATGTGGAGGCCAGGCCTCCACTTCCTGTGGACTGACATTCTTTCTGTCGTCTTCTTTTCATCTGGAGATCTTGCCTGTCTTGAGGAATTTGGGGAAATGAGGTGTTGTGCGAATAGCCATGCCCTATTAGGAAGAGAGGGTGGAACTGTACTGGAGTTATAGGTTTCTCCCTCAGGCCAGGCCTACAGTCAGCAAGTTCCAGAGATCACAATCACAAGCCAAGTCAAAGCCAGGCTTTAAGAAGGCATTAGCATCAGAAATGTTGAGCAAAAGATGGAAGCACGTGAACTTGGACTCTTGAGGATTTTGTTGAATTCTTGCAGAGAACAGAAATGCGTTGTGTCCCTTTGGTAATGTTTTAAATGTTTGTACCTGCCCTTTCACTCCACTCCACCCAATTTGTAGCTGAAATGCTACCCTGACATAGGATCTTAGGGGCGTGAACTTTAGAGGTGACTAGAGGAGATGGAGCTTCATGCATGGGACTTTCCCTCTTAATAATAAAGCCCCCCACACCTGTGGCTACACAGAGAGAAAGCAGCATTATGAGACAGAAGGCAGCTCCCTCAGGACACCAAATATTACCGTTGCCTTAATCTTCGACTTCCCAGCTTCCAAGACTGTGAGAAGTAAATTTCTGTCATTTATAAGATATCCACTTCATGGTATTTTGTTATAGCAGCCTAAACACTCTTGAATAATGCTTTATTTATTCTGCTGAGCTCAAGTAAAAAAAGTTAATAGCTAATTGGTTTTTCCATTAATTGCAAGGCTGGATTTAAGTCAATTCTTCTCAGAAGCTACAAAAGTGCTTCAAAAGTGGAAATGTCCCCCCAGCCCCCACCTCCAAAAAAAAAAAAAAAACAATAATTAGAAAGTAGTGTATCACTTTGACTTTTGGTCAAGTTTGGGCTATTCGTGAAGTATTTACTTCCAATGTGTATTTTTGGTAATGAGGCCAAATTCATGGTTTTGACAGCGCAGATTGAGCAAATCATGAAAGATTTAATCCTTAATGAAGGCTATTTTTCCTTCTTCTTCCATCCAGATTTTTCCTTCTAGTTTTCAGTGATGTGCCATTTTTTGGAGACCCCAAGGTCATGCATGTAGACTAAAGGAAGCTCTCCTAGTCACTTATTTTGGTGACAAGTCATTCACCCAGAAAGAAGTGGCACTCAGATTCTGGTCCTGAAACCACTTCTTTAGGGTTAATTTGCCTAGACTAGAAATATCTTCAGAGTGGAAACAAATTATTCAGCGAACCACATTCTCTAGCCTTTTTTTTTCTTTTCTTCTTGCAAATTCTAGGTAATGAGCTCACTTCCGGGGAAGGGAATCTACGAAGGAGGAAAGGTCAGAGTGAATTATTTCACTTACCCGTATGTATGGCCCAGATGCTTCTACTGGTGTGACCATTCCCTGATGTGTAATGCACTGGGAGAGGTACAGAGAGAGATAGTCATGTCTGTGCAATGCCATCAATGAATTTATACACCGCACAGGGCATAGTTCTAACCTTTTCCTCTTGGTGTCATCATGGATTGAGTTAGTCCATAACATCACCATCATCCCACGCCACCTCTCCCCCAGCCTCCACTGACCCCAGATAGCAGGAAGCAGAGTAGGACAGTTGAGGTCTCTACCATTGTTTCCTGAAAGCCTTGGCTCTTGTATTGTCTTAGTCAGTGTTCTATCATGAGGATAAAATACCTGAGGTAACCAACTTATAAAGAAGAAAGGTCTGTGTTGGCTCATAGCTACAGAGGACTTTAGGGATGATTGGCTAGCTCTCTTTCTTCTGAGCCTCTTACTACACATCCTACAAGTCCATTCCATGACCTTCCACTAGCACCACAGGCTGGGGACCAAACCTTTCTTGGTTGAATATTAGCTGTAACTTTCTCTCTCTTCTCTATGGAATATTAGTATGGAAGAGCCATACAAATCAAACTTCTTGTAAGTCAGAAATGGTAAACTAGTGGCAATTCCATATGGTTTAGTCAAATATTTAGCAGGTTTGCATGAAATAAGTAGATAATCCATGAGCTTTTAGGAGTGCTCTCAGATGTTTTATTTTACTTTATTATTATTTTTGATGTTTGAGTTAGCATATACTTGTAGGATGAGGGGATTTCGTTGTGGTTGGCTCCACAGTTTACTTTGAATACATTCTCTGTCACTTGAGCCACCTCCCCACTTGTGGCTTTTTGCTGGTTAATTGAAGATAAGAGTCTCTTGAAATCCTGAGAGTCTCTTGGCTTTGAAACGCTACCCTCAGCTCTCAGCATCCTCAGTAGCTAAGTGGACAGGCCTGAGCCACTGGAGCCCAGCTGGACTCAAATGTATTTATGGCTAAGGGCAGGCCTGCTTTAGACCAGTTCCCTTCTTTTCTGAGTAAGAGTCAAAAGCTGGGCAATGGCTGGCATGAAGTCCCTCGTACAACTGGTGCTGAGGATTGAGAAAGACTTAGACCTCCTCTTGCCTTATCTAGCGCTCATTTCACTGCACTGGGATAAACACAGATGCTCACAGTCAAAGGGACTCGGGAAACTGTAAAACTCTACAATGGGACTGTGTGTGTTGAGAGGGGAGAGGAGTGGACATATGCCTATCATGAGGACCAAAAGGACCAGAAAACATTTAAATAAAAGAGACCACCAGTTGAATGCCTTCCATGTTTGGTTCATTGTGGAGGGGATTTTAAATCTTAAGGACTGTGACTTCAGGCAGATAAAACAACTGGACTAATGTTCTCATGTATGGAAATACTTAAAAGAATATTTTAACTTAGTAATTTCCATTTGTGTTTCTCCCCTACCCCCACCCCCATTGCAGGAGACCATCCATAAAGTAGAAAACCTTAAATAAAAAGTGTCTGTGGTACTCATGGAGCTCAAACACTGGGTGCAGACTTCTCTGTCTTTCCCCCCATGTCTTGGCATTTTTGGTTAAATCCTGAGGAGTCCTTTTTCCACGGGGGAGGGGAAGGTAGGGGGTAGGGGGTAGGGGTGTCAAGTGCATGGGACTCTTCCACACAGCCAGAGAAGGCGCTGCATTAAAGAATTTGTTTTCAGCCTCTTAGAGAGAAGCATCTCAGTCTATTTTGCCTGAGGCTTATACTTGCTTTTCAGGGTAACAGAGCTCTTCATTTCACCATTACAGGTCATTCCCGCCTGAGAGCTGGAATTCTTGGGATGAATTCTTTTTTAGTAGCAAATGAATGCTACCATATGTTTTACCAAAAGCAGAAGGAAAGTGTAGCAGGCACTAGACCACAGCAACTGGGTCAAGAGAAAAAGAAAAAAAAAAGGATCAGGAAACAGATGGTGATGGGAGGGAGGGAGGGAGAGAGAGAGAGAGAAAAGCAAGCTTAACTATGCTACAACAGGAACCGGTAGTGATGGAGGCAAGTGACAAGTTTGGCCCTCTTCTTTCCATGAACAATTCCCTGGGTGTTGGAGTCAAAGCCGCCATCTTGTTTCTAGGTGGGCCTCTCTCTAGGATTTTTGCTTTCAGTCTTTATCAAAGGAGATGGACCAGGAAGAAGCACTGGGAAAGCTTTTGAAAAACAATACACCCTCCCTCCTAGGCTTCACTTCCAGGGCAATTCCGAGTCAGCTGGTGTTAGAGGGGACCTAAACATAAGGATTCCTTAAAGCTCCTCAGATGACAACAGTCCTTGAGAATTCTTCTGGAACCTAGCCTTTTAACCTTTACAGATGGAGAAATCAAGTCACAGAGACATTAGGCAATGGATAGAGGCCCACCCAGTTAGACCAGGGGTAGATCTAGTACCCAAGCTTCCTGTTCCCCACATAATAATTTTCCAATAAAACACATAGATCCTCCCACAGATATCAAGTACAAGACCACACTTGCTATAAATGCTAGAAAAGTCCCAAAACTTTCCCTAGTGGACTTTTGCTATTTTTTTAAATAGCTCACATGGTGCCTGGGGCCTGGTAAGTATGGGCCATGTTTAATTTTCTTTCCTACCCTCACCAGAAAGCATCAAAACAGGTGCTCCCATGAAATGGATGACTTTGCCATCCACGCCCTTTCTTGACATTTGCCGCCTTTGGTGACTCAGCCTCTGAGCCCATGGTTGAGGAGATCGTAATGTGGGTGGGGATTTCCATGGAAGCGATGGAGTAGCAGTTGACTTTCCAGCTTGAGGTTCTTTCCCTTGTTAAAGAGGCTGAAATAGTATCTCAAGTAAGACTGGCTATTGAAGTCCTGCTGAATGGTTTTTCAATAGAAATGATGGGGGGGGGGGACTTTCTTGGGGAGGATTTGTTCCATTCTGTCTTGTGCTTCATTATAAATAGTGGGTTTTTTTCCTTCATGCTAGGACTGTATGGTAAATGCCTCTCAACCATATTTCCACGCAGGCTGCACAGGTCTTTGCCAATTTTTCTATAGGAGGAGCTCCCCCCTCGATAAAGACTGAAACTGAAATTTAATCTAATGCGTCTGTACTTGTGGAGTGGGAAGGATCCTCAAATCACCTTTGGTGAAGCCGTGATACATAGTCTCCATGGTATTAACTCTTCCTGGGGAGATGGGCGTGTCTCTTAAGGCTCTTCTGAGTAATCCTCATGGAAAAAAAGTTGAGAACCATTGTCGGAGACACAGTGATAGACTGGCTGAGACCCGAGCAGTTCAAGGTACTGAAGTGTTGGTTCCTGTGTATCTAAGACATGGTCTCCCCCCCTCCCCTGCAGCTCCATTTCTCACAGCTGGACACAGCTCTTGTCAGGTGCCTCTGTCTCTTGACTTGCCTTTGAATGACTCTCTGCATTTCCAATGATCACTTTGATTTGAGATTAAAAATTAAACCACAGGCACCAGGGACTTTTTTGGTCTTTTGCCTACTGGGGTGTGAAATGGGAGAACTGACTTGGGGCGGAGGCTGGCTACCACAACAGTAGTGACAGCAAAGAGCAAGGTGACGCAGCTAACTGGGAATGCACCACCCATATGGGCCATCCATCCAGCTGTGCACTAGCTCCAGGTGTGGCTCTGTGACCTCCTCGGTTTTCCTTCCTACGATGTGAATCTTAGTGCTTTGGCTTCTAAAATTGAGGACAAGGATAGGCACTCTAGCCATTGTCTTCAGAGTTCTTGTGGGTGTCAAATGAGATCGTACATGGGAACAAACACTGTACGCCGTAAGTTATTAATGTTTACCTTAGTATAATTATTATTATTATTGTCCTAATGACTGAAATACCATTAGCCATAGTTTCCCTATGGAAGAATAGGATCTTTCTATGCCAAGATTGTCTGAGGATTCTGAGAGATTGTCCGTGTGCCATTCTACCTGGGTCTACTTAGATGCACGAGAGCTTGGGGAGAAGGACCTCTGGCTGAGCAAACATTCCTTAATGTATTTTTTGGTCTTTTTGGTGCTACAAATCGAACCCAGGATGTTGTACTTGCTTGGCAAGCGCTTTGCCACTGAGCAGATGTTTATAAGAAATAATACGTAATGGAAAGGAAGCACAAGGTAAAAGTCTCTGTCACGAAAAAAGGAACAACTTAAAAGTGCATCTAAATGTTGCATTCCTCTATGCAAGGAAACCTAAGAACTTACATTATCCCAGGAGATCCCAGTGAAAATGCTCTCTATTCCTCTTCTGGCCTCTTTTTACAGAATATCTTCTTTTCCACTGTGCAAATTTCTACATTCTAGAAGAGTCTACAATCTTTTCCTGCCTCCAGCTTTCACCACATCACAGCTTTCCCTTAAACTAGATCTGCTCATTGTTGAAAAGGCTTCTTTCTTTGGTCATTGGGAGGAAACAGGGGTGTTCTATGGTAATATTTGACCTTCCAACACCTTAGACTAATCCACTGAGAGCTTGGGTTCGATAGGTCTAGCCTGGTGAGTTTTCATCATCAAGTCTAGGTAGAGTTAGTTGCATTCTTTTCTTCATTGTCTGTGGTATGACAGACACCCACAGTTTTCAGAATCTCATGAGGACAAAAGTAAATTCGCAGAAAAATTCCACGAAGAGAGACAGAATTATTGCTCAAGCCACTCTATGATTTGGTAGATTGCTTCTCTCATAGTAGTTATAATTCAAGAGTGAATTCAGAGCAGTTTGTTTCATTTGTCTCTGATTTGTCTTATTCTTATTTTTGGTGACCTGGAGGTTTGAACCTAGGTAATTGATTTCGTGCACTTGCTGTGTTACTATGGTACCCTAAGCCATGCCTTCAACCTTGTTTCTCATTGGTTATTTTTTGATAGGTTCTTGAGTCCTATCCGGGCGCACACCTGAGCTGGGATCCACCTACTTTAGGTGGATCATGGCTGGGTGCACGGGTAGGCACCAACACATCAGGTTTCCTTCTGTGGAGATGAAGTCTTGTGGGCTTCTTCTGCCTAGGCTGGCCTTGAACTACGATCCTTCCATTCTCGCAGCTAGGATTACAGGCATGAGCCATAGGTGCCTACCTTCATCTGTGATTTTTAAGAATGAACTCTCAAATCTTATGAAAACCAAGATTTAGAAGCTTCAAAATGATCACTTGTAATTGTTCACTTAACATAAAGAAGTCATTGTCTCACCCAGTCGTTGTAGGAAGTAGAGAGAACTTCACGCTTCCCCTTCAGACTGCTTCCTCCTGTTGCTCCTTTGCCTAGCCGGCTCCCTCAGCTGGAAATATGGCTCTAATGGTTTGGTTTTCACCCTTAAAACCCAATCCAAGTCCCATTCCTTCCACAAGTCCTTCTTGGCATCTCAGGCACACAACGTCTTCTCTCTCTGCCCTTCCTTTGTGTTCCACAGAGTGGAAAGAGTGATTGTTCTGTGCATCATGCCTTTGCTGTCAATATTGATTTGCAGATGCACATAGAAAGGGTACTTCATAAAATTCATTGACATTGAAAGAACATTCCGGGGTTATGTATGGTGTTTTCCAAAACTCTTTGAGAACAAGGAAATCACATATCTCTTTGTTCTTGTCAGTCATGGAACTTGGAGCAACTCGTCTACTATTTTTTGGTGGCACAAGTTGTTGAATTCAGAGCCTTCCTCTTGCCAGGCAGGCCCTGGTCTCCTATCTATGAATGACCTGTCCTGGACTATGATCAACCTATTATTTATGAACCACAGTCCTCCTGATCTCTGCCTCTCAAGTATGGGGGGGGGGGAGAACGGAATTGATGGCCTGAGCTACTGGTGCCTAGCCCTAGTTTCTATGTATTTTTTTTCTAGAATCAGAAGTAATAGAGGAAAAGATGGCTCTCTTGATATCTGACATTTTGTAGGTACTCGATAAACAGTACCTGTCATTATGATTGGTGGTGTCACTATTGTTTTGCACATTCTCGGGTGCAGTGCCTGAGAACTCCTGCACGGGGAGGTGTTTCAGGTCCTGACCTGCCCTTCACTGTTCTGAACATTTCTTTATGATTAGTTCACAGTGCAACAGCTTTGTTGAGGGAAAAAAATGGAAGAAAAATAAGAGAAGCCAGCAGAAATGCCACAGCCAAACATCACAGTTTGAGCCAGGGAGTAATGAAAACTTTCCACTGAATTCCCCGCTGCTAAGGGACTGCCCTGTACCTCCGACAGGCCATGTGAGGAGCGCAACCAACCAAGGTGGTTGACCCATGGCTTTCTTCTAGCAGCTCACATAAAAATCCTACCATTCTTTTTTTTTTAATTTATAACATAAAAGTTCAAGATTGGATTGACATTGGCTCAAATACTTGAAGCCAATTGATGGAAGAAAGAAAAGTGTGCTATTGATTTATTAGCTGCCTCCTTCTCTTCTCCTCCTCCTCCTTCACCCTCCTCCTTTTCCTCCTTTCTTCCTTCCTTCCTTCCTTCTTTCTTTTTCTTTCTTTCTTTCTTTCTTCCTTTCTTTCTTTCTTTCTTTCTTTCTTTCTTTCTTTCTTTCTTTCTTTCTTTCTTTCTTTCTTTCTTTCTTTCTTTCTTTCTTTCTTTCTTTCTTTCTTTCTTTCTTTCTTTCTTTCTTTCTTTCTTTCTTCCTCCTCCTCCTTGTCCTTGTCCTCGTCCTCCTCCTCCTCCTTTTCTTCCTCTTCCTCCTCCTCTCTTGTTCTTCGCCTTCTCTTCCTCTCCTCTTCTTTCTTCCCCTCCTCCTCCTCTTTCTTCCCCTCTTCTTCTTTTCCTCTTTTCCCTGGGCACTAAAATAAATTCTCTCCAAAATAGGCATAGGGTCAGAGACTCTATCTTCAGGGAACTGAGGAAGAGGAGGAAGGCAAAGGAGGGGAGGAGCTTGCATTTTGGACCCACCTTTATGCTGCCACTCCAGAAGGAGGCTTTAGGGCTGGTGTATGCTATCAAGTAGGTAAAGTTACAGGGAGGAAGGAAGGCTGGGGTCATCTTTACTCCACCCACACGGGGATCCTCACCTTGCATGTTAGAACTAAGGCTAACATGGGACACAACAAGCAAAGATTATAATAATAACACAGCCAGACAGCACGCTGGGTACCAATCATGCTTTATCTGGTCTCTTCTGTTGTTGGGGGTGGTGGTTGTGGGGCTTGCACACAGGGCCTGGGCTCTGTCTTCTGAGTTCTTTTTTTTCAAAGCTAGTGCTTTCCCACTTTGAGCCTGTGCAGTGCGACTTGTACTTCTTACATTAAACGCAGCTCAGCGAGGCTTTTCAGGCTACCTCTGGTCACGTAGCTGATGAGTGGCACAGCTAAGTCAAGCCGAGCTGGCCTCTGAACTGCATGAGCTTTCTGGGGAAAGCATCTGCAGGCCTCGTGGGCTCCCTCAGGACTTACAGATCATCAGATGGAATTGAACCCAGGAGACTCCGAAGGGATTCACCCAGGGATGGGCCCCTCATCTTACTTCTGCTACTATTTTTTAAAAACTGTATAAGAATAACATAAACATGGTCCAACAGGCCTATTTGTATGGAGGTCCGTGTAAGCAAAATAGCGATCCCGAAACCCATAAACAAGAGGTCATGAAGAACCAGGGGCCCTTTATTCCTCCTTTTCAAAGTACTCTAAAAAGCTTCTTCCACTGAAAATGAAAGGCATAAATTAGAAGAGCTATAGGAAGAAGCGAACGCAAACAGTGAACGGGCATAATTTTTGAAAAAAATGTTTCGGCACACATAAGGAACACAGGCACAGGACTGGTTGGTACAAGGAACGAGGTTTCCAATGACTTCATTAGGTCCTTAGCGCCTCCTTTCATCTTAGAAGCAAGACAGACATGTTCATGTTCACACTGATGAACTTCGATCATCAAGCAAAGGTTAATCATTACAGGCAAACCCTGTGTCAGGAGGGAGGGAAGTGTGTGTTCTATTTTTAAAGAGTTTTTCATCCAGTACAGCTAATGTTTTTTAAGTTTTTGTGACCTAATTGAATAGACTCTCGGTTCTCTCTAAAAAAAAAAAAAACAAAAACCCCTCTAGTTTTGGTTATCCATCATTGCATAACAAAACACCCTAAGATGTAGTGGCTCAAAGCCACATGTGTGGTACTGTGAATTAACAGGGCTCTGTTTGGTGCTTCTTCTGTATAAGAATAACATAAACATGGTCCAGCAGGCCTATTTGTATGGCGATCCACAAAGAACCAGTCTGCAAGCAAAATAGCGACCCCCAAACCCATAAGCAAAAGGTCATGAAGAACCAGGGACCCTTTATTCCTCATTTTCAAAGGATGCTGACTGAAGCCATCCATCTGGGGCTTGGGTGGATGTGAAGACTTGGAGACAGTTCACTCCCACGGTGGTAGTTGATGGTGGCTGTTGTCTGGAGCTCCTGTGGCAGCCCTCCAGAGTGCTCCTACCCCACGGTGCTCCATCCCCACAGTTCTCCTGAGTGACCCGGGGCTGCGAAATTCTGAGAGGCAGCTGTCCCAACAGGAAGGATCTCAAGAAGGATCTCTGAGAGGGGGCTGGGAAGGTAGCTCAGTGGTAGAATGCTTGCCTTACATGCATGAGACCCTGGGTTCGATTCCTCAGCACCACATAAACAGAAAAAGCTGGAAGTGGTGCTGTGGCTCAAGTGGTAGAACACTCACCTTGAACTGAAGAGCTGAGGGACAGTGCCCAGGCCCAGAGTTCAGGCCCCACAACCGACCAAAGGGCGGGGGGGGGGGGGGGGGAGATGGACTGAGAGGAAATTTGCCCATACTCCAAAAGGCAGAGCATTCATGGAGATAGACCTAAATGATGACAGTGATAATGGGGAAAGGGGACCGGCACCAACAGCTGGTCTTGCTCTTCCGTCCACAGCATTCCCTACTCCATTTCCTGCTTTGCTTGTCACCCAAACGCTCAGAGACCCTGAGTGCTATACTCATTCATTGATGAACTTCACTCCCCGCCCCCAGCCTCTGCCTGCTTTGTTTAGTACCACCCACCCCCAAGCTTCCCGCAGTGCACGGTCCCCAGTGACCCATCCATAAGTGTTTACTGAGTAAAGTAAGCGCTGATATGTTTGTCGTTGAGGATCGTGTTCTGAGGCTCTGGAGGTTGTCCGGGGTCGCACACCCCGTGATAGGCACAGTGTGGCAGCCTCAGGTCTTTGGAGGCACAGTTTGCATGTTGCAGTGCAGCCCTGTGGTGAGCCCCCAAGGGCTCTGGGGAAGCTCTGTGCACAGACCGCAGGGCCCCGCGTGCAGGAGGACATCGAGCTACTGTCATTTCTTGGACAGAACTGCGCGCCTCTCGCCAACCGGTGCAGAACAACAGTAATTGTGAGAGTCTGGAGGGAAGTGAGAAACGGCCTCAGGAGCATTTAACAACCTTCACTGACTTACAGCCTATTTACAGCAACACACGGCGTTTCCTCGGCAGAGAAAAAGATGTGGAGCACTTCATGCATGCACTTTTCTTTTGGGGAAAAAAACAACCAAAACACAAAAAAATCCAAATCTTCCTGGTGCCAGTGGCTCCTGCCTATAGTCTTAGTTACTCTGGAGGCTGAGATGGAGGATTGTGGTTTGAAGCTGGTTGAGCAGTCTTAGCTCCCATGAACCAGCAAAAAGCTGGAAGTAGAGCTGTGGCTCAAGTGGTAGAGTGCCAACGTTGAGCACAAAGTTGACTGCCTTGAAAGTTCTCCCAGTGTGTGTGTGTGTGTGTGTGTGTGTGTGTGTGTAAGAAAGAAAGACAGACAGACAGACAAGAGACAGAAAGGCTGCTGCACTGGGAGTGTGGTTCTAGCATGATGTTATACCTCAGTGTAAAGTGTTGGAGTGAAACTGCCTGCTCTCATTTCTAGACCCTGTCACGCAGCCAGGTGACTTGGAGATGCCACTGGGAAGTGTTGCAATGGAAACAACTCTGAGAGTGGCGTCCTAGTGGTGAGGACTGAATGTGGTAGAGCTTGTGAAGCATCAGCACAGGCCCTACCGACCTAGAACAGAACTTGCCCTGGGCCTGGGGGCTCTTCTGTGCGCATCCTCAAGCAGCTGGGGGAGGAGTGCCAGCTTTTTGCTGGCTGTAACAGGCCGGGGAAACCTAGGGAACGGGTGCCTTTCCCTTCTGTTCTCTGCCTCCCTCCCCCACAACCTTCAGGACCCCAGACTCTGCTGTGTCAGTGGAACGGCCATCCTTTCCTGATGACTGTGGCTGAAGATGCTTACCCTTCCACAGGAGATCAGAGACGTCCCCAACTCTTCCAGTTACACAGGAGTGATCCTGTGTCACCCTTGGGTGACATCTCTGTGTGGTGAGGGACGGGAGTGAAGATTGTCCCAGCACCCCTCCCAATGCACCTCCACAAGCGTCACTCAGCCCCTGGCTGGGTGTGTGCACGGAGTCAGAACTTCTTGCCAGATGCTTTGAACTCGAGATTCCCTTACCTTGCTAAGTCAGGCAGAGAAAAGCCCTTTGATATAGCCAAGCCCGCACATTAGAATGAGTGGCTGTCAATTTAGGATTAGTGATAATTCCCATGAAAGGACATGGGAGACAGCAACGTGGATGTTCTCACTTCTGGGTGGGTTTAAAAACAAACATGGAGACAGCAAAGTGATTTTTTTAAGGGTCTGGAATGCACGAGGCCGTATAGTGAGCAATTAGCATATATAGTAGTCATCATTGTTTTCTTTCTTTTCTTTGACGTTTTCATACATGCATTTCATGTACTTAAGATCATAACTACTCCCACGATTATCTTTTCTTATTCTTCAGCTCTCTTTCCCATCCTCTTTCTTCATCCTTCAGAATCCTATTTTACTTTGGTGGCCTCTCTCTCTCTCTCTATATATACACACACACACACACACACACACACACACACACACACAGTCTCAGAAAATTCCCACATGGAGAAACCATTCATCATTCTTCCTTGTGAGGGTCGCTTATGCCACTGCACATGACGCTCACTTCTGCCCCCTGAACCACAGTGAGCATAATTTCCTTCCGTATGACGCATGAAGCCCTATCATGTATTGTTTACATACACACATTCATAGGAGCCTAGGGTCATTCTATCATACGGTCCTGGTGAGTAGAGCAGTGATAACTACAGTGTTCAGGTATCTTTAGAATGAGCCAGGCTTGGTTCTGTGGGTCTCCATACTGGGAAGTGATAGAGCTCAATGACGTGCAACTTGAAGTCTTCATTTTTTAAAAAAATCACCTTTATGTGATTCTGTAATGGTTGGATTTATTTCCATTCCCCCCCCCCCCCGAGCAGTGAGTAACAATGTCTTTTTCTCCCACTTTTCAAAGGTTCACCGCAGTGGATTGAGGACTCCAGCACCAGCCGGTCTGCGCCCCAGACAGAAGGGAGGGGAGTTTGGAGTGAGCGGTCATGAGAACCGTTCTTATTTCTATCACAAGTACGAGATCAAGGGCTGGCTTCCATTTCTTTATGTAGGAAATATGAATGACACCAGGGCATGTGAAGTTGTTTTTTAAATCATTTTGTTTCTGGTGCTTGCTGACTGTTGGAGAGTTATCTCCAACCCCGGCCCCAATGTCATTCCTCAGCCACGTCCGTTTTCACTTCTGGCAATTCCCATCACCAACTTAGGAAAGTCTCATATACATCTGCTTCTTGGATTTGTCTCATTCCTTCTGCAGCGATTTCCCCCATTGCCAGACACAGATTTTTAGCACATTTACATCGTCTCTCCTCTTCACGGATTTTCACACGTTATTAATGTTACCTTCCACCATTCATGTGGTAACTTTCACAGGAATTAAGTAAGGTACTAAAACCCTTGTTTTACGAATCATCAACTCTTAGGCAATGTCTGCTGACTTGTCCCTGGAATTAGAATGCTCCAGGGACGGGCAAGTGTGTCTTTAATTTTGTGATCTTCACGGAGCCCAGAATAGTCCTGTCCCAGACAGGCGCTGCCCGGGATGCTGCTACACAGGACAACAGTACTCCTTACCTTCCATTCCCCCCAACCTGCCCTACTTCCCTTCTCTAAGCAGTCGTGCTACTGGTACCTTTCCTAAGGTATATAAAATTTATGTTCTAGGCTTCCCAAGTTTTTGCCTGTGAGTTGATTTGAAAATTAAAAACCCTCAAAAGCAACACACAGGATAAAGTACTGTACCTGTGAAAATACGTTTGTCATAGAATCGAGTAGTATGATCAAATCCATGTCAGTGAATAAGAGACCTTTGAGAGAAAATGTTCCGGAAGTCATGCTCAAATGGAATTTCTTCTTTTATACAGCACACACATAGCACCATTGCTCTCTGAGGAGTCACAGGGTGGTTATAAATGTAGAAATACCTTTAATTAATTTCCCCCAGGGGCTGTTAATCTTTGTGTTGATGCTGATGCTGGGGTATCCGATTCTTGGATACCCCAAGGTATCCAAGAAGGGCTTTCCTACCTCTAGATTACTTCTTGCCCACGTGTGTTTTAGAGGTGACAATTATTTTTCACACCAGCATTGTCTGACATTATGACCCCTTCTCCATGCTCTAGACATTTCTAAAGTGTTCTGTGTTGCACCTGGAACCCTCTCTTTCGTGTTTATCATGGATTTGTTTTGTGTATTTGTGTATTCTTTCTTTTTTATTTATTAGCTCTAAGTAGCTGTAAAGAAAGAGTTACCATTTCCCAAAGCAGATCATGAACACAACACCACCCCCTTCAGCATCCTCCCTCCTCCCTCCCAACCCTTCCCTTACTTTTATTAATTTTGCTGGATATACATTGAATTCTTGACTGTATTCCCCCTTCTCCTCCTCATTCAGCTACCCCTCTGCCCTTCACCCCATTCTACCCCTTGCCAGTACTCATTTCCTGGTACTTATTTTGTTAGGATTTGACTTTGCCTTTCTAAGGAATTACACTATTTGAGTTTTCCCTTGAATCTACCATATTTCAGTTAATATATTTGTGTCTATTTGCATCCCACCCAACGTATTATTTATAGATTTATAGACTAACTGTAGCTTTCACATTTGAGGGAAAACATGCATCCTTCATCTCCTGGGTTGGACTCATTTCACCTAATGTATTTTTTTCCTCAAGCCTTTCCATTTCTTTGTAAATGGTACAATGTCATTCCTTTGAATACACAAGTACAATTCCATGATCTATTCTTCTATCAGTGGGATGGTTTAGTAGGCTATTTGGAACTTCCAGAATTATTGCAACAATTGGGAAATAAATAATCCTGCAGAGAATGGATCTGAGACCTTATAGTCTAAGTGAGGAGGAGTGTTTGTGGTGGGTAGATTTGCCGTGAGGCCAGAGAACCTTCGCTTGTAGCCTTTGAAATAACAACACCATCGCACGTACCCACAGGGAATGAATAAATATTCCCATGTAGACTGATGAATTTACACGTTAATGTGAGGAGGAGAGGGAATGGAGCACAGGAACACGTGCAGAAGGAGGGTAGGAGGAAGGACTGATGGCATGTCTGTCTAGATATCAGCTACTGTACAGAAGTAGGTATGAGTTGTTATTGTACCTAATTCACAGCCCAAAGGATCAGAGTTATTAGGTTGGGGTAAACTGCAGCAGGGCATTGGAGACTCCTTTCTGTCTCTCGTCTTCTACGATGTCGACAGGATGACACCACCTGTGTGGAGAGTGGTTCTCACCTCCAGCTGAAGTGCCATCTTGCGCCCAGCTGAGTGAGGGTTCTTAGGGAATGGCGGTTTCCTTCCCCTGACTCCCGGAGATGGACCTGCCTAGAAGAAGCATGCTCACAGCTTAAAAAGAAATCTACTCTGCTCAATTTACTGCAGTGTCTCATGCTGATCCCAGATCTCTTCTCCTTTCCTTGCACTGCTTCCAAACCAGTAATATCTTTAAGTCTATTGCTTGGAGGAAATCATGTACAATTGGGCCACGGGAGCACGCGACCATTCGACGGTGGCTATCTGCAGCTCTCCCCCAGGACCACGGGTGGAGAGTACCACCTAAAGGAGAGAGCCTTGAGGTGGGGTTTCCTGGTTGCTCTTTGTTCCTCTCAGCCCATCCCTCCAGGTCAGATGTTGGTACAAACGAGGTGCCTGGTCCAAGACAGATGCATCCTATGTCCAAAGTGGCAATGGCATTCTACAGAGGTCCTCATCACTGGACTTAGGTAAGTGTAGCTAGAAAAGTATCATGTCAGTCCCTGGGCAGGGCCTGTGATCCAATAAGCCGGGCTTGTCCGGGGGCGATTCTTACTCTTTCTTTAGCACCACCTCCATCATCTTTCCTGTTTATTGTTCTTCCTCAACTCTAGGCCAGCCTCAGTTCAAAGGCCACTGACCGCCAGGACAGCTGACCTGTCCCACTCCACCCCACTCCCCGGTGACCCCGTGTCCGATGGTCCTCCTGTCTCTGGACAAATTTCCAGGGGTGAGGTGGATCTCACGGAGGGTCCCCTTGAGGTCAAAAACCTCTGTCCTTCTGTCCATCGCTCACCTGCCGGGGCAGGGGAGGGGGGTGTTAAGAAGCACCTCTACTGGGTTCAAGCCCAGGTTGTGTGACTTTGAACCACATGCCCTACTCCTCCGCTCCCCCGTTCCACCAGCCACAAGTGGAGTTCACAAGAGAACCCCCTCCCAGCACTGGAGTGCACACGGCACGGATGGATTCACATGCAGCCTTGGGAAGAGTGCTTTTCTACTTTAGCAAGCTCAGGGTCGCCTGAAGTTGTCGGTCAAGGCCCAGATCGCCGGTCCTCTCCCTGCAGCTCCCGCCCTGAGTTGCATTTCTGACACCTGGCTCCGGGTGAAGCTGGTGCTGTCTCACATAGGGCCGCACAGGGGACTGTGATATGGGATTTGTTTGTTAGTCACTGTTTACTTGGGGGGTAAAAAGAATGCCACAATATGTTTGTAATACCTGGCATGACTAAATGGTACACTTGGATAGTTTTTGATTCCTAATGGTACAGCTAGCCAAGACGTTTGCAGTGTCCGGGAGCCCTGCTGCCCCTATACTCTGCCATTAAATTTATGGGTAGAAAACATGTGGACAGGCGTTTGGGAACCAGAAAAGGCCAGCCTAGCCTTACTCCCCAGGGGCTTTGGTGCCAGGTGTTACGAGAAGCAATGACGTGCAAGTTTGGAGCCATGCGCTAAGTGACCTCAAGTATGCGGCCAGATCTGCCACACACCACAAGCAAGTATCCCAGCTGCCTGAGGCCTGACATGGTGCTGCTACAAGGTCTCAGGCCCAGGGGTTGGGGACTGCTGGGTGACAGTGCCAGGCAGCAAGGCTCACACTGGCCTGCATTTCCCCTCTCATAGAACTGATCCTGGAGTGGCCAGGGACATTTTAGGAGTCTGTAGAAGGACAGCTCTGTTGGGAAAACATTGGCCAGAGTCTCTGGTTATATTAAGGTGGAATGTCATCATTTCTGCAGTAGGATTGGAAAGGAATATTGGGGCTACTCCTACTACCGTGGGCTCTCCCTTATTCTGGTCTGAAAGTACAGAGTCCAAATCAACTCTCTTTTTTCACTGTGTCCTAAGGCATCTAACACATGTATTGCGGGTATACCAAAGTGGGAGCAAGCTACGAATGTGTAGAGCCAGAAGCTATGCTGTTATCAGGCATTTAAAATGGTTTTAGTGGAAGATTTGGTTCTCATCAATGCCTGAGCTGAGCTATTATCCTAATGCTCAAAACCAAATAACCAGAGACGAAATCACCTTTTATTCTCTATCTATTGAAAACAATGCTTAAGAAACAGTTTTATGTATCATGAAGAAGATACAGGCAAAAATTTAGAAAATATACTGAAGAATGACTCAGTTCATTCATAAAATTGTGATGTTTGTGGTATTTGATGATGTTTTGTAAAACATGTAATATAGTGTGATTTTCGTCTCCAACTCAAAATAACAATTTGTCATTGTGACATATTATAATCCATAACAAAATTCCTGCTTGTAACCTAACGATGTGTTTCTTCGCCTAAAATTTTATTGGCTGGGCACTGATGGCTCACACCTGTAATCCTAAATACCCAGGAGGCTGAGATCGAAGATCATCATTCAAAGCCAACCTTTGAAAAAGGCAGAAAAGTCCTTGTGACTCTTATTGCCAATTAATCAGCCAAAAGCTGGAAGGGAAGGTATGGCTCAAGAGCTAGGGAATAGATACCAAGCAAAAAAACAAAAAAGCCAAGTGAGAGTGTGAGGCCTTGAGGTTATGCCCCAGTACTGGCCCAAAGAAACAGAAGCAAGTTAAAGAGTGCTCAGGTTAGGCTCCCATTAACTGTGGATCTGGCCTCCGTGTGGAGTTAGAGCCATGGACCTCCACTGGCTCCTAAACAGTGCTATCTGAAGAGTGGGACAATGTCCTACACTCCTCGCCTCCTTCAGTCCCATCAAGTTCCACAGGACACTCTTCATGGGCCCATCCATCCTCAGCAGCCATTACTGCAAGACTCTCATTGTTTGCAAGCTGTCTTATCTGGACATCTCAGCCCAGATTTCCCCACTCCTTACCTGGCCTCTCTGTTGTGAACTCCTAGCACCATGTTCCAGCCCTGCCTCTGCTGAAACTCAGAGAATGTGGCTCTTCCTCCTGGGCGAGTCCCACACACTCCAGGGATGTTAATTTATCCCTCCTTTGCTCCTAGCAGCTCCCTTTGTGTTTGGCTACCCAACACCAGTCCATAAGAAAGCAGCCTTCCACTACTGGGTGAGTACAGACTGAGGAAGCATTGGGCCCATCTCAGCTCTGAAGAGCCTGAGGACTGTTGTCATTTCATCAAGCAACGGTCCCCAGGAGCAGGTAGGTCTGCCTTCCCCTGATGGCACGCGTCCCTCTCACCAACTGCCTTGAAACTAACAGATCTTAGAATCGTTTGCAAGTATCTCAGTGCTCCCTTTGCATTTTGGAATGTCCTACTTAGCCAGTACAAACACATGTTTTTTCCTTCTCTTTTACCAAATTTGGTCATCTGGCGGTCACTCCCTCTGTCATCTGGCCGGGGCAATCCCCGCTGGTGACTTGTCGTGGAGTGTTGGCACTTCAGGCTGATGATTTGTCACTGGGGTCTATGTGGCAAAAGAGACGGATTCTAAGAAACACATGTTTTAAGAAATTCAGGAAGGAGCAAGGAAGTGGATCTGATCATTGGCTAATTGGTTTGTTAGGCCAAAAATGCCTTTTGGTGCTCACCGCAGCACCACTGCCGATTTCTGAGCAGCAGTGACTCCCTTGAGGTCATTGTGTGAATGACTGTGATAAATGTCTGGTTTGGGAAGAGGGCAGCTTTCTCCCTCTTTGCTTCTCGAGAGGGAGCTGATTGAAAGTCACAGACCAGGAAGAAAGAGCTTCCAGGATCGGCGGTGAACTTGTCAAGAATCGGATTACTGTGGCCTGTGGCTCTGGAGCTGGATGGAAGAAAACCCAGGTTGCCTTGGTGATCTCCCCACACATTTCCCCTACAATACCCACTCACCATCGGCTTTGCAGTGTGCACAAGGTGGAAATGAGCAGAAGGATCGGGCTAAATGATGTGGTAGGCCATATGGGCCCATCCACCCCCTCCCACAGCCATTGAGTCTCTATATGAGGTCACCACTGAGTCAGATGCTAAGGAATAAATGAGTCCCAGAAATTGAGCACACATGGCTGGTTGAGTGGGGTGGGGGGGAACTGAACAATTGTGTAGGCGAGTTCTCAATGTACCCGAAGCAAGTGATTCAGTGGCTAGGAAAGTCAAGGTGCTGGGTCAGCAGAAGATTCCTTAAGGAAAAGCAAGACAAGCCTGGGATGAGACGGTCTTCATTTCACAAAATAAACAGCAGGGAGGTAAAATAAAAAGCCTGGTCCTGGAGCCAGAGCCATGTCGTCTAACTCCTGTTCCACTCCTGCTGAACTACAGAACCTTAGATGGTGCATATTTTGCCTTTCTGGGCCTTACCTGCCTGGAAGTAAAGATGACTGGATCAATTATTTTATGTCCTGCCTTCCTTCCATCTTTACCCAAACTCACTCGTAATATTCTTCCCAGCATAAAGGCCTTCACCATTATCCTCAAAGGAGTCACATAAAGCCAATCTTGCCCCAGGATCAAATATCACATTTCTCCGATGTGGAATTAATAACAGAAATATTAAAATTCCCATTAAATTGTAGCACCAGGTTGCCCAAAAGAAGATGCTGGAATTGTAGAATGTTTGAAAAATAATTTCAGCAATAGCACACGTTATTTGTGATACAAAGTATGGCCACTTTGAAGAGTCATTTAGGATCATTTGTGTTTGGCGCCTTTTTGGTTTACCCTATATGAATTGCACCAAGAAATTTCACTGGGAGATTTGCATGCATGCATTTTGTGATTTTGGATCATTCTCGCCCTTCTCTTACTTTCTTATACTCCCCCTTTTCAATTTTTTAAACCATTTAAATAGGTCTTGTGATTCTATGTGAGCACTTTCCTTTGGAATGCAAAAGATATTTTTAATGCATTGGAAGCAATCTCTTCTTAAGCTCATTGAACGCTCCTTAAAAGTCTTTTATATGCCCTTTGCTTAGATTGGCCCATGTTCTCTTGAGGCACATAAATTCTAAATCAGCGAGGTCCAAATTAATGAGATATTATCATATTTGCTTTTGGAATGTGGGGAGCAATTTGATAATTCTGCAATCACCCTAAGCTAGGGACATAAATCTGAGAGGATCTATAAAGCTACACATGAAGCATGCTTGTTTATTTAACAAATACTTGGGTCTAGAGAGTTAAATTTAAAGCCAAATGAGATTTACTGAGATCCAGAATACTAATAGGTACTACTTTAGCCTTGAGATGGGCAGAGACATTCATAACAAACTAGAATGTACACCAAATCTAGTATGTTTAAGGTGCCAATGTAGACTGCAGCCTTTTGATTGAACATTTGGGATATTAAAATTTAGTGTGACCTAAATTCAGAATGATTTCATGTTTTATTTTCCTGCAAATTTCATGGAACTCCATCCCAAGGCAGAGGGAGATCATCTAGAGCTTTCTTTTAAAGACACTCATTAAAATGTACCAAGCGCTGCAATTTTTCCACCAAGAAAAAAATATGAACAACACAAGTTGGATTCAAATAGCAACAACAACAACACAGCAATAAAAACATAAAATTATAAAATTCTGTAATTAGACCTCAACATGGAAATATGTTCTAAATAATTCCCGTAATTGTGGCCAAATAAAGAATAGAAATGGCAAAGTGATTCCATTCTTTGCAGGAGCTGGTTTTCAGTTTCTTCCCGGGTGTTCATTAGCATCCTAACATGGTAGTGCTGGAAGAGTCGTTAGTGACAGGGATTCCAGCCTCCACTGGAGCCGGCCAGTGCCAGGGAGCTAGTTAATGGCAGGGAAAAACAGACTAGAACCCAGTGTGCCTATAGGCCCTCAATGGATGTCTGTGGGATCAAATTAACTTAGACCCTTTGGAGAGCAGATTGCTCAGTTATTCTTCTCTAGTGTGATCTTTCTCAAGACGTCAGATTTCTTGGACTCAAGGGGAAAAACAGTGAAGGAACAGGAAGAGAAGTTGAAAGGAGGTTTGGGGGAGAAGAAGTTTACCTCCATAATAAATTCCATCCCATCTCCAGAATGAGCCTTTTATGGAGGAAATGATTTGCTCGTTAGGCAAAGCAAATAGAAAAACAAAGTCAAGTTAAAAATGGAACGGGCTCGGATTTACAGTGTCTTGGAGCAAACAGCCGGCTAAACCCAGCTAACCTCTTGGTGGTATGGGTGGGACCACAGGAGAAAGGCTTGAACTTGGAAGACAGGCTGGGTGGCGAGTGGACCCCACCAAAGACGGAACCTGAGGCCAGGAGACGGGAAGCCACCAGCCCCAGCCCCACGTCCTTCTGGCAAGCTCTGGGAAAGGGGAGTCGAGTTCACCAGGTGAAATCTGTCTTTCTAACCACAAGGAAACTAATGTTAGATTCATCACCATGGAAATCAAGTCTTTGACCCAGGTTCCCTCATTAATGTGAACTGGGATGGGAAAATTTGTAAAAATTGTACATTATTTTTTTAAAATTATAAAATTTGGCATTGCAAATTTTAAAAAAAGTCACAAAAGAGGGAACTTTGTCTTGTTTATCAACATGCCAGGCACATAGTACACTGAAGAAATACTTGAAGAATGAAACCATGAAGTTCAGCTCTCAATCCTGAGTGAGTCCAAAGATAAAGTCAAGCCCGCACTCTGGATTACAGTAAACTCAGTTGGAGCTGGTTTTCAAGGTGTAGGGTTGGCAATTCTATTCCAGGCCTGGCCTATATACATGCACATACAAAAGCACCCTCCATCACAATGTTGTGATGTTGACACAGGAAGTCAAGTCTCTCAGCTTGTTATATATAAAGACCAAATGAGTTCACATTAAATAGGTGGTACAGAATTGGTGTTTCGTATTTTCTCAGGCTGCTGCTGCTGCTGAATCTTGGTCTATACCACATCCATACCCTCAGTCTGGAGTTATTTGCAATTTTTAGAGCTTGTCTGACTCAACCATTGCTGTTTTTTCTTTTAAACTAGAGCTATCACAGAGTGCCATGTACCACATAATGATATTTTGGCCAACAGTAAACTGCATTGTTAATGTCTAGTGATTCAGTAGTCATCTCAGTTTATAAATATTGTTACTCACACAATGATGAAATTGCCCAAGAATAAATTCCTCAGAAAATAACCAGTATCTTAAAGTGATGAGTGACAGTATATTATTTTTTTAATAAGAAGTAGAAGAAAAAGGAGGAGGAGAGGAAAGAGAAGGAGAAAAAGGAGGAGAAGAATTAGAATTACAGGAGGAGGAAGGGGGGAGGAAAGAAGGAGGAGGAGAAAGAGGAGGAGGAGGCGGAAGGGGAGAAGGAAGAAGAACAAGAGGAGGAGGAAAAGGAGGAGAAGGAGGAGGACGAGGAAGAGGAAGAGGAGGAGGAGGAAGAGAAGAAAAGGAAGATGATGAGATCCAGTTCCAGACCTCTTTGTATGTTGTGATAACTACAAGTGAGTTAAATGGCAGGTGAGAAGATTCACAGATATTAGAAGACTTTACTACTGAGATGGAATCAGAGCACCTGGTGATGGCAGCCCTTCCCGCATCTTTGCGTGTCACATAGATTCATCACAGACAGGCAGACTACCCGTCCTCAGCACAGTGTTGCTCCTGTCACCTCCGGCTTCCCATCACCCAGTCAGGAGAGGAGTCATTCCTGAGCCTGGCCTCCGTAGTTGCCTTGGGTCTGCTTGGTTTGCTTCCTCCGTGTGTGTGGAATATGCTCCACATTGTCGATCTCAATTGCCATTACCCCAGCTCCTCTCAGAAGTCACACCAACCTCTCCCCAACTGCCTCTTCTCCTAAAATCCAACTGGCTCTGAAACTAATGGGAAGACATTCCCTTCAGATGCGTTTAGGAAGTGTTTTGTTCTGTTTTCAAATGGTTGATTAGAACAGCTTGGCCTCCTCTCTTGATAGGTATTCTTTGAAGCTATCTTTCACATCACATATACATTCCTAAACTTAGGGTTTATTTCTTACCTACCTTTAACCCTCCTTCATATTTTTTCCATAGTAAGTATACTTATATAAGTATAAGTATAAGTATTTTCTTACTGATGGGGAAAATGAATGATAGATTGGAAAAGAAGCCCTGGCTCCTGATGGGTTGAGGAATACACACACACACACACACACACACACACGAGTATTAACAGCAAGGTTCCAGCTGAGGTTCTCTATTTGGCTCCATCTGGAGACAGCTGTGTGAGCTTGCTGTCTTCTCTGGATGTTACTGCCTCAGGAACAGGCAAAATTTCTGTACCTGGGTGCTACACCAATGAGAGAAGGATGGCAGTGTGAGGTCTTTGAAGCTCTGTATGCGCTTGGCCTGGTAGTAGTTCTAGATGCCAGCCCAGCCCCGGGGTCCTTTAACCACTCTTCTCAGCTGAGGTCTTGACTATTTTGTCTTTAGTGAACAAAACACCCGAAGTCCTTCTGGAAAGGTGCTCTTTCTAGTTAGTCACTGTCTCATGTCTTGTGTGTGTGTGTGTGTGTGTGTGTGTGTGTGTGTGTGTGAGAGAGAGAGAGAGAGAGAGAGAGAGAGAGAGAGAGAGGACAGGACTTGGGCAGGGCAGGGTTGCTGTTGTGATCCGTACCATGTATCAGAACATGGAGGCAGGGTGGTGGCAAACACGAGCAGGCTCAAGGTATCGCTCAGTTTGGCTGGAGCTTCAGAGGAAAGATCTCCTAGTACACTTTTTGTTGCTGTACCAGAATACGGGTAATTCCTAAAGCCAAAGAGACAAAAGACAAAAGACAATTTCTTAGCATTCTGGAGGCTGGGAAGTGTGTGGTTGATGGCCTGGGTCTGGTGGGAGCCTCTTGGCTAGCAGGGACTCTGGACAAGGACCCAAGGTGGTGCCCTGCATCCTATGGAGACACGAAGCAAGCTATAGTGAGCTTGATTTGATAACCCAGCCACTTACTAGCCCGGAAATCCAGTACCTCGCTGGTCCACGGACAGGTTAATCGAGCTGTGAGAGTCCTATTTCCAAATACCACTAACATATGACTTGAGGGATTATGTTCCTATGGCACAAATTATGGGGGCCAAACATTCAAACCACACCAGAAGGAGTGGAAATTTGAAATGCAAGGGCGGGGTTCATCAGAGATGACTTACGAGTCAGCTGGGGCTTTGAAGACAGAGCCATGGTGACGGTGTCCAGACAGGAATTGTAAACAGATTCCACCTTTTGCTGGTTGTAAGATTTGGGACTGCAGGGGCTGGGAAGGTGGCTCAGTGGTAGAGCGCTTGCCTTGCATGCCTGAGGCCCTGGGTTCCATTCCTCAGCACCACATAAGCAAAAAGAAAAAAGCCAGAAGTGGTGCCGTGGCTCAAGTGGTAGAGTGCTAGCCTTGAGCTGAAGAGCTGAGGGACAGCACCCAGACCCAGAGTTCAGGCCCCATGACTGGACCAAAAAAAAAAAAAAAAGATTTGGGACTGCTGGTTTCTTTGTTTATAAAGTGAGAATATGGTACATGCCTTATAAAATCATAAGGAAGACTAAATTATACAACACATCTAAAAATCAATGTTTTAAATTTAAAATTAAAAAAAAAAATCCTAGTCCTGGAGTTTGCACCAATGCTTGCTTGCTTGCTTGCTTGCTTGCTTGCTTGCCTGGTGCTTTGCCATTTGAAGTATGCCACCAGCTTCTTGATGGTTATTTTGGAGACCTCCCATATCAGCAAATATCACTCCCTTTGCTACGAAGGCCACTTAACTCATCCAGGAAATGCAACAGGGTCCTTGTGAGACACACTGCAAGATTCTCCCTAACAAGCTGATCAACAAGTCAGAAAAGTATTTAAGGAGAAAGACAATGCATATTCCTGGTTTTAAAACAGATTGCATTTCAATGTCCCCCAACTAGTGATTGGTGGAATCATCTCGGTCTGCAGATGGTCTCAAAGTGACATTGTATATGATAATAAATACATAATATTATAAGAAACTATTATAAGAAAAAAACTTTGATGAATATATATATATTTTATAACTACTTCCAGAATGTGCAAATGGTAACGAGCATGGAAACAAAATAAATATTAGGGAAATAAGTAAATATTGGAAATAGGGTTTAAAAAAAACCCAAAAAAAATCTATTCTTTAGCGATTGCTACATTGTTTAGGTATTGACAGTGAACACATCCGCTCAGGATCCAAATCAGAAACACCTCTCTCTCTCTCCCTCTTTTACTCCCTCTCTCCCATTTTCCCTCTCTAGCTCCCCTTCTTTCTCCCTTACTCCGCCCCTCCTTCCCAAGATTGTATGAATATTCCATTCCCCTGGCATGGAACCAGCATAGGAATGGGCCCTCCTTCTAAAAAACTGGGCTGTAAAATTAGCAAAGGAATAAAAAACAGCTGGCGAAATCCGATAGCTGTTATTCTGAGCCCCTGAACCTGAAAAGATAGTTTATTTTAGAAGACAAACAAAATCTGCCTTCTGTTTGATCTGGGGCAGTGTGCACCGTCAGAAGCCGTCCATTTGCATTTGGTTCCTCTGGAGGTTTGGGACATGCTGTACAGGCGTTATAAACAAAGAACAGAAAGGATCGGTTTCCATCTTAATCTGACAGTAAACAGTACTAATTTGACTCTGCAGCTGTTTATCGACATCCAGGGGGAAACGTTGCAATTCAATAAAGAGAACAGTAGCCAGTGTGTTGGAGCAGAATTGTTCATAAGATGGCAGGAGCCAGGCTGTCTTGAGACTCTGGATGTAAGAACACGATGTAAATTGCCACGTGATGTGGTTTCCCTCTGGCCGCAGAGCCAGCAATAGGAGCCCGTGGCTTTCAGCTCTCAGAGACGCCCCTCTGTAGTGGCTCCGTAGGATTTGTCTTAGTGGCTGCCTGTGGGCTCCCTGTCAATCAGAAAGCAGGGTGGGCCCAAGGCAAGATAATCTATTCACTGCCTGACTCATTTCACAAATGTTTCTTAAGTGCTTGCTTTGGGCTAGAAGCGGAGCCATGTATGGAAGATTTTACAAATAAAGATGGACAATAGTTATGCCTCTGTGATCTTCACTTTTGAGCTATAGCAAAACTTGCAGACAAATAATGGTGACACAATAAAGCAAGCACAGGAATAGGAGTGTGCTGGTTATCAGAGAGTCTGGTTGGTTGAGTTCCTGTGTGCACTTTCCATGAATCAGTTACTAGGAATTAGGTTAAGTGGCCATCATAGACTGGACTCAAAGGCTGTGGGTTCCTCTCTTTTTTTCTCTTTTATTTGTTTCTCCTCATCTCTTTTAGTCCCCCCCTTCCCTCCCTCTTCCTTTCTTCCCTCCCTCCCTTCCTTTTGGGCAATTCTAGCAAGGACAACTATTCCAGGTATTTGTCCATGCAAATACTGTTCATGCATTATCTCCAGCATATAATATTACAACCTAATATTATAAGATAGGTGCCATTGCCCTATCCAGTTGGCCTGTAAAGAAGCTGTGGTGTGGAGGTTCAATTTTGTGTCTGTGGCCATGTAGCAAGTAAGTTGGGAAGCCAGGAATCAAATCTCAATCCGGTGAGCTCCCAATCCCATAGTCTTTACAAGAATGTCTCCAGTGAAGGCTCGGAGAGATGGTGGATCCCAGCAACTCACTGTGGACATCTGATCATTGCCATACCTTTTTTTTTTTTTTTTTGTCAGTTGTGAGCTCTTCAGCCCAAGACTAGCACTCTACCACTTGAGTCACAGCACTACCTCCAGTTTTCTGGTGGTTAATTGGAGATAAGAGTCTCACGGACTTTCCTGCCCAGGCTGGCTTTGAACTGCGATCCTCAGATCACAACCTCCTGAGTAGCTAGGATTCCAGGACGTGAGCCACTGAGTCTTTACCAGGAATAGTTGTTGGCCTTCCCAGCCCAAAACTTTAAGGCAAACTCATTCTCAAACCATTATCCAATAACATTGTAAGACTTCCTACCATTTTTCCATCAAATCAGAGAAAACAGTGAGAATGAATAGCTATTAGAAAAAAAATCCTGAGCATGTTCACTTTAGTAAGAATATGCAGTTTTACTACTTACATCTTAATTTATCTTCCTTTCAGATGCAATTGAATCTTTGTCATTAAGGTCACATCTACCCTGGCCAAACAAAGCAATTCTATTTAGAACATGGAACACTTTGTTCAGCCAGCATCTCTCCATTTCACTTAAAAATTAAAGAAGCGATGAACTTGTGATTTCCAAAAATATTTCGTGTAGTTGGTTTTTCTGTGTTGGGATTCGCAATAGGTACGAGTGAACTCTGCAAATCTCAGTGGTGCAAGTAGGGTGCTTGGATAGGTACAGAGGCCTTCTCTGCCTGTGCTGCTTAGATGTAGACTGTCCTTTCCTTTGGGGGTACTCATCACCCTACAAGCATACGAAGCAGCTGGGTATAGCCCTGAGCAGCACTAAAGGAAACGGTGAAGATTACCTAGGCTGCAATGTATACCTCCTTCTATCCCCCATCACCTATATGTGTTTTGTTACCCATGTGGTAACTTGCTCTGGGATTTCTATATGATTGGCTGATATTCTCCATTGACGCACAAAGCTTGAAGGATGCAACAAGATAATGGTTAAATGTTCAGCTGTACATGCACATGGATCCGTGGGTAACAACTATATAGACATCCGTATGCTTAACTCGTGTGTGTGTGTGTGTGTGTGTGTGTGTGTGTGTGTGTGTGGATAGTTGTAGTGATATGCTGCTCAACACAGTCAGCGGCAGGCAGAGCCACTGCCCTGCGTGAAGAACACATATGTGACTTCATATGGCAATTTCAGAAATAGAGACTTTTTGGGGTTGATTGAACCCTGGGTCCTTTTTGTCTCCCCTTTATCAGGCTCACGGTAGCTTCATGCCCAATCCTGTCCCAGGGCGGTGGCATGATACCCATGTCAGTGGATCAGTGCCTTGCTCCATGTAAGGCTATTACCAGGGAAAGAAAGCAAGAGATCTTTGAACCCAACACCCAACAGCTCCCTTATCAGTGGTCAAATTGCATTCCGTACCCCTCCTTTCACCAGTTGCTTATAGAGGAAATGAAGCCACCATGATGAGCTTCAACCAGTCAAAAGCCATCTTCCTCCAAGCGTAGGACTATACAGAAGTAGACACCCAAACACCTGAACAAAATCAGGGTTCTGTGATCACCAGGTTGGCATGGGCAACAACCAACCGTGTCTGCCACAGTAGGTACGCAGAAAAATCCAAAAGTGGCGCTGTGGCTCAAGTGGTAGAGCGCTAGCCTTGAGCTGAAGAGCTGAGGGACAGTGCCCAGGCCCAGAGTTCAGGCCCCACAACAACCCCCCTCCCCCCCAAAAAAGGAAAAAGAGAATCTGGCATTAAGCCCTAAAGCAGAACATGTTAGGTGTACTTCCTCAAGGTGCGTCGGAACTAAATGACAGTGAAGTCTTGGGTCTTGCTTCCACTGCCCTCTGCCGTGGTGTTGCCATGGTTACTGACTTCTCACTCCCTGTGGTGCTTGCTGTCACCTGACCTTGGCAACGACCTCTCTTCTTCCAGTGATGGGTGTGTAACTTACACTCTGCTTGCCATACTGGGCAAGTCACACGGCTACCAGGAAGGGTCAAGTTTAGGCCTGTACAATCAATTCTAGAGACTTACCTGTGGAGAACACTGTTTAGGGCTTCTGTGGGCACCTATGAAGTTATTCAATAATGCACCAGCCAGTGAAGGCCACCAGATACACAATGATGTGCTGGGGTGGTTATGTGGCCGTGATGATAGCGGAGGCTTCATACCAAGTCCAGTTACCCTCAGGGATTATCTGGTCTACTTACCCTCCATTAGCTGGCTATTTATTAGACCTTGGAAGAGATTCCCAACTGAGTCTCAGTTTTCCTCTGAAAAGTGAGAAGAAAAACACAAGCAATTCCTACCTCACAGCTTTGATGTTGCAAAGACTGCTATACATTTAACTGTATAGACACAGACATGCGTGTATATGTACAAACATACATGTGTGTCTGTGCACATCTATATCTGTGTGTATGCAGAAATAGATGTAACTCGTGGAACACTGTGGCGATGATTACAATTAGCTATTATTATGACTGATGGAGGCTGCTTCCAGACACCAAGGTGTTCCATTCATTTGGCTTATTTTCTCTGTCTTCTTGGGTGGGAACAGGGGTAAGAAATGAGGCAGTGATTCTCCTGCCTTCATCTCCCAAGTATCTGGATTACAGGCGGGTGCCACCACACCCCACTTCAACATCTATGTTTCCAACAAGCTCCCCGGTACTGCTGCTGCTGCTGCTGGCCTAGACCTAACACTTGATCTTTTCAATATGGGGCCTGGCAGCAAACACGTGGCAGGATTCTGACATAAGGGGAGGTGTGGCTTTCTAGAAACAGAAGCAGCTTGAGCTCTAGAGCAAGGCCTTGCTCTCTCGATGTGGTTAGGATAGAGTACTAGACTATGTCAGCTTCCATGGTTCTTCCCACTCCCCGCGTTTCCTCCTGTCCCGTTGCCTCCCTACCTGAAACCTGAACAATTAAGGTTGCATCTTGACCTGGGAGGCTGAGAAAGACAATCAGTTTATTCACCTATACATTAAGTCATTGTCTCCTTTGTTCTTGGGTGAGAGAAAGGGAGTGGGGACTGGACAGCAAAACTTCAAGCTGGAAGATCTCTTTGGGGAAGGAGAGCTTTGAAGTACGCTGTTGGCTGTTGGATGACTGGGTGTGCCCAGGAGATGGCGCTGCGTTCGCACCTTCCTGCTGCTTGCCCCCTCCCTAAAATGCCACGGGCTGTGGAGTGAGGCCCTGAGGAGGCTGCATGCTCCTCTCAGACCTCACAAGACTCGTCCTCATCCAACGATGGCCATTGGCAGTGATGGCAGCTAGCGAGTGACTCCGAGGGACCCCACTGATCCTGACACCGAACCCCAGGAGGCTGTCTGGTGAAGGAGCCTAAGGCCGGCGGTCTGTTCTCTGCTGTGCTGGGTTCCTGAAGAGTCTCGCACCCGGGGTCAGCGGGATTCTTCTCCTGCTTGCTCTCCGTCACCCTCTGGCTCTCTGGTTGCCTTTCTCCTCTGTCTGCTGGTTCTAGTTGGTCTTTTGGTGAAGAAACTTCTCTGGGACAGGAGATTATATGCCCTGAGGTTAGACTAGAGCTATACCTATTTCTGGGGTTCCATTTATGAATAATTCTACCACAGTGTCACTCGGCAATCATTTCAGAGCCTCACTACCAGTGAGGCTCCCTTTCATTCTACCCCCTGCTACCTCCAGGACAGCGTAAGACGCTACCCTTAGGGTCCCTCGAATGAATAGACGAATAGGAGTTTTAGGCCCTGGCAATTCTGACTGACCTATCACTCTGGGCCTCCCATAGCAATCGGTGCCGACGGCTGCCATTGTCCAGGGCAGGCATCTCCGGAGGGCAGGCCGTGTCTGCTTCCCCAGGTACCAAGCCTTTGGAATCCTGTCAAGGAGGCTTGAGACATCTTCTCCCCAAATTCCTTTCTTCTGTTCCTGTGATGCAGGCTTGCACACAGCCAGGACCCACAGCCGAGGAGAAGTGTGGAAATCATTACGACGAGCCTCCCAGGGGAGCGCAGACTTTCTGATCAAAGTTAGAATGGACCCGTCAGGCAGGATTTCTCCTCCCCTTTCTGAGTCCCGATGACTGACATTGTTCTGTTTTTATTACTGGCCCTCAGAAGCAATTGTTTTAGAAAAATATTGTCTAGACTTGAAACTGAGTGAATATGACATTAATTACAGAAGCTTTCCTCTGAATTCTCTCTGACAGCTGTGCTCTCTGTGAAGGGGCCGCTGGCCAGCGTGGGAGACCCCGTGTAGATCGGGGTCCTAGACACTGCCCTGCTTCGTCCCCATGGCAACCCTAGGAAGTTCATCAGGTTTCACTGCTTGATGAATAATGAAACCAAGGCCCAGAGAAATCAGTGTTCAAGAACATACAGGATGTGATTTAGACAATGGTAGCTCATGCCTTGTAATTGTAGCTGCTCAAGTGACTGAGATCTGAGGATTAAGGCTCCAAGCCAGACTGGGTAGACAAATCCAAGAGACTCTTATTTCTAATTAACCAGCAAAAATTTGGAAGTGAAGGTGTGGTTCAAGTGGTAGAGCACCAGCCCTGAATAAAAGAAAAAAAACAAGCAAGGACACAAGGCCCTGAATTCAAGTCCCAGTATTGGCAGGTATGTACACGCATGCATGCATGTATGTGCTCTCTCTCTCTCTCTCTTTCACACACACACACACACACAAGAACATGCAGAAGGTGAAAGGTGAAGCCAGGATGCAGACCTGGGCTGACCTGACTGTGAGATGTGGCATTTTTCCATCCTATCAGGAAACAAGATAGTTGACGGTCAGATTAATTTTCATTTGTATAGATTTTTAAGGCACTATTTTTCACCTGTGAATTCCCCCATCACCAGGCCATCTCTCACACACACAGAGGGTGAGAAACAATAAAGGAAAAGCAAAGAAAAATAACATGTGTATTCGTTGTACATTAGTATGTGCAGATGTGTAAGAAGGACCTATCTTGTGGCCTAAAACTTACATGATTTGGGCTGATTTATGAAAAAAATGAATGTGCTAATTTTTAGAATGAAAATGAAATCATAAGGAATTACCAATTTTTAAAAGCTGAGCACAAAATCCCAATCCAGAAAACAACTTTTTTAAGCAGTCTGATACCTTCTGTAATTGTGAGTTTCCCACATTTGGTGGTTGCCTATTCTCACTATAGTGTCATACAGTAATCATGGTTTGCAAAAATTTTCCTGCAGAAACCAATAGACAATTTGCTCTTCTCTTCAGTACAATTGACTGGAACCCTTTTAAGCACAGAGAGGTTGTTGCATCACAATCTAGTTTGAATATGGCCATTCAACTTTTTTTTTTATTGTGAGAATACCGTACAGAGGAGTTATGATTACATGGGCAAGATATGGAGTACATTTCTTATCAAGCATTGTTGCCTCCTCTTTGTTTCCCCTTCCCCTCCCTTCCCATCCTCCCCCTACCTCCCCTCACCCGATCCCCACCCCCACCAAAGTTGTGAAGTTTGTTTTTCGACATAGCGACTTATCGACATAACAACTTGTACATCTCATTGTTGCAATGGGTCCACCTGTATCCCTAGTTAAATGATACAAATCGTTCAACTTTTTAAGACTTGGGAAAATCTACTAAGTTCCTTTCATATATAAACTAAAAGGCGGGGAAGAATGTTGTATAGGTAAATGTCTGACTTCTCACAGTAGAAACCTTCTCTTCCCAACTGCGTGTACTTTCAGTGGTAGACATCCCAAGAACTGTTTTAAGCCATGGTGCTTGAACCATTCAGGCAGTGCTACTATCACTAAGCTTATACATTTAAGTTCCAATATCAAATGGACCAGAACAGCAACCATGCCTGCAAACCAGTCTTAACTTGGGAGATCTAATAATAATTCCACCACATTAAAAAAAAGTAATTGAAAGAAATATCTCTGTCAATTTACCTTCTCATGTCTCATTAATCCCAAACTAGATGTATTCTGAATGTCTATCTCAACCAATTTTGTGGTGGGTCTTCAAAATGTCCACCATCATCTAGCATCATGGAGAAGACTGATGCAGGAACATCTGGAAAGAAAAGATACTGTAAACTAAATCTTATTTCTTCAAATGTTAGCTAAACGTATAATTGCATGAACACCACTCACCACCCTAGGGCCCCTCCAATGCCATGGAGAAGCAAGAAGCTGCGGAGCTCCAGTGTTACTGGGTTCACGCAGCCGCCTTTGGTCTGTATGTCTACCAGATCATCTCCACCACAGGGGTAACCTAGTATTGCTCGTGGAAATACCTTTTCCCTCTTGGGGTGTGCAGGGGTTTCCAAAAGTTTGGAAAAACAGAGCTTTTGGAATTCATAAAAATACAAATCATGGAGCTCCAAAGTAGGAACTCTTTCAAGTACAGTTTTCTGTACCAGACCAGATCGTGAATATTTCATGCTTTGTGATCATGAGGTCTCATCTCAATTGTAACCACCTGACTTTGCAATACAAAAGCAGTCCTGTCAACAGCTTGTGTGACTGCATCTGACGTAGCTTCACATAGGAAAATAAGAGTCGTTTGCTGACCTCTGTTGTAGCAGCTCCTCCGTGAGTAAGGGGCCTCTGGTTCTGAGGGGCACCTTCAAAGAGAGAGTGGGTATCTTCAAAAACTGTCAGGAGGGGCAGGCGAAGCAGAGTAAGGGCTGGTTCCCGCCATCTTTTGGTGGCTTTGGGGGCAGAAAGGGTTTGAAGGAAGGAAGACAGGTGGCTCGTGAGATGTACCTGGTCAAGGACTTTCAGGTGAACAGATTTTGTGTTCTGCTTCTTCCTCTCACTTTTAAGTTCACTATGGATCAACGTATACAATGAGCATATGGCTCTTCAGATCTTTACTTGTGCCATACTACCCCATGCAATTTAATACTCGTCAAATGGTGTGTGTGTGTGTGTGTGTGTGTGTGTGTAAAAACTCAAATATCTTCTAATACTGACCCTTGACATTCAGACCTCTTATCTGTGTTCATTTCTACAGCAAACCTTTTCAGGATACCAACGTCTTCATTTTCCAAGGCCAAACTCTTAAAGTGATTAAGGTAACGTTTTCTGTACTTACCTTCTTGAAGAGAGAGCTTTCAAGGAAAGCACACAACTATTCCTCTTTTTTCTTTCTTTTTGTTTTGGAAACTTCAAACTATTTCACCAAAATCACTATGATTATTGTATACTACAGAGTCAAAATTAGGAATAAATTTTAGTATTACTTTCCCTCTCTTCTCTTCCCTCTCATTTTAACTGAGTTATAAGAAAGGACTTGATTAAATAAAGTGGAAGGCATCATGTTGTAATTTAAAGCATTTTGGAGTTTAGTTTTCTTCGTGTGTACTTTCTCTTTATTATATTATATTTCCACTCCCCCAATTAGATGTTTAGCATCGGTAACAGATGCGTCTGTTTCATCTAATGCATACTGGTGGGATCGTGTCCAATATTAGTCCAAAGAGTTAGCTAATGTTCAACATAAATAGTATAAAATATTTTATTTAACCCTTCATGTATGAGCGGTTCCATTTACCAGCCCTACAAAGAAAAATAAGTTGCTGGCAAAAACATTTTTAAGTTCTGGCTACTGATAAGTTAGTTTATTAGAGAAAGTTAATTATTATGATTTTTAATGGTTACAAAGTGGTTGTATTATATCATTGTTTCCATGGAAATGGAGAAGTATTTATAACACTTATATGCATTGTAATGGTACTACCTAGCAGAAGGAATTCATACCAGGTCACACTTTGGGTAAGTGCTGGAGTTAGGATGATTGGACACTTGGGTACCAATCAAAGAATTTCTCCATAGTAAGTGAGTGAGGGTGCATTGTTGGTTCCCAGAGGGCTTGGGGTTTGTGTAGGGTAGAGACAAAGGCTTCAAAGCTTTCCTGAACCACAGCTGCATCCTGCCTTTGCCCATTACTAAGGGTAAGTAATTGAGGGGCAGTAACTCAATCTCTAGAAATCCTATTTTTATTGTGTGGATTACAACATTAAATTTCATGAAATTTATGTTCAATGAAATTATGTCAGATCATTGACAGCCTCTAACTCTCTCACATTCCATTATACATCTTTCCTTTGCCTGTTTTCTCAAAGCACTGGTTGTTGGCCTTGGTCACACTGATGACTCATCATGACTCAATGCGCCCCAGATCAGGACCCAAGGCACCCCAGATCAGGACCCAAGGCACCCCAGATCAGGTAACCTAATGAGTATTTGACAGTCAGAGAGAAGATCATTTAACTGGCCTACACCAAGGGCAGATACCAGTGTGCCAGAAACCTTACCTTCCACTCCGTATAGACCTTCCTTTGTATGCAGAAGGGTGGTAGGAGGGAGAGATGGCTTTTGTAAATGACAGATTATTCATTGCTTCACACAATCTTTTACAGGGCTCTTTCTATATGATATTGATTTTATTGTCTTAGAAATTATTTATTTTTGCTTCAAAAAAGATGACACCATTTGCAAAAGTTCATGGGCTTTTTAAAGTGGTGGAACTACTTGGAAGGCTTGGGAGACTCACTCTCGGGTCTTTAAACTTCCTACTCACGGATGACAGAAGCTATTTATCCAATATTGCTTCCCAGTAAAACTGGAGATGGCAGGGGAGAAGGCCTGGCAGGAAATCATCTCTTCTCATACTGCCAGCCCTGGGAATAAGCTGGCTTTCAGACATCAGAGAGAGAGGGATAGAGAGAGAGAGAGAGTCACTAAGGTGTCAGACTTGCTCAGGGGCCTCTCATCTGTGGCCTGAGGTCTACAGCAAGTGGTTCTTTGGTGTAGAGTTTTCTTGGGTAGAACAGTTTTCCCCTCAAGTTGGAGGACTGACTAACGAAGGATTGTCCATCTTTCATATTACTGAATGAGGACCTACACACAAAGGCAGAGGGAAACACACATCATACACTACTAACACCACTACTACAGAGTTATTTACCCCACCTCCGGAAGGCAGAGGACAAGATGCCTCTTCTGTGGAATAAATCTAGCTGTGACAACAGTTCTCTCCCTGTGTTCTCTGCGTTTTTCTCCTCTCCTCAAGCCAGTCCAGCTCAGTCTCTGATAACGAGGCCATGCTCTCCCTCCCCACGGAACCCGTGCCTCCTCCCTTGGCAAAAGCCCCTGGGTAGCCATGGATTGAACCAGTTGGGTGTTTCTTGGAATCTCTCAGACCTCTCTGTGTTTCCAAGAAATGTGCAGGGTTAGGAATACGAGCGCACCATGATGTCAGCACACAGCAGAGTGGACTCGGGCCACCGAAGTGTTGAAATGTACCCACCAAAAACACAGGGGACCCACCTCCCCCCTCACCTCCTCCCAGAGGAGGCGCAAGCAGCTCCCCAGCCATAGAAAACACGGGGTCTGGGAATAGCCCATGCACTTGACAGCCATGGAGGAATCCCCCGGGCAGCCGGCCGGCCGGGGCGGGTGGAGGATGAATTGCTTGGACACCGTTCTGTGCTAGATGCCTCCCTTCTGACTGCATTTAACACTCAGGCCTTGGCCCTTGGCAGGAATCACTTCATTTCCCCTGTGCTCCCATCGCACTTCTCCACATGCTTCAGTGCCTGCCCCCGCCCCCCAAAGTGCCCGGGAGGAAACTCCCTACCAGCCCAGGGCCTGGGCAGTTGAGGAGGTCTGGTTTGTTTGAGGCCTTGGCGGGGGAGAGGGTGGAGGACAGGGACGTAGAGGTATGGAGGCCCTGGGAGGCCAGATCTCCTTCTTCAGACTTTGTGAGTTTTGGTTGCTTGGCCAAAAGAGACGGCACTACCTGAACGCATGTCAGAACTGTCGACCATCCCCCGACACTGTCCAAAATGAAATGCACTCTTCCCCTGACTTATGGAACTGTAACCCCTCTGTACATCGCCTTTATAATAATAACAATAAAAAATAAATAGAAAGGGAATAGAAAAAGAAGTGCCTGATCAGATGGCATTTTCAGGAGACCCCATGCAATTCACGTGTGCCTAAGGATCTGAGAAATGTTCCTCTGCAGCATTTGACATTAAAGCACCTCTCATGCCGGCCTCTGCCCACAGCTGAAAGGTAGCTGGCAGTTTTTCTAAATGATGATGATGATGATGATGATGTCATCATCATCTTGAACTCTGGGCCTGGTGCTGTCCCTCAGCTCTTCAGCTCAAGGCTAGTAGCTCTCTCCCCTTTGAGTCACAGCACCCCTTCCGGTTTTCTGGTGGTTAATTGGAGATAAGAGTCTAATGGACTTTCCTGCCTGGGCTGGCTTCCAACCACAATCCTCAGATCTCAGCCTCCTGAGTAGCTAGGATTACAGGCATGAGCCACCAGCACCTGGCTCTAAATTATTTTTATTATAAAGTTGATGTACAGAGATTACAGTTACATAAGTCAGGTAATGAGTACATTTCTTTTTGGACAATGTCACCCCTTCTTTCACTCTCTCCCAGTTTTTCCCTCCCATCCCTACCCACAAGCTGCATAGCTCATATTCCACAAAGTATAGTTGGTGGTTCATAAACAATTAAACGTTTTCCTCAGTGACCAATCAAGTGACCAGGAATTCAAGGTTTATTGAATGCATTCATCAGAAAAATCTGAATTTCCAAACCGATATCAAAATTAGTTTGAAAAAAAAGACTACATTATAGATAGCCAGCAAAAGAATGATTGCTAAAATAAGATAAGATCTTTAAATACAGAAGTAGTTCCCATCCTAAGGGGTCAATAAAATCATGACCTTTGAAGCTGTCTTTAATCATGTAGACATCACTTGGATTACTACCAAATAAAAATTTCCTGTGAGCTATCCATCTTCTACAAATTAATATCTTGCTTTACAGAAGGCAGGCTCCTATACAAAATTAGGAAATAGGAGAGAAAGAAAGAGAGAGCGAAGGAAGGAAGGAAGGAAGGAAGGAAGGAAGGGAGGGAGGAAGGAAAGAAGAAAAGAGGAAAGGAAGGAAGGGAGGGAGGGAGGGAAGGAAGAAAGAAAGAACGAAAGAGAAGGAAGGTAGGAAGGAAAGAAGGAAGGAAGGAAGGAGCGAGGGAGGGAGATGAAGGGAAAGAAGGAAGAAGGGAAGGAAGGAAGGAACTAAGGAAGTTCCCCAGGACAAATTAAGCCATTAGCACGAAGGCCTGTGATATGAATCTGAAAAAGCATTTGGTGACCTTTTCTGTTATTTCTGGCTTTTTCAAGAAACGTTTTGGACATGGAATATATCCTGCTACAAGCTTCCCTTACGTCACTTCAACTTCATCTCATTTCACCCCCATTGCTTCCCCTTCTAAGGACATTTGACAGGAAAAAACTCGATGGAGGTTCTGCCGCAGGAAGAAGCCATGAGGATGTGAGCCATTTGGAAACCTGGGAGAGAAAGCGGAGAGATGGAGGTTGTGGGGGACTTGTCTGTTTCTCTCTCTAGCATGCCAACATGGATTTCTGTAACTGGTTGACCACCATCTTAGATGCTAAACAGAGCCCATCCCCCCAGATATAACACACAAGATGGGCAAACAAGGACATAGTGGCTCATGAAATGAACCAATTCTAGGAGGCCAGGAGAGAGGCAGAAAGTACAGGGAGCAGGTGCTAAGAGAATACCTCGCATTATCAGGGAGGGGTGTCTAAGGCCTGGAGGATGGAATAACGGTAGTCTCTTTGGGGCCAAAAAGTAAGGCAAAGACAAGCATCAGTTTTTATCATTTTCTTAACCTTCATTCACCAACTGCTGTGCTGTGGACATTCTGACTGACTAACGTGAATCCGAGTCAGTCTGTCTCCAAGGACCGCTGAGTGAAGGGACAGTTCAAGCTGGGCTTCAGGAGGTGACTTCAGGAGACTTCCTAAAATTATAAATCCTATTTTTCTCTTTACATGATCCCCCCTCCCCTGTGGAACGAATCCATAACTTTTGTCAGAATCTGAAGGTATTGGGTCCCCAAACAGTAAAATCGAATGACTGAGGAGAAACAAATTCTAAACAAAATGTACACAAATCAAATGACTGAGGAGAAACAAAATTTTGTGAGAAAGTATCTTGGACTCATAAAACGTGTATTATTTGCATCCTAGGCCAACAAAAAAGGCAACGTGGTCAATACAGTCTATAAGTGATGTGTACTGGGAACATTTGGGGGAAAGTCAACCTCACACACTGCTGATGGAAAGGTAAGTTAATGTAGCTGTTATGGAAATCAACATGGAGGTTCATTTAAAACCTAACTCAAGAACGTGACCTTGCTCAACCACACCTAGGCATGCATCTGAAGAAATGTAAGTCAGTGCACAACAGAGAGGTCTGTGCACCCATATTTATTGTGGCACTATTCACAATAAATAGCCAAGTTACGGAATCAGCCAATGTATCCACCAATGGATGAGTGAATCAAAAACACTTCATAGCTGTAATGCAATGGAGTACTGGTCTTCCATAAAGAATAAAATCATGTCATTTGCAGGAAAATGGATGGAACTAGAAATGGACGTGTTAAGCAAAATGAGCCAGACACAGAAAGACAAGTATTGTATGTTTCCTCCCATATGTGGACAACTGGGTGAAGGGGAGTGGGTATCTTGAAAGTAGAGGAGAGATTACTGGGATTTGGGAAGAGGAAGGGGTGGTAGGAAGGAGAAGGAAGAAGTGGGCAGTAGGGAGGAATGCTTGTGATCAAAGCTTTCTATCTATGTGAACGGCAATGTCACAGAGAAGCAGATTGCTTTGTACAATAAAACCAGTTATATTTATCATTCTTTTGAAAACACGAGTTTTCTCCTGGAGTGTTTAGCAAGCCTCACGGTGTTGAGCTTGCCTACAGGAAGTTGGTGACTTACCTAAGCTGCCTTCTGTCTTGAAGACTTGCATTTCGAGGCCCTACCCACCCTGTCCTGAAATCCTCATAGGCCCTAACCTAACATCCCCAGTGTTTTAGGCCATCAGAGTTTCTTTAGAGCAGGGAGTGAAATGGAGGTAGGGTGTTGTTTCTTTGTCCCCGAGTAGCATTCAGTGTAGTACTGTCCAGTGGTGGTGTGCTTTGAGGTTTCTCTGTTTTTCTATTTGGTTGGTTTTAAATTTGGGGCTCCCTGGCCTTCAGTACAGGAGGCAAAAGGGCTTCTTCAACAAACAACAGAGAGGGACGCAGTTATAAACCAAAGGGAATGAAGTGGTTACCACTGGAAACAGTAGGCTGTGATTATAGCCTCCATTTTATTCTGCCTCTAAGTTGGACCATTTCCTTCTGTGTTTGGCATGGGCATGATCCAGGGGGTGGAAAAGAAGATCGTCTGAAGGAAAGTAGAGTCTGAGGGGGCAGAAGTGGTAAAACGGGAACACAGAATAGGATTCCAAGGTGAAACAAGAGGCTGAGCATATAAAAAAGACAAGAAGAAACGTCTCCAGACATTGGCAGCGCTTCGCTGTGTGCGCATGGCACCGAGCTACGCTTGTGCAAATATATCAGGGGTATCAAGAATGCTGTAATGATACCCCATCACCCATGGTTCTCATTTTAACTACTGTAACAAGCAAAACATACAGAGCACATTGCTGGCCCGAAAGACTATAATTTTCTCTGAGGAGAAATATTGCAAAAGGGGGGGAAATGAGAGAGAGAAAGAGAGAGAGGGGGGAGGGAGAGGGAGAGGGGGAGAGGGAGGGAGGAAGAGGGAGAGAGGGAGGGAGGGAAAGGGAGAGGAGAGAGAGAAGAAAACATGATATTTTGTTCAGCTCCTAAAAAAAGCATTTTTCCCCTTTCTCTGCTGCTCTTTCCTTTCATTAAACTGTCCTTAAGTGCTTTTAGAGAAAGCTAAGTAGGCCACAATTCTGGGCTGCTGACTGAATAATTATAAGCCTGGGAGGCTTTGGGGATGGCCAGCGAGAGGCCCCGGTCTCTTTCCTGAAATCCAGAGACCCTGGGGTCTGGTGCCAGTGGTGGCTGGACTCCTCACGTTGAAATGATTTCTCATTTTGAAGGAAAATCAGGGACATTCTTATCCATATTAGTCCTTTGAGAACTTGGGCCACTGCCAGGTTTTATTGGAAAATTGCAACAAAGGAATTAGAGATAGTGAGTTCTTATATTTGAAGGGTTACATGAGAGGCGTATCAAACCTAGATTATTTCCAGATCAGCTCTGCTCTGTGAGCTAAAATATATGCTCTGCCTTGAGAATATTTGTGTTTCTTTAACTCGGATTCGTATTGTCAGCTATTGTTAGTTTATCTGTGTGTGTGTGTGTGTGTGTGTGTGTGTGTGTGAAGTTAGATTATGTGAGGGAAAGTTACAATGGAGGCATTATGCTAAGAAATTCAATTCTACTGGACAAGCATGTGTCTACTGGGCCCCCGAACAGTTTGGCCATATGAAAGGACCACCAGATAAAAAGACACCACATGTTGGCTGCCAGTGGCTCATGCCTGCAATCTGAGCTACTCAGGAGGCAGTGATCTGAGGATCGTGGTTCGAAACCATCCCAGGCAGGAAAATCCGTGAGACTCTTATCTCCAATTAACCTCCAGAAAAACCCGAAGTGGCGCTGTGGCTCAAAGTGTAGAGCTCTTCTGCTCAAGGTGAGCGCCCAGGCCCTGAGTTCAAGCCCTACAACCAACAACAGCAGAGACCACATGGGTCAGGGCACCAAGCCCTCCCTCCAGCATTCACACATTATCCTGGGTGCCTGACAGTTCCGATGCAACAGTTTCATGGTCCAGAGGAGAAAACTATTTTGAAAGGAAGTAAATGCAAAAACCCAAATCATATAAATCCAATATAGCAAACTGCCCTTTATACACTTTATGTAAAGTGTGTGTGTGTGTGTGTGTGTGTGTGTGTGTGTGTGTGTGTTCCTAGGCTCACAACTGGTCCATTTGTGTCCCCAGGTTTTGTCCCGTTAGCTTCCAGGATAATTGGTGTGAATGTACATTGATTCTATCACCATTTAGTGGTGAAACATTTAGTGCATTAACATTTAATGGTAGAAAAAAATCCCTCAAGTTTCTTATGATTAACTGAAATGGACTGGTGTAAAGCTTCTTGGAACAGCCAGTGTACCTCTGCTGCATCTCCTTGACAATGAACGCTCTTGGGGCAGAAGGGTACTGGCCACGTGAAGAGTGCTCACCACCAAGTGGCGTGTGGAGTGGCTTTGCTTTTCCCCAGGAAGTGGTAGGATAGACTTGCTTGTAGGAGTGTGGTTTGGATAGAAGCAGCAATTAAACACAAGCAGTGATAGTTAAGATATTTAGGTGCTTACAGTACAACAAGAATTAGGTGGCTTGGGACAAGCATTCTCTCCTCTCTTCCTCTGACTGGGGATTTTGAAAGACACAAGGAGGTACCTTGGCTGGACACATCTCTTTCCCACTTCCCTGGCCCAGAGTCCCCAGACCACTGCTGGCACTGGGAGGTGAACATCTCACGTCCCCTCACATAGATGGTTTAATTCATCTCCGCGTCTCAGTTTCGCCCACGCCAATTCAAGTTCAGAGATTAACTGAAATCCTTGCAGGAGCTCTTCCTTCAGCATCATTGTCAGAGGCTGTTTCTACCTCCTCCTGTCACCTCCACCACCCCAGGCCCTTCGCTCTTACTGCTCTGACTCTTTCCAAGAAGCGATTTCCCACTGAGATCCCACTTTATAAATGTCAGGCTGCCGCCTCTCCCCGTTGGCTCACCGGGAGCTCCCTGGAAGGAGAATCAGAGCCATATTTTATCCTTCTTGGGAGCATCCCTTCACAAACCGGGGAGAATGCTTTTCCCTGCGGTCCCACGGGAAGCTGTATGGGAGCAGGGGTGGGACCATCCCTCCTGGCAGGGAGCGTGCACTCCATAAATACTCGCTGGATGCAATTAACGACCCTCCAGTATTTACTTCCTCCTGCATGAATAGAGGTGGCATGTTTTTAGGAACAGGATTCCATAGCTGGCCAAGCACTTTTCTTAGAAAATGTTTGATTGGCTGAATTCTGAGTCTGCACAACTGTTGTTGAAGCATGTCCTGTGGCATTGTCTTCCAGCACTTTCTGCCTCGGCCCTTCTTCCCAGTCACAGATCTCCCTTCCGAAGGCCCCCCAGGGTAGACATAGTCTGCCACTATGTCTGACTTTGTGTTTTCACTTCTAGCTGGTCTAGCGGGCGATTGGTCACATACATCTTGCTAAGAATATAATATGGTACTTGTAGATAATGGGAGTTGGTAGATGATCTTTGGTTTTAGTTCCAGGAAGTTTCTGGGACTCCTTTTCAGAGTGGGGATTTTATCAAAAGGGATTTAATAATAGGTATTAGAGAAATCCAGCTCTTCTTTTTTTTGGGGGGGGGTCCGGTTGTGGGGACTGAACTCTGGGCCTGGGTGCTGTCCCTCAGCTCTTCAACTCAAGGCTAGCGCTCTACCACTTGAGCCACAGCATCACTTCCGGCTTTTTTCTTTTTGCTTATGTGGTGCTGAGGAATCGAACCCAGGGCCTCATGCATGCAAAGCAAGTGCTCTACCACTGAGCCACCTTTCCAGCCCCCCATCTCTTCTTTAAAAGCATCTTTCATTTATTCTTGGTAGTACCGTGGCTTGAACTTAGGGCCTTATGCTAGCCTGGCAAGCACTCTACTTCTTGATCCTTACTTCAGGGTCTTTTTTGTTTTTACTTTTTCATTGTTTTTCAAATAAGGACTTGTGCTTTTGCCACAACAGACCTGAGATTATCCTACCTCTGTCTGCCAGGTAGCTGGAAGTACAAGTGTATCCTAATAAAATAAAATACATGTTGAGGGCTTGTATAGGAAAGCCTGGAAACACCTCACTCTACTCATCAATCATTGTTTGTGAATGATTACAAGGTAATCAGCTCACATAATAAGGAGATGATATACATGTATTGTACAATGCTGGCTATGCGACACGTTTGCATCTTCTATAGAGCTCTTCTAGGAGCTGGTTATCTTTCTTTGAGAAAGAAAAGTTTTCTAACACAGGGGTTGTGGCAGGCAGCTTCTGGTGGCCCCCATGTTCTGATACTCATGACTGTGTTCAGTGGCCCTCTTTGAGTAGCGCAGCAGCTTTGATTAGGTTCTAGGATTAGTAGAACAAAAAATTGTGCTGCTTCCTTCTTACTAGTAGACTCCTGTGCTGGGTGTGATAGAGTAGAGTTCCAGAGAGAGGACCCCTCTGGGAGGGACCTGAGGGCCATCTTCAGCCGACAACCAGTAAGAAATGGGTCTTCTACCCAGTAACTAACATCCCACCAGCATGCTCTGGACACACACTCTTCCCCAGCTGAGCCTGTAACTGAGCCTTCCACTTGCTCTAGCTCTGGCAGGTGGGAGAGCCTGGTTGTTCGGTGGGGGGGTTGTTAGTTGATCTGGAGTCACCAGGAGCTCTTCGATGTCCTTCTCATCCAGGGCGTGGAGGGCCCAGGAAGGCAGTACCCTTTACCAGTATTGGCCTGGGAATAGATGTGTGACTCCATTGGCCAACAAAACAAAAGTAGAACTCCTCTCGAGTCTTCTGTGGATCTCTCCATCGTTAAGTTAGGAAAGGGAGATTGCTCTGGTTGGAATGTTTGTTCCTTCCAAAACCCATGTTGAAATTTGGTTGCTCTTGCAGAAGTATTAAGAAGCAGTGCTTTAAATGGTCCCACCTTGTGGATAGCTTTGAGCTTGATTTAAAAAGGATCAATTCAGCTTTCCCTCCCTCCCTCCCTCCCTCCTCCCTCCCTCTCTGTTTCCCCCCTCCTGCCCTCCACTATGGAATGATGCAGCAACAAGGGCCTTGCCCAGATGTCAGCCCCTTGCACTGGGACTTCTCTAGTCCCTCCAATATGAAGGGAGTTTTCGTTCATTACCAAGCCCTAATTTCAGGTATGATGTTATCACAGCCAAAAAAGGCGGGGGTGGGGAGGGGACTAAAATGGAGATACATGAGGGAAAGCACTTGTGCTCTGTTGTCCTCCTTCTTGGAATGCTACAGTGTGGAAGACACCATGTTTGGGCGGTTGGTGGAATCCCAGTGCAAGCATAACATGGCCACCACCCTGTCCCTAGCTCATGGCTAATGCCCATGGCTACCACCGGCTTTGCTCGCTCACAGATGAGGTAGCATCTTTGATTGCTAGTAACAATATCCACGACCACAAAATAGCCGAGGAGAAAGTGCGCTGCCCTGGCACAGCCGGTGGCAGGGCTGTGGCTTCACTGATGGGCCACAGCGTCCATCCAAAGGCCTAATGAGCTTGTTATCTGGCTTCCTGGGAAGCAGCAGCCAGAGGCCCGGCTGCTCCCGGAGGAGTTCTTCCCAGGGTGATGGACCACATGGCCGGTAGTGGGAGGTCTGGAGAAAGAGCTGGGGCTCTTCTTGTGTGGAAAAAAAAAAAATCCTCTGAGCAGGTACATGTCCTTTTCCACCCACTTCCCTGTGGGGACCACCCACACCCATGTATGCACTGGAATGGGAGCAAGGCCCCATGTGTTTCTGTTTAGGTATGGGTCGCCTGGTTGTGTAAGTGTCGCTGCCTGCAGTGTTTCAGCCCTGTGCAGCCGGCAGATTCTGAACAGTGGCTCCAAAGTCCCTTGCTCTGGTTTTGATCACGCGAGTTGAAAAAGAATCATGGAAGTTGGAAGAAGACTGGATCATTAGCAAACCTCCCTTCGTGGCTAGAGAGTCAAGGGTGTTTCTCAAGTTCACACAGCTGTGTGGTGGCAGAACGAAGCCCAGACTCTGCAGTGGCTTCCAGCCAGAGCAGAAAGAGCTAAAAGTGCCGGAGCTACCAAGGCCTGGTTATGATTTCTGTAGAGAGCATCATCAGAGTCATGAGACCCTACATGACAATGAGTCATCTGGGATATTATCTATCTATCTATCTATCGATCATGTACCTATCATCTAATATCTATCTAGCCATATATCCAAACATTTTTCCATTCTCTCCATCATCTGTCTACATAAACGTTTCCAGACATATGGATAGACGTATATGCATAAGTGTACACAATATCCACAATGTGTATATTCCATCCATCTGTAATCTATTTCTATGTGCAATTACACATGTGTAAAAAGTGTGTACTTATGGTGCTCAGAATATTAAACTATATTTATTTATCGGTATATTCCATATATTCACTCCTCCTATCCGTTTCTTTAACCCATAATAATTTCTCATGGGACAAGGAGCCACCGAGAGTGGTTTATGAGGATAGTTGGTTGATAATATTCCTCTTAGTATAATAAGATTAGAATACTGGCTGTCTGTGGTCCCATCTGAGAGGTTGTTCCTTAGCCTTCCTATATTCAGATTTGTGATAAAACAACTATAAAAATGATCTGCTCTCCCGTGGTGGGAAATAAGAACAAGTACCAGAATTTATTGAGTGCTGCGTATGTTTGGAGATATACTGAGAATTGTTATCTTCCCTTATTCTCATTTCTACAAAACAAATGTTACTGTTATATGCATTAGCCAGTAATGTATGTGCGTGTGAGTGTGTGCGTGTGTGTGTGCGTGCGCATGTGTGTGTGTGTGTGTGTGTGTGTGTGTGTGTGTGTGTGTGTGTGTGTGTAACAAACAGCCCTGGTCCAAAGCCACAGAGCCAATAAGGAACAATGCTTTGGTGCTTCTTCTCTGACACTGTTGAAAGCTTATCTGATGTTTGGGCAGACCCCATGCATGCCTGGGATGGCCAGGAGCATGTCCCAGGGGTGACAGTGCTGAGGGCTGTGAGGATGCTGCTTTATCACTTTTCTTGGTCTCTGTTCACAGGATTCAGGCCCCTGAGCTACCTTGCCTCTGTCTCCATTACCATTTCTTTGACTCATCCCTGCACCTCTCCCCATACCCCATACCCACTATTTAGAGAGTCCCACGCAGATGCCAAGGACTGGCTAGGCACAATGGTGTGATCGCAGGCTGATGGAGACTCTCAATGCTGACTCCCTTCCCTGGAGTGGTTACTGATGGCCAACATTGGCAGTGTAACTCCTGCTGCCGGTTTCCTTGGAACAGAAACCTCTCCTGTGCAACAGTGCACCCCAGAATTCTTGATGATTCAATTTCTTTAAACAACAGGAGACTATTTGGACCTCAGAAGAGAGGGAAGAAGTCTTGTGCAGGAAGAACAGGGCTGAACCAGAAATCTGAAGACTGATGCTTGGACTTCAACTACAGTCCCATTGGGCCACGTCGGCTCTCTGTGAATCTGAACGCTGAGCTTCTCAGCATCTAACCTGGCCAAGGCCGACGTTCCAGCCATCAACACCCGGGGAGAAGTGGCTGGGGGAGACCGGAGCTGTCCGTGTGCGGTGGCATTAGCAGAGGGCACCGCATAGGATGCCCAGGAGTGTTAGCAGAACCCAGCTCTGGGATCTCCATTCTTGCCTGAGGAGGCCGAGGGAGCCTGGTCCTCACAGAGTAATTCCAGCGCAGCTCATTTGTGCATGTTTTACAATGGTGTTGATAAAATCCCCACGGAGCCCCAGAGCATGTGTAAGGAGTTCCCACCAGAAATCTAAACAACGCCCTGGCGTTGCTGACAGCTTAATAATGTGACAAAGTTCAGCTCGTTCAGTGACAGGGACAGGAATGCAGCCGGGCTGGTCTGACCTAGAGCTTTGAAAATGTCTCCCCTCGACTTCTACTCTGAACCCAGCTCTTGACAAATAACCTTTTCTTAGCCTCCTTGAAGGCACCAGACAGAACCGAGTGCCACGCCGGGGCCACATGCCACTGTGAAAATGTTAAATGGAGTGGCAAGGGCCACCAGAGTCACTTGGGGCTGACATTTATCTTTATTATTATTAATAATAATAATATTGCATATAGTGCTTTTTTTGGTGCATTCCAAGGGCTTTTTTTTTTTTTTTACCCTGCCCTCCTAAATCATGAGGCTGTACATCAGCAGGCTGGATAAAACCATCCAATGAACCCAAATTCAATGCAGCTGTCAGGCCAGCAACGAGAGTCACACAGCCCATTTCCCTGCTGCAGCAGAGAACCCCAGGGCGTTGCCCAGGGAATCCAAATAATAGCAGTGTTGCCGGTGACATTTCAAGAGTTCCATGCAAACTGCAAGCTTCAGCTTTAATTTTACAAGAGGGAATGGGGTGGGGGGGTGGAGAGAAGGGGTGTAGGGAGAAATCCAGACTTCAACAAATATTGAAACTCTTAGACTTAAAAAAAATCAGCCTCAAAGCCAGTACAGACAATGAATCCCACATTTAGACATCCCATATTTTTCTGCTCTCCCAAGTTCCTCTGCGTTTCTTCTGCCCGCTCCTTCCTCGGCTCCATGCCCCCCTCTTTTTTTTTTTTCAACAAAAAGAAAGCTAAAGTAAAGGAGCACCAGGATTTGACGTGGAGCCAATTTAATGGGCCAAGAGGTTACATATGGAGCCAACAAATCATGGGACCATGAAGGATATTACTGATTTAAAGTTATGTATGTTAAAGCCCAAATCTTAACAGCATTCATAAAGGTAAAGGTAACTAATGGAGAGCTTAACCAGCAGAAAATGGGCTGTCCCCCCTCCCCTCCCGGGCTGGCTGGCTGCCTCCCTCTCCTCTCTCTCAGAAAGTGCAGGGAATCTCAGCTGGAGAAGGCCTTCCCCGGGCAGGCGCCCCCTTAGGTGACAGAGAAGAAGGGATGGCCCAACCTTCCTAAGACAGGACTGGCTCAGCTGGATTCTGCCCTCGCTGAAGGCCAGGCTCAATTGTTTGGTTTAGTTTTGTTTGAAGGTGTGTATATGTGTGTTTCTTCTTTAGATGTTTTGGGGTTACCAGCAAAACCCATTCCCTTTTACCCCTCCCTCCCCCTTTAATTTTTAAAACTCTGTGTAATTTCAGGGAAATTTGATCCATGTGTTTTGGATTCATTTGCACTTAATCATGAAAATCTCTCTGGAAAGAGCCATTTTTCCTCTCCCGGTAGACTTCTGTACCCTTTCTAATAAGCACTGTAGTAAATGCCCTTCCATGTTCTCCGGTGCAGAAGATGGAATTGGCCCTAGGAAAACCATGCAGTGTTTGGGATTGGTTTGAGATGTCCAACTCATGAATTTAAACTGGGTTCTGGAAGTAGGAATGTGGCTCCTGCCTTATTCACACAGTCAGAGCAAGAATAAATGAATGCATGTGTGACGATGTAAAGGCCAACTCTATAGTACAGTAGCCCTTGCCAACAGAAAGGCAGCACTTGTAGGAAAAGCCCTGTGGCCACCAGCAGGGGAAGGCCAGCTTTTGGTTCACGGAAATGGTGCAAAGCTCCTTCTGCCTTTCCTGGAACTTCTTGGAGAAAAGTCTTCTATCCAGAAATTCCTCAGCCTCCAAAAGCACCCCTTGCCCCCTTCCAGAGCCCTCTTGGATGGTTCCTAAGGGTCATGACATGCCTGTGTCCAGGACACACATCTTCCCACTCTAAGCCTGCCACAGCAGGCCAGCCACAATGGCATTCTTTCACTCCAAAACAAACATGTCATTACCAATCGTGGATTAATTGATGCCATTTGTGTGCCCTGCCCGTTGGGTTTCCGCTGGAGGTGGCCCAACAGCAATGGCCGCCACCCTTGCTAACCTCAAGGCACTCACCACCCTGGCCCTTGGCAGAACTTCCTTAGCATTTCTTCTTAACCCTGTGACTCCAAGTCTCTCTCCTGGCCACTGCCTTCCCACTCTGAGGCTCTGGAGGATTTTGAAATGAGTTCCCTCCCAGTGGAATGAGGTTCTCTGTAGAACTGAGTCTTGCTTTGTGCCCAGATCCTTACTGCCTTTTATTAAGAAGGAGATACCGATTTGTGTTTTCCTGAACACCCTTGAAGTTAGGAGGTTTCTTACAATTGCTGAAAAGAAAGTATTGCAATGAGATCATGCAAAGTATTCTTTTCAATGATACCAAAACTAATGCTGCAATTATTCTAGTGCCCATCAGAACCATGTGGTCAACTTCTATCTCTCTTACTCATCCATTTACTATTTACATTACGAGCTCATTTCTGACCATATGACTAATTCCATGCAGTGAAGAAAAGACTTACAAGAGTGTTGAAATGGCTCCTTCTTTTGGGAAAGTTATAATTTAGTTCTAGACATAAGTGCCTACATGAGCCACCATGTAAAGTGCTAAATTAGTGGTGTGGCCAGAAAGTGGGGAAGATCAAGATGGAGCCACAGAGCAGGATGGAGGCACCATGAGGCAGGCAGGCCCGGCTGCCGACGGGGATCTAAAAATCCAAGGAATGAAAGTCTCACCGGTCACATTTTAGATAAGCAAGGTGGGTCGTGTGGTGTGGTCCCCAGAAATGAGCACACGGCCAAGCTTGGGGGCCAAAGACTTCACTGAGGGTGGGAATGGAGCATTCCCAAGATTGAGATGAGTTCTCTAGGGAAGACTCTGCGGTAGTTTTGCATTACTATGTTAAAAAAAATCCTTGGATAATCAAGTCATAAAGGAGGTGTCTTATGTTGGTTCACGGTTACAGAGGTCTCAGTTTGTGGTCATTTGGCACTGTGGTTTTCAGCCTATCTTGGTATGGTATATTATGGCAGGGGTGTGAGGCAGAAGAAGCCTGGTCCCCTCATGGCTGCCAGGAGGTAAAGAGAGACAGGAAGGGATTCTAATACGCCCTTCAGGATGTACTCCAAGGACCAAACTAGGCCACCTTCTGAAGGTTCTCCCACCTGCAACAGCACCGCAGTCTGGTGACCAAATCATTCACATATGGGCCTTGGGGCCATTTATCCAAATCACAGCAAGGGTGTTCACATTTTCTTCAATTCCTGTTTCCAAGACATAGTTATTCCTGCAATCCTTGATTTCACTCAAGAGCCATCATCATCGCCCTCATCATCATAAGACAACTTTAAGGTCTTTTCCCACACTAATATTCTAGGAATTCATGAGATAATGTGGGACTGGAACACAGGAGAAAAGAAAAGCCAAGCGATGTACTGTGCGTGGCGCTCACAAAGTGATTGGCTTCCAGCCTGGTGGATGGTGTCATCGCTGAGAAGCAAGGCTTTTGAACTGCTCAGTGAGGAAACATTCCCCAAGTACCTACGGTATGTTCTACTGGTGCCTGGAGCTCAGAGGCAAGTAAACTGCTGCCCCTAGTCATGTGTCCTGCCCCCTCTCATTGGCTAGATTCAAGTCACATGCCCTGGCCTCCCCCACCCCACATCTGACCTTTCCAAAGGAATGCTGAGAAACAGAGTTTCTGGCAAAGGATAAAACAAAAGCTGTGAGATGGGACAGGCTTCAGCCCCTGCAGCTGTGGTGTGTCCTAAGAAAAACTAACTTTTTGTTTAGTAAACACTGAGGATTAACAATTATGAGATAATGGTAGGTAAAAACCATTCCTGATATATGTGAACCCCAATACTCAGTAATTAAGAAAGGCCATGTGATCTTTTGTACCCTGATCGAAATTCACTGGGGAAGAGTAGAGGAGGACTGTGACACTCCACCCTTCCCTCCCCACAGAGGTTAATAATAAATTGTAACTACTCACAATGTGTTAAATATCATAACGTACATTAAAAGTGATTATCCTCCTGAGTTAGGTACTAGATTCTTTTATTCCCTCAAAATTCATATGCTGACATTCTAGTCTCCATATGACATTGGGAAATGGGACATTTGGAGATGATGAGGCTATGGGGGGGGGGGGGGCTCAAGAGAGACTCTCCTGAACCTATTCACTATCTTCCCACAGGACACAAGAACTCTGCAGCCCAGAAGATGACCTGCACCAGAAACTCACCATGCTTGGACTTGAGCATCCAGCACTGTGAGAAGTGCCTTTCTCTTGTGTGCATGTCCATGTGTGTTTGTGTGTGTACATATGTGTGTGTCAATCACACACATATGTGCATATACACATGCATGTTGTATCTATCTATGCATTTGTGTGTATACACACCTCTGCAGTGGAAGAGTGTAGATGATGTTTCCCATTGTGGAAACTAGGGGAAGCTGAGATGGAGGAAATGACAGTTCAGGGCCAACTCTGGGCAAAAAAAAGAGTTCATGAGCCTACTCCAATGACTGGGCACGGTGGTGTGTCTCTTCCTCCAGAGAGGTGAAACATAATGGTGGGGTACAGTGGCAGGTGCCTGTCATCCCCAGAGATACTGGGAAATACAAACAGGAGGATCACATCTCAAACTGGCTGGGCACAAAGACAGATGCTACTGTGAAAAGAACCAATGTCAAAAGGAGCCGAGGCACGCTCAAGTGTCAGGGTTCCCGCTTAGCAAGCACCAGGGTCTGAGTTCCATCTCCAGTACCACTCACACAGCAGCAGCAGCAGCAGTAGGGTGTGGGAACATCTCAGCATGATTCCCACGGATCGTAATTGAGGATGGATGCTAAAGGGTGAGACCATTTGATTATCCCTGCAGCTGAGAGATGAAATCTCCAAGTGTGCGTGGCCTTTGGGCACTCCAAGGTCACCCTCATGGTTGCTTTGGTCTCTTCAGAAGATGGTGTCAGGTCTCAGGGCAGGGTGTAGAAGGCCCTAAGGTTCTTTCGCAGCCTCTGGGTCAGTAACCAAAGGTGAAAGACAGCTGCCTAATCCTGCACCCTAGGCCATGTGCACACGGAGAGGCCTCCTGTCCTCAGCTGCCCGAGACGCACCTGCACAGCGCCCTTTCATCAGCCCTGCCTCGAGTGGCAATTTAAACCGGCTAAAGGCCACCTGCTGAGCACCCACTCGGTAGGGTAGATTGCCTTTTATCACTAGCTCATGGGGAGTAACTGGATCATGTAATTATGGGGCAGGAGAATGGGTGTTCTGACTGCTGTTCTTTGAGGATCAGCCAGCAGCCCCACTGTCAGATCCGTGATCATCTGAAAGGAGATCAGAAGGAAGAACCTGCCAGGTAAGCCCTCCAGGTGCTCATCAGGGGAGTGGCTTTAAACATGGATCCCTTTGGTCTTTAGTCATTGGAGAGAACTCCAAAAGCTGTGTAGGTGGACAGGGTGGGCGGGTTTGCTCCCTGTGGGATGAAGAGCAGAGCAGCAAAGGATGCTGTGTTTTCCGATAGAGACGGGGCAAAGAGAGGCCAGGCAAGCGCCCTGGTATGAGGAATGGCGTAAAGTCACACAGTATGAAAATAGAGAGCCATGGCTCTGATCTCTGCCTATTCCTGGGACATTCCTGTCCCTTGTGCGGTATAGAAGCTGTGACATGCCGACCAGTGATGCTAAGCTATGGCAGGGACCATCCACTTGTTCCAGGCGTTTAGTACAGGATGACTAAAATCCTGCGGCCTCGTCTCTGACGATGCACCGACAGAATCCGCGTCGCTGGGAAAATGTGGAAGCAGGTTGGGAAGGAACATAGGCAGGGCAGGTTTAGAGATGAGTGGTTGCATACGGCTGCTGTAGCAGAGTACCAGTGTTTGGATAACTCGGGGGGGCAAGTTGCCTTCTTTCAGTTTTAGAAGTTAGAAATCCAAGATTCCTGTGTGGAGAGCCCTTGTCTCTTCCTGCTCTGTTTCCTCAATGCTCCTTGGTTTGTAGCGGCCTAGCTCCTAACTCCTCTGTCCTCTCTTGGCTGTTTCCGAAGTTTCATCTTCTTCCAAAGGCATCAGCCATATTGACTTCATCTCTACCCAATTTTATCTGTAAAACGCTCTTTTTCAAATCCTTGGTGATGACACAGTCTTCCTATATAACCTAAGTAGCCTTGAACTCTCAGTCTTCCTCTCAGTATTATTTTCTTGCATCTGAATAAAGAACAATCTAGAAAGGCCAGGAAGAAACTAATAGTTTTTTTTTCATTTACCGAGATTGATATATGCAACTTGACACAACTTGGCACTTTAATTTTTTGAACCACACATACAAGGGTGTGTCCTATTTTAAATTTTAAAAAATGCGATCAATTAAATGCATGCCTTGGGATCTGATGATCATACTGAGAGGAAGGAACTTATCTTGCAAATGTTTTCTCACAGCTCTTCAAATACAACCGTGTATTTTATCCAGTAGTTTGTTCTTGGGACACCTTTTCTTTCCTTCTACTGCCCACACTCCATTAAGTCTATTTGAGTTTGAGACTATGTCTGTGAACAATATTTTCAAAAAAAGGAAGTGAAAGCATCATGTCTCTTTATTTATTTTTTATAGTAAAAAGGAATATCTTCCCCATGCTCTTCCCATGCATCTTCTAGAGTAGCTCTGGGTCAAGTGCTCTCTCTATGTATCTAGTTGGCTTTCTGCCTTGATTCATTTATAGGGTCTTTTATTATTGACTTTGGAGTTCCTTGCAAGGTATGCAAAAAAAAGGCATTTGAAAATAGTCTCCAGTGGGCAGTTTACATTTTAGCTGCTGCTTTCATTATCCTCCTTCTGCTCTCTCTTAGAATTCCTTTTCTAGAATTCAATAACCACATGACCATTCCTGGACTCCAAGTCTCTTTTGGATGTTGAACCTGGTCCCACAGAGGTCATTATTTTGTGGTGGTTCAATTAGTCTCCTGATCTTTTTAGCCATCACCTTTCTCCTAGGCTTTACTTTCCAGTCAAATGGCTCCTTGATGAACTGAGAGCCATCAAATGACCACCATCCTGGATTGATTTTGGAGAAATGAATAATCATTGACAATGTGATGAAAGATCACATTCAAGGAGTTGGGCGACAAAGGACAATGTGGGTAGCGGAAGGAGATGGAAGATTGGAGGGTGCCATTTTCCAAAAGTGCTTGTTTCCAGTTGCATAAAGTCTTTTTCTATCGGATCTCCATCTCAGCTTGGAGATGGAAGATTATCCTTACTCTTGGCTCTTATATTGCAGTTGAGGTCCTTGCACGTTGGAGACCATTGTCCCAGAAACATAGGCAAGGATCTCAGGTTCTCTTGCTTCACACTCCACAATTCCCAGAGCAGGGCCCACTGACTCTCCATCGTTCCTCTCACTCCTCTTCCATAAGCGCAGGGCTGAGAACGTCTCATGGAACGTTTTAGTAGAGAAACAGCCTTTTAGAAATCTAATTCTTGTGACTGTCATATTTCCAAAGCTTTAAGTAAGGCCTATCCACACACACACCACCCCCTTTCCCAAATATGTTCCTGGCACTCTTGATACTGCATTACACATTGAGGTTCATCAAGGATGCCCACTCTAGACAGATGCCTGGGGCATATGCCTGTAATCCTTGATATTCAGAAGTTGAAGATTGGGAAAATTGTGTTTGGTGGCCAGCATAAGCAAAGTTACCAAGGTCTTCTCCACCAACAAGCTGAGAGTAGTGATAGGATCTATAATCCCAGATATATGGTAGGCATAGATAGGATGATGGCTGTCCAAATCATAATATTCTATCTTAAAAAGTCACTAAAGAGTTTGGATCAAGGCTCAAGGGGTAGAGTACCTGCCTAACAAGTGCATAGCTCTGAGATCAAACCCCAGTACCATCTACCCTCCCAAAATAATAATGATGATATTATAGATAAAAAAAAAGGACAAGGGAAGATCTTCAGAGAGAGTATTGAAAGGCAGGGAACTTGTTGGGACTGGTCAGAGTTTATGGCATGGATTAGTGGGCATAGTAAGGAGAAGTAACTGCTGTTAATAAGTGGTTGGTCTTGATAAGTGGGCAGCTATTTCCTTCAGTGACTGGAAAGTTATTCTCAGTCTGTTCCTAGTAGTAATAGGCACAGGATTATTCAGCAGGTGCTAGCACATCAAGTTGAGTTTTTTTTTAATATTTGCTCTTTTCTTTGTGAAGAAATTATTCACATTTATATTTCATACAACAAGTAAAAGTCTGGCTGGGCGTTGGTGGATCACGCCTGTAATCCTAGCTACTTAGAAGGCTGAAGATCTGAGAATTGTGCTTCAAACCCAACTCAGGCATGAAAATCTGTGAAGCTATTATCTACAATTAACCACCTGGAAACTGGGAGTGGCACTGTGGCTCAAAGTGGCAGAGCCCTGGCCTTGAGCAAAAGAGCTCTAGGCGAGTATCCAGGCCCTATGTTCAAGCGCTACAACTGACAAAAAGAAAAAGGAAAGTAAAAGTCTTGGGAGATAATTGTTTATGAGTTAAAGGTTCTATCTCTGTATGGAAAGATTATGGTATAGTCTAAATTATTCTCTTCTGCTTATTTGTATTTTCTAAATTTTCCTGAATGAATATATATTCGGGAAAAATGCATTGTTTAACCCTTGTTTAGCCAGGTAATGCCAGGATTATGATAACCAGAATTACCCTCACCTTAAAGGTCTTAATGCATTCCTAAATGTAACACCTCACAGGGCACGGTCTTGTAGACGACTTAGAAAGCAGACTGAAATATTACCTAATCCAAACCACGCAATCCAGTGAACATTAGGCCGATTTTCATTTATCCAGCCAGGTAGATAAATGCAGACTGTAGAAGGATTCATTCTGTGGAAACAGATTGGAACCATATTCAGCGAACACAGACACCTGCTCTCTGTCCCCTCCCCACCTCAGGATTATGGAGCAGTGGGAGGCCCAGCCCACAGGAAATGAAGAGTAAGATCCAAATGAACCCAGAAGGCTGGAACACTGACCCTGCCAGTCACCCACTAATAAATATTTTTGAGCATCTAATATTGCTGAGTATGGGACAAGGTGAGGCCTTGTGGGGAAAAAATTTTGGATAACTTGCATTCCATACTTTTAGATTTTTATTGAAGAAAGGGTGTAGAGAAGCGAACAACACAGGGAAATAACTGTGGATAGAAACACAATGGCTTGACATCAGACACTGCTCTGCAGCTGACATGGAACTGGTCTCTATTGTGTTACCTGGATTCTGCATTTTTTGTTTTGTTTTTGGTCGGTTGTGGGCCTTGAACTCTGGGCCTGAGCGCTGTCCCTCAGCTCTTCAGCTCAAGGCGAGCGCTCTACCACTTGAGCTACAGCGCCACTTCTGGTTTTCTGGTGGTTTATTGAAGATAAGAGTTTCATGGACTTTCCTGCCCAGACTGGCTTTGAACCTCGATCCTCAGATCTCTGCCTCCTGAGTAGCTAGGATTACAGGCATGAGCCACCGGGGCCCGGCTGGATTCTGCATCTTGAGTGCTGTAGACTCCAAAGCCTACATTAGTTGGAGATGAGAACGTTTGAGGCATGGAGATATTTTAGTTCAAGGAAGATTAAACTGAAATGTTTTCCTATTTATGCTCTTTAATTTTTTTTTTCAAATTTTGAATCTATTCTACTTTCTATACATCTGGTGAGCTCCAAGGCTTCAGGATCATCGCACATTTCGGTGGATCTCATTGCATGTAGGTATGAGACAAATATTATGTGATTTGCCTCCACATTGTAGCCTGAAATTTACTTCAAAAGAAAACAGTTCCCACAGAGATAAACTACTGATGTCCATGTTTCATTCTGTTTTCCCAGTGACTGGCTTTTCTTTCCCTTTCTTTTTACTAACCAGGGCCACAGAGAGGTGGTGCAACAGATTGAAAGTTGCCTTGAGCTTGGATATTGAGATCACAGAGTCATTCACTGACATCTAGATTAGGTCTTTGTCCTTGTTTGCAGTCCTGTGGCTCTGGCTTTTCCCCAAGGTCAAACTTGCAAAAGGACCCTGGAAAGCTTGGCTGCTAGACAAAAATAAGAGATGCGGCTTACAGCACCTTTGAGTAGAATGAGATGCTGTCCTTCCCCAGTCCTGTGGAACGGGACTCTGCCCTGGTCCATGCTGGGTACAATCATTACCCTTCCAGGCTCCTTAGCTTCTTCACAGTGAGGTAAAGGAAAACAAGCTCCAGAGCCATGAAATCTCCCGTGTCCTGGCACGTTCCCGAGCAACTGTGTGGAACAGAGCCCTGCCTTCCAACAGTGGGGCAGGGGCTGATCCCACTGGCTAGTGACACAACCAAAGTTGGCTTCTGTCACACATAGGATGCCCTTTGCCAGTGGTGAAGACAAACAAGCACCAGGAAATACCCTCAAACCATCTGGGGCGAACCATAGAAGACGAAGTCCAAAGTTAGAACCAGTTCCCGAGTTGATTTTACTGATTGGTGACTCCATGGTCTTTCAAGAACCTGGGCCTTTCTTTGGTACTGCCATTGCCCTGTGGCTACTCCATCAAGGCAGCGGCAAACCCAGGCCTCATAGCTACATCTAGAGGCAACACCACAGAGCCATTTAAGGAGTCTCTTTCTTAAGAGCAAGGACATCTTCCCAGAGTCCCTCAGCAAGACTCTCCTTTCAGGGCTGGGTAGAACTTGATCTGGAGGGGCCCACCCTAATCCCAAGCCTGCAGGACAGGTTCAGAGCCTGCACCATTCGGGATGGGATCGCTCTCACCTGATTCACATGAGGGTAAGAGAGGGAACAGGAGCAGGGGGAGTATTCCTTTCGGGGCATGCTGGGGAAGGATGGCAAGATGGCCGTCCATCACATCCCCTGGGAGTTCCTGCATGGAAGGCCAGCCTGACCCTCTCATCAAGTCCGTCCCAGAGTCAGCTCTGTGATCCTTTTCAGAGACACTCTTCTGGCAGGATGGAGGGCCTATGAGCTGGTCACCACCTTGACCCATTTCCTAGTGCGAATGCTCGGGGAAGAACCTGGGAAGCTATTGTGCTGATGTCAGTGAAAACTGAGCCCTCTGGGAACCTCAGGCAAGAGTCAGTGCTGTGATACCCAGGCTGAGGAATGGAGCCCCTGACAACATGGGTGAAGCTTCAGGCATAGGCAGACCTATATTCTAAATTGCATGTGGTAGTCTGCCTCTAGGTATGACAATGCAGATAGGAAACACAAAGCCAGAAGAGACATCAATGTAACTGTTACCCAACCTGTGTACAGTGAAAGCATTTTTGGCTTTGCTTAATAAAAATGATATTTAGATGGCTACCCCCAAGATCTTTTGCTTTTCCTTTTTTTTCCTTTCTCCTTCCTCGTTTCATTTTTCTTTTCCTTCCCTCTTTCTTTTCTTTTTTGTTTCCAGGGCTGAAGATGGAACTTGGAATGCAATGTAGGCTAGGTAAGTATTCTCCCAATGAGCCATCTTCTCAGCCCCTCCTTAGTTTTGCTTTTTCAGAATGTGCACCTTTTATGATGGGAAAATAAAATAACCTTTATTTAGAACAAAGAGAGATCTCACACTTGGCATTCACAAACATCATGGGAAATCCCCACCTTAACCAATACATCTAATAATGATCACTTTTGTAATATTTGAAAATAAACCAACTTTATTTGAATCAGTCAATACCAATCAAGCCTGGGAAACAAATTCATAACTGGGTCAGAGTCATGAGGAAAACACTCCGCTATAGCATCATTAGAAGGCATTGTACATTTATTAAGGCTTGAAAGCAAGGCCTGTTATTTTATTAGCACAGTTACAGGTCTCAAGAAAACAAGAAATCATCATTCTGAGTGACTTCAGATAGTAAAATGCTCGTTCTTTTATAAAAGCAAGGCATTGTTTGCTAAATTAGTTAAATCCTTATCTTATAAAATGGGACACCCAAGTAACCAGGATAATAAAACAAATCCAAACATCATCTTGATATTGTATACTTTAAATATATCCGTAATCAATATTGTGAAATCTTGAACTATGTACAAAAATACCTCAGCTTGTTGAGACTTAAAACTATTTCATTAAAAAAATCAGATTGCTTTTATAGAAACACAGATTAATCCAAACTTTATGCTGAGACAATCTTTAATTGTCCTATGTAGTGTGGACTATTTTGAAATTTCCTCAAATAACATTGAAAATGTATAGAGGGTTTGGATCAGCCCTAAAAATGAGATGCAAGTATCCTGAAAACTGGGCTAGGGAGCTGGGAATACTGACAAAGGAAGAAAGGCAGACATTGGGAGGGGAAGGTTATGCTGTTTGATTGCAAGATAAAAAGCAATCCATTCAGCCTTTGTGCAGAAGGGCTCCAAGGCCAAGGGTGAGCCACACAAGTTTCGATGTCAGAGCATCAGAACTCGGTACTCCCCTTCTTTTCCCAATGCTTTTGTAAGACTCTTCTTAATATCATTAAATAATAATAATAATAATCAAGGTCCCTTGAGAATCACTGAACTCGGCGTAACCACAAGTTAATATTGTCTCTTTCCCTGGACAGTGTTGGCAGCACCTGAATTTGCTGTCCTCTTGACTTTGTCCCTGGCCAGAGGGGGTGAACTGCAGAAGCACTTGCCAGACACATGCTACATCCAGGCCAGAGTTTCACAGGGATGGTGAGCTGTTTGCTTGTTTGTTTCTGACCGTTTTAGGGATTGAATTTAAGGCCTTCAGACCTTGAGCTCGCTAGGTGAGCTTAAGCTATACTCACCTTGTGCTTTTGACCCAGGCTTTGGACCACAATTCTCTTACCTCTCCCTCCTGAGTGGCTAGAGTTAAAGGTATATACCACCCACATCTGGCTTGTGTTTCAAATGAAGTCTTGCTAACTTTACTCCAGGCTGGTCTCACACTGTGATCTTCTTCCCTCTATGTCCTGAGCAGCTACGAACTATGCTCTGGATCAATATAGATTTTGGTAACATAGTTAATAAATTATGTTCATTAAAATCACATCCAATACCTTCTCTCTGGGCCAAATGAAGAAGTGGGCAGTCCTGGATAAGTGGTTAAGTCTAACTCAGTAATTCTGAGTATGACTAGCTTTCTGCCTCCGCTTTCCACTAACTAACCACCAAAAGAAAAGGTGATGTAAAAGCCAAAGGAGAGAATGGAATACAAAATAAAAGATTCTCAGGCTAAGTAACTCTGATGTTTGTCCCACTGAATGTGTTCTAAGGGACCAATATTCGGGATCAATTAGGAGGACTAGGGTCCAAACTACAAATGCCCCAGTCTCCCTGAGTCATATTGTGGGGTACCAACACTAGGGTAGCTGAAAAAGATGGTAGGCTGGGCCAGCAACAAGGTGAAGGCCAACGGCCAGAGAAGCTAGGGGGTCTGGAGAAAAATCTCTTTTGAAAAAGAAAAGGCAACATTATTAATATGATGGTTATTTGTTATACTAGGATAAATACAAGATATCACACCTCTAGGTCAATGGTCACTTTGCATTATCTATCAATGCACTGCTGAGATTAAGTACCCCAAAGAGCCTTCTTCCTACCACTCATGCTCCTATTAAAGTGGTTAATAACTGGGCATACCATACCCTCACAGTTATTTACTATATAGTTATTTATTATTATAGTTATTTATGCCAAATAAATGGATAGGAGGGACAGCTAGAGACCACATTCACTTGGTTTGGCCTGTTTGCTTTTAAGGACTGTCCAGTTGATGGATACTAAAGACTTTGCACCCATCAGAGCCCTTAGTATTCTGCCACTTCCTCTGTGGACAGCTTCTCCCAGGGCCACCTCTGTGTGGGGTGCTGCCCGATGGGTTGTGACAAGAGTTTGCTTGGGGACCAGAAGATGGTGAGCTGCCTGACGGTCACCTTGAGTGATCTGTGAAAGCCAGGGGAGGGCTTCTGAGAACAACACGGGCGCATGCTAACGCCACTTTGTGGAAGCTGGTTTAGGTCATTTACCGACACTTCCCCCCCGCCCCCGAAGGCTCTTTCCTTACCAGTTCTATGTGCTAACATGCTCGGGGGGCAGCTGCAGAGACCTGCCAGGTTCCCTGAGGGCTGGGATGGAAGCCACTGATTGCCTTCTCTAGCTCTCTCTCTCAGGTTTAGATAATGTCCCGGTGAGCAGCCTCGCCTTCCTCCTGCTTCCTCTCTTGGCTTTGAGCCGGGGTCACTTAGTTTTCTCCTTTAGAGATCCCTGGTGGCAGGGGGGAGCAGCGATTGCTGGGGTTTGTATGTGTGGATGTATCTACGGAAAGGACCCATACTATCCTGGCCCCTGGGGACAATGAGCCGGACCCAGGGAGCCCCCCCCCCACCCCGAGGCACGGAGGGCAGGATTGTTGGAGGTGAGGGGGGCCCAGCAGATGGATTTCTTCCAGAGCGCTCACTGGCAGGGGGGGGTGGATGATTAGTTCATTTTCTCTGAGTTTCCTCTGCACAGGTCCCCACGCTCAGGACTGGTGAGCTCCTCGGGAGGTGTTAGAACTCAAGGAGATGACTAAGAAGAGAAATGTTAACTAAAAAACAATAATGATTGCCTTAAAAAAATTCATCCATAGCAGTTGTGTCTGTTGGAAGGAAAGTTAATCCAGATGAGTCTAGTGTTCTTCAAGTTCAAGCCACCTGGTTTCCCAGTCAGAAAGGTTTATGAACTTTCTTCTTAAGGTGCTCCAAGATCATGCCAACCTTCTAAGCTTCTAAACATATCTGTGCGCCACAAACAGCTTTGTGAGAGCCCCCAGCCCGCGACCTGCATCAAGGAGCAACCTCTTCAAAAACTGGGAAGACAATTTTTTTTTGGCCAATGGTTGGGGTTTTTGCTGTAAGACTGGTAGTTATATTGCCAGTGCAAGATTTAAATCATGAGTGAAAAGCACAGTCTCACAGCTGCTTTGTCTTTACCCAGCCCTCCTCCCCCACCCTCTGCGTTCACTCCTCCATCTTCCTCATCCACCAGAAGCCGCTCACTCACAGGCACAATCACACCCCAACACTTGGTCTCCAGTGAGCAACTACTCCTACTCAGATTTGCACGCCCTGTGGCTGCAGACCCCATGGGCCTTTTTGGCATCAACATCGCTCCTCAGCCATCTCCATCTGACTCCCCCAGGTTGGGATTACCTGCCAGTTTCCTCCCTGGCAAACAAGACCAAGGACTACATGAAAACCGGAGCCAGTTGCACAAACCACATTGCACCATTTCCAGCACTGCATCAAACTAAGATCGTCTGAAGTGACTTTGTCATCTGGCTTTTGGTGCCATAGGGCAGGAGTGTCGGAAGTTGGGAGGGACCGAGCGATGGGGTTGCAGGTTTGATAAGTTACCCAAAGCCAACCTCAGCTGAGTCCTGTCCCAGTCACTGCTGCTCCTGAGAAGGTAGGGATCTCTCTCTAATGAGAACTAAAGAGACATGTGTCGTTGGCCTTACAGTTACTGAAAGAGAAGGGCGGTATTTCATGTCCATAAAGGATGAGAAGATAGTTTGGTGTTGGCAGAACCAGAGGTCAGTGATAGTCCCACGCTTGTGCTCTGTAGCTGACCCCAAATACACAGACCCCAGGTCAGGCTGGCAGGGGAGAGGCTGACTTGTATTATCCTCTTTGTTGGCCAAATTCTTGAAGTGGTGCTGACCTTCCTTAAAAAAAGGTGGCAGGCTGGAGTTCTGGTGATACCAGCGAGACGTGGCCTGATTCGACATCAAAGCACAAGTTTCCAGAGGTGATGAGGAAGAGGAATCTGTAAAGTCGAAGGTCTTTGGGAGACCCGGAGCATTTTCTGCAGTGCGGGTGGACAAGATGGCGGAGCTCAGGAGCGGCTGAGGCGCTTGGCCACGTCTGCATAGGCCAGCTCGATCTCGCTGTCCGCCGCACAGGTGTTGGTGAACTCGTCCCGGGCGTAGGCATTCTTGAGGTACCGCCACAGGCCTGTCATCTCAGCCGGAAGGTCGTAGTTGCGGTATTTCTTGGCCACAATCTAAACAGAGATGACAGGATAGAGATGGGGTGAAGGCAGGAAAGAAGTCATTGGGGAGTGCTGGGGGCCTGGCTCATGGGGGCTGGCTCAGGCACAGCAGGGACCCCCAAATGCATGGCCACCGGCTGGCCAGCCAAAGCAGAATGCTTGCCTTGCAGAAAGGCTACAGTCTTTCCATTGGATCTTACCATCTATCTCTTAATTAGATAGGATTTGCTCCTTGACTTAGTGGTCCATTGCTAGGATTTTTTTCTTTCCTTGGGAAATAATCATAGATATCCACTAAAATTTAGCTGCATAATGAGGATGGTTGGAGTGTTTAGAATAGCAAAACGTGGTATCCACCATGAATGCACAACTCATGAGTCATTAACTAATATACAAGAATACAATATAATAATACAATACTAATATACAAGAATAGCAAATCAGAGAGCGATTAACAATGCTGCTGCTGTTGCACTAAAAAAGAAAAAAGGAGAAGAGGAAGAAAAAAAGAATGAGTTGTAAAATACAGGTCCTCTATGCCAATGGGAGAGGGTGAAGGATAGGGTGAAAGTATTCCATGTACGCATGTGCAAGTGGAACAATGAAGTTGGTTGAGACTGGTCTGGGTGAGGGAGAGGGATGGAGAATGTGAGTCTGACCAAGTTGCGTCATCTTCGTATAGAGACATGTCAAAATGAAACTCCTTGGGACGAGTAATTGGGGTTAAAAAAAATGTGAGGAAAAACGCTAAGGCGAGTTCACATGCTGAGACACTTTTCGAGATGGACTGGTCCATGTAGAATGTTCCATGAAATATGAACTGACTAGAAGTAACCACGCCGGGTAACTCCTCGGAGCTTTGACTGATTTGCATCGGGAATGGAGGTGGTAAGGGAACCTCCCGTGGAGGAATGCGTGAGTGCGTGCATATCAACACGCAGGAAGCACTCAACACATACAACTCACGATGACACACTGAGTCGTGCCATTCACGAGCTTCTACGCATTTGTGTCCAGCTCCTTCACAGATGGCGGTGGGACCAACTCTAGCATGGTACCACAGACATGACGCCTGACCTGGTCACCGTGGTGGTGAGTCTCCTCACCAGGCTGTGCACTCAGAAAACCTGGCTCAGGGTTTGTTTCATGCTGTCATAACAACATGTGAGAATGCTTAGGGGGGGGATTAAAGCGAGGGTCCCTGTGTTCACTATGCAAGGTGAGCAGCCCAGAGCAGCATGTTAACAGCAGCACTGGCTTCTGACTCCCTGGACTTCTCTTTTGGAGAGACGACCTGACCCGCCCTGCCCACAGAGCCACTGATCCCCTGTTCTAGACTTTTTGCCTTTTAAAAATTTTAAATCTGCCCCAGCACTGGTGCTGAGTAGCATCCTTAGAAAGCTGCACCCAGGAGGAAAATAACGTCCTCTTGCGTGAACAGCGTCTTCTCCCACATCCTTAGGATGCGTTTCCCCTTTCCAGGTGCCTGCGCAACCTTCTATTCTCAGTCACGAGTACTGCGTGTCTGTGCCCTCTCTTTGTCCAGCCCTGTCAGGTCAGGACCCCTCTAAAAATGATAATCTTGACATTGATTGAGTAGGGAAACAACCACAGCAAATACTGGTTCACACTGCGTGCTGTTCAGCTATTGCTTCAAATAGTGCTTTTCACACACCGCAAGACCTTCAACACTCAAAGGAAAGGGTCTTTCATATTCCCACTTTACATATCCCTAAGTAAGTAAGGATTCAATAAAGAGTTGGATTTAATCTTTACTGTCTTCGGTTATCTCAATATCAGACAAGGTTCCTCTAGTGTCATAAGGAATAAAAGTCACGTGTGTGTGTGTGTGTGTGTGTGTGTGTGTGTGTGTGTGTGTGTGTGTGTGTTAGAAGGAAATGGGTCCAGGGTATCATGCATGCTAGACAAGCACTTTTCCAGTGAACCACATCCTCAGCTCAAATCATTTCACTTTAAGGGCGGAAGCTCTTTAGCAGTGGACCACCTGAAGCCAAGAGAGAGGAAGGGATTTATATATATACCACACTGAGTGAGCACTCCCTAAACCCCTGCCTACTGAATCATCATGAATATTGATCACAGCCCCTACATTCCAGGCCTTAGCTCCTTCCACTGTGCTTTGGTGCCCTGTGTAAATGGTAAAGGAACCGGCCCGCTCAGGACCACTCTTATGCTGCTGGGAAGCAGAGAAGAGGAGACTCTGTGGTGGTTTGACCTGCTGGAGGCTGAAGAAGCTGACTTGGGCTCAAAGGCCTTATCACATGGTGTCATTTCTCCCCTTCAAGGGTAGAGAGGGCCTCGCCTGGCAACCGTGGTCTTCATCTGTATGTAACCTGGACCTTGTCTGTGTGAGGGCGGTGGAGGGGAGTCTGCCATCTCTGAAACCCCCTTATCTATCTCAGAGTCAGGCTTTGTAACAAGACGACGTCAGAATCACACACACACACACACACACACACACACACACACACACACACACACACACCAGCCCCAGGCTGAGAAAATCGCTTTACAAACGAATTCGTCTGCCCCATCATCATTTAGAAGCTCCCAGAACTGTCACGTGATCCCTCTGACTGCCCTGGGAAAGAGGTGTGTCAGCTCCACTCTGCTCTGTGCATGGCTCCCGTGTTTCTGCACATTAGTGGACGTGTGTGCCTTTTCTCCTAATCAGAGCATGCCAGAGAACCTTCGCCTGTCTTCCGACTCACCTTCCGTTTCCTTCCTGTTGATATGGGGTTTGAACTGTGCCTGTCTCATCTCTGTGGGCCTGTGTGGCAGTGACTGGAGGGAGAGCCTGTAAGACCCAAGGCAGTGTGTGTGTGTGTGTGTGCACGTGTGTGTGTGTGTGTATATGCACGCACATGGGTGTGGGTGTGTGCCCGTGTGTGTATGCGTGTGTGTATGCGTGTGTGTGCGTGTGCACGTATGTGCGTGCATGCACATGTGTGTGTATGTGTGCGCATGTGTGTGTGGGTGTGCGCGCATGTGTGCGCGCACATGCACATTTGTGTGTGCGTGCACACATGTGTGTATGCGTGTATTGCGTGTGCACGTATGTGCGTGCATGCACATGTGTGTGTGTGTGTGTGTGTGTGTGTGTGTGTGTGAAGGCTGCCCCTCCCATTCGAGTTTTCAGTACTTTCTCATCACAGCTACGAAGCCAGCTTGCTCTTTCACCCACACAGCTAAACACCTGCTCAGAAAGGCCCAGCACACACACAGCAGCAGCTCGCCCGCAGAGGTCAGGTCCCCCCCGCCCTCCTCCCCCCGCCCCGCCTCTGATCTGGGGTTCCAGAGACAGCCATGCAGCCCTTCCACCTCCAGAGGCCCAGGATTCCGCTCTCAGGGCTGCTCCCTAGCAGGGCGGCTGCATGAGTGAGTCTTCACACTTCCCAACTGATCTCTTCGTTCTCCCTGTCCAGGGGGAGGTGGAGCCTGGTCATACATTAGGCTTTCCAGGTTCTTCACGATAGAATACTTCCCCACATTAAATTCTCTAAGTTAAAATAACTGGGATACGGTAGCCCCCAAAGAAACCATCTGCCATGTTCTGTCCAGTTTTGGGGTGGCCAATGAGCAAAAGCGATGATTTCATGAGGTCATGAGCTACACGAAGCCAGCACCTGCTACCACCTCCCCTCTGCTCACGGCAAGATGCCCCACTGCCTTTGGGACAAAGCGGTTTTGACACATGCGCAGATCCTTGCAAGAATGGCGGCCTGACTGAGGGAACGTGCTAGAAATGACCAGCGTGAAAAGGACTTAAAGCTAAGTGAAGCCATCTAAGGACTCTGACTTGAAAATAGCTGAAAGCCTATCCATGAATCTGTATGTGTATTTCCTCTGTGTACCTCTCTTCCTGTTTGCCTCAGGAGCTGCTCGTGGTCATTGTGTGCTGCAGCTGGAAAATACCTGGAGACACCTTTCCCACTGGGCCCCCAGGTACCCCGGGCCCTGGTGGCTGAGCTGATCCTTGTTCTCAGGTTCGCTTGGCTTGCAGAGATGAGCTATAAAAGGGAGCCAGACAGTGGAAGTTCAAACCTGGCTCTCTGTGGCATTGAGCCAGGACTACTCAGCACCCAAGGACCTGAGAGGAAGCCGGGAGGGAAGGAGCAGGGTCAGGATGCGCACACGGGCAGCTCGCACGTCCGTAGGAACGTCCATGCTCATGTTCTGAATTTGCTGTTTCATATGAAAACAGTTAACTCCCTCCGCCCAGATTAAGTTTTGGCATCGGAGGCCCAACTGGAGGCCTGACTTGGCTCTCCCTTCACTCGTCCTGCACCACGAAGGTTTGCCAGGCCCCTGGATCTGATAAGCTGGATCAGCAGAAATCCAAGGAGACAGGAGTGAGGCCCAGCCTCTGTCCCTGATCGGGTTATCTCCTGGTCTGATTCCCGCTCTGCCAAGCAAACGCACCACTGAACTTCCTCTGAGGACAGAAGATGAACTTAGTCACCTGGAGCTCGGAGGAGCTGAAGCAATGGGAAGAGGATATAGAAGTCCACAAGTCTGCCTTCTTCAGCAAAGTGTTCCTAAGTGGCTCATCGCCACGCATTAGAATAAGAGAGGAGGAAGAAAGGAAGAGGAGGAGTGAAGGAAGGGGATCCATACTTCTGCATGAAGAAAACAAATCCCCAAACAATCAAAATACAAACCCTCGCTCACCCTGCCACGTGGGGGCAGATAGAGAACTAGAACTCGGGAGGCCTGAACTGTCCTTTCAATCACTCCAATGGTAGGCTGCAGAAGAGTCATCTACCCCATGTTACTGAGAAAGTAAATCATATGTTTGGGAGGGGAAAATATGAAGTAATTAATAACTTCAAGGTGACTCAACTTGGCTGGACCTACAGGAAGCACTGGCTTGGAATGCGCTGTACCATTCCACCCCATACACACTTGGTTCCTTCCGTATTTCCTATGCTAACCCTCGTGTGGGGAACACTAGTGTGTGCCCAGCTAGCTGGTGAGTACAGCAGGGGCTGGTATGAAATGTGGTTAGAGAGAGGCCCGCATGTCCAGTGCTCGGACTTCAGCTGGAAACAGTAGGCGTATCTACCTGCTGCCCAAGGACTGGATTGGCTTCCTCTCCATGCAGGTCAGAAACACGGAGTGTCATAAAGACAGACTGGAGGTGATCTAATGATCAGTGGATGGATATTTATTTAAAGGCAATCAGGGCCACTACTAAATATCCTCATGCTGCTGATCACAAATATGGTATATAACATGTGAACACTGTTATATATTACAGACTGTGGTAGACAATTTGCTCCAGGGAAGTTAGAATGAACTTGTGACTTTGAAATTATGTAATCATTTAATCACAATCAAAAAAAAAAAAAAAAAAAAGAACCTCGGGGAAGGGAGGGAGGGAGGGGATGGTAGGGGGAAAACAATGGAGGGGGTAACAATGTTCAAGAGGAAGTGTACTCATAACCTCACTCATGTAACTGTAACCCTCTGTATAGTAGCTTTACAATTAAAAAAAAAAAATAAATAAAGGCAATCAGGGCCCCATGATTGTGCTTGGAGAAGGCCCTGTACTCTAAGAGCTTTCCATCTGACTGATCTGACCAGACGTGGACACGTGTAAAAAGCAGGGGAAAGTATGGCCAGAAGACCCAGTTAAAAGTCAGAAATGGGCCAGTGGCTTACATCTGTAATCCTAGGTACTCAGGAGGTTGAGATCTGAGGATCGAGGTTCAAAACTAGCCTAGGAAGGAAAGACCCTGAGACTCTTATCTCCAATAAACCACCAGAAAATGAGAAGTGGAGCTGTGGCTCAAAGTGGTAGAACACTATCCTTGAGCTGAAGAGCTGAGGGACAGTGCCCAGGCCCAGAGTTCAAGCCCCATGACCGGAAAAAAAAAAAAAAAAAAGAGTTAGAAAAGGATGTGGGAAATGGCAGATACAACAGATGAAGGAGAGCAGAGTCGTTCAGTGATGCTCCAAGGAGCAACACTTTTAATCCAACCAGGACAGGATACTGCGATCATGGGAGCCTCACAACACAGTAAGATTGGGCGCTGAGGCAAAGGGTTCCTCATCACCTAGAAAGATGCCTGTGCGCTGTGAGGCTGCGCAGAAGTCTTCACTGACACAGCGGGAAGCAGATCAGTGTGGGCACAGAGACTGTTCAAGATGCCCTGGGAATTTCCGCGTTAGAGTCGTAACCATGGAACTCTCAGATGCTAGCCACGACTTGTGGTGCAGCTGCCCTAATAATGGTTCAAGGGGAGACGCTCCTCCCTTTCCCCCTTGAGACCTCCATCTTTCCAACTGGCAGGGGAGGATGACAATTTGTTGCTCCGCTCAGGCCTGTGCACAGAGGAGACGTGAGAAGATACCTAGGTGGGGATGGATCTATGCCCACGGAAGGATACAGCCGGAGACAAGTCCAGGAAGACCAGTCCACACTGGAGTGACGGAACCACATACCACAATGGCGGTCCTACTGATTCCATGCTGAGCCACTACACTACTACCTTGCGTTGACTCTCCCAGTAGCCAGAGATGTTATCTACCTCATAAGTGAAAATAAAGCTCACGGAGACTCTACACCCAGCAAGCCACAGAGCTGACCTTAGACCTTAGTGGTCTGACGTCAGAGCCCAGAGGCCCTGGGCCGGGGCAGTGCCCTGGGCCGCGCTTCCCTACCTTGACCACATGGAGCTTGGGCAGGAGGTTGCAGTCAGCCAGTGTCAGCTCATCTCCATCCAGGAACTTGCGCCGGGACCCCTTGTCTTCATCCCCACACGTGCTGGCATCGATCTCCTCGGGCAGGGGCGTGTTTAGGTAGTCATCTAGTTTCTTCAGGGCCTTGGTCAGCCCTCTCTCTAGGGCTGGAAGAGCAAAAGAAGGGGGTCTAAGTCCATTATCTTGTCTTGTCAGGGATCTATCTTCAGAGTGCTCTAGCTCACCCCGAGTCTGGACCCCCATCTCTCGGGCAGCCCGCCACACACCGCAGGACAGCTGTGACAGATGTGGTACAGTGCATTCAATGGCAAGAACAGGGAAGCGCTAACCAAGTGGTAGCCACGTCGCTCATCTTTTCTGTTCTACACGTGTATGTAAATACAGAAATGCACCAGTTAGGATGTATTCCAGAGTTTTTCTTATCTCCAGAAGGTTACAAGAATACTAGCCAACTTCTACTTACTTTGTTACTATTCCACAGTAAATGTACAGACTCGTTTCGCAGAAAGAAGCATAGAGGCTTCCTAGGATAGCGCTATCAACCAGATTTTTGCGGTTGTGTCTAGAACCATTAACTATGGCTCCCGCCACTGGGAAAGCAAAGGGGACAAAACCTCCAAGATGCACGACCTAGGGACAGGCTCCCAGCTGCCTGGTGCTTCCCTTGGGGATGTAGCTGGCACAATGGAGGCGTACTGCATTTGAACACAGGACAAACTGTCCACACCCCAGAGCTGTTCCAATGGCCCAGCCCCCAGCCGGCGGCAGGATCCCCTAGCCATGGACAACTCCAGTTGCATGGAAGCCATCAAAGACACAGACCAGACAAGGAACACCTGAAGGAAAATGATATAGCAGGAGACTTGTGGAGTCATGTCCCAATAAGTACCCATGCAATAATTCATTTGGACACAGGCCGAATGAATGAGGTACCCAGAGAATATCTGGAGGAAGCCACTGCCCCACAGAGACCTTCTCCCAAGCATCTCCCAGTGAGACAGCAGTGACTTGAGAACTTCCACCTGAGCTCAGAGCATGGCCATGGAGGAGAGGATGGGTACTGCTCCATTCCCAGGGCTGAGTCTCCAGACTCTTGTTTTAGAGCCGGCCACGGAGCTCATGGGAGTTGGGAGAGGTTCATGGCAGTAGAAATAAGGAGGCGCTGCCTTGGGCAAAGCAGATGAGCGGTTTTGTCTTCTTGTTCACCATTTCCCAGATGTGCCTTCTCGTAGGCCCTCCTCAAAGAACTTTTGTCTTCTCACAGAAGGCCCTTTTTTTTTCATAGTTGTTCAAGACAATGGAATGACACTCACCCAAGACAAATCAGTGAAATGCTTACTGGAATGTTTGAAAACTGGCTGAAGCTGGGGTGTATTTCTCAACACTTCCTTCTCCCTGGTGTGGCAGTTGAACTTGAGCTTCATCATCTGCTTTGTGTTTCCAATTTAGGAGAATAGAGTGAGAAGGGCTGGGGAAATGCGTGTGCTCCCCCTTAGCCATTGTCTAGACTGGGCTGGGATTATCAGACCATTCAAGGGTAACCGGCAGAGGGTGGGTACCAGACAAGACTCATTACGCCTTTCTTCCCCAAGCACTTACAATGTGGAATAGGCTCCCAATCCCTCTACCACTTTCAGTGATGGAGACCGAGGAAGAATCCTGATGATACTGGAAAACGCACAGGGACAAATGGAGTTGCTGTCAGCATGGGGCCAGTCCAAGCGCTAGGAGGACATCTTTGAAGGGAAAAGACGCTGGCCACGGCGAGCCCTCATTCCAATGACCCTTTGGTGATCTCAGCAAGCCACAGCACAAGGACATACATATCAGAGTCACTGGTCCTGGAATGACCTGGAACCAGGACTGGAAAGCTAGTCCTGGGTCCATCTCGGCCTCTTTCTCATAGTCCCTTGAGATGGAGGAGCTGGTTTGGCAGCGGTAGCTGTCAAAGTTGTCCTGCTCCCAACTGCAGCCTGGCATGTGACACGCACTCTCTGAGCCGGTCCAGTGACGTCATTTGCCGTACTGTGACTCGTGGTCAGGAATGCGAAGGTCGGAGCTGGTGATCTTCAGGATGGAGAGGGGCGGAGGTGGGGTGGCAGGGATGGGGCCATGTGGCCCGGCCCTGACCTGAGTTCTGAGTTTGGCTTTTTGTGAGGTAAATTCACTAGGATGCTGCAGGAGCTTTAGCTTTAAGGTACTCACTGCCTTGGCTTCAGACCTCAGCCCTGCCTCAGTCTCTGGGCCTGGAACCTCAATTGGACTTGAGACCATGTCTTCAATACAACTGAGCTTCGTTTGTCTGTCAAAAATGAAGCTGAACGTCCCCAGCTCACACGTGGTCTGTGTGAGGCTCAGCTAAGACGATGGAGAGGAAGTGTCTGCAACCAAGGCCCGGCAATGCCAGGAGCGGAGTCAGTGGCTGCAGTGCCCTTGTGTGAGCAACTGTGCCAGTCAGCCTCCTATCTGGGCATTGCCCCTTGGACACGATATTCCTGAAAAGTCCAAGGCTTAACAGAAGAAGGTTCGGAATAGACCCAACTCCAAAGCCAAGACCCTGGAGGGGAAAGTCAACAGCCCGGAGCTCTGTTTCCCTATCCCTAACGGCCCAATCCCCACTGCTCCCTCGGGATCTTCCTCGGGACCTGTCAAGCCATATCGGCGTGTGCAGACGGAGGGAAGCCATCGCAGCACGGCCGTGTGCTGACACACAGACGTGTTCTAAAGCAGCAAGAGGAGCTCCCGTGACACGCTACGGCCGTGTGCTGACACACAGACGTGTTCTAAAGCAGCAAGAGGAGCTCCCGTGACACGCTACGGCCGTGTGCTGACACACAGACGTGTTCTAAAACAGCAAGAGGAGCTCCCGTGACACGCTCCAGCTCTTCTTCTCCCACTCCCTCGGCGGGCCTGCCTGGCTCTGTCTAGAATCTACACAACTGAATGATCTCCGTAGGCTTGGGGGCGTTCACAGAGGTCGTGAAACTGTTCCTATCAAACCTTCTATTCTAAGACGAGGACGTCAGAGGGAAAAGAAGATGCATGTTAAAATAAATAAATAAAAAAAAAGAAGATGCATGTTCCTTCAGCGCTCGCCTCACAAAGCCTCCCTCCCAAAGACCCCCCCAGAGGGGCTGCATGGGGGTCACTTCAAACTACAACACCTGAACCCAGGCTGGCAGCACCCAGAGACACAGGACCCCCAATTCCCCACACTTGGTGGATACCCAGACTTCTAACTGCTTTCTTCCCCCTCTGCACCTCGGCTCCCCATAAAGATTTATTCCATACCACACGCAAACGCACCGGGTAAATTATGTGAGGAGGAAACAAGGGGAATAGTTCATAAATATTCTCAGCCATATGCAAACAATCCAAATTTATTTTTCTCTCTCCCTCTCTCTTTTTTAAGGAGGAAAAAAAAATCCACCCATTTCCTGATCACTTCCAGATTCATTGAGGTTGATATTACATAAGACCTAATATTGTTTTCTCGTCATAGAGAAATAATGACTTGGAAACAGCAATTTGAGCTAAGAAAATAATATAGTCTTACCAGGGCATGGAGGCTGAATGGGGACAAGAAAGCCAAGCCTCTATCCCAGCCTGCAACTCGTTCTTGCAAGCATGGCTCAGCCCTGGTTTGTGTGCAGCCAGGACACTAATGAGCACAAGCCCCACAGCATCACTAGGGCGGCAGATCCATGTGGAGAGGGGCCGATGTCGAAGTCTTTGTAAAAACAGGAACAGCTCTGGAGGGGTAGATAGCTGCTTGTGCCTTCATGTGTGTTTTGTCTGCCACTTGCACATGCAGGAAATCAGGATGAAGGTTAAACCCCTGACCACGGCCTGCAGCCCGGATGGATGTGTCTGTCCATCTCCTCGTGAAAGCTGTGACTCCTGTGTGCGGGTCCCAGGCTGTGTACCCCCTGCCCCTCTCTGTTCCTTTCATTGCGCTAGTCCAGTTCCCAACATCAGCGAGGAGAAATATTCACACATTTCTGAGGGGACATCAAGAGAAAGAAGTCTCTAATGTAATCATACAACGAGGCTGTGGAGGTGGGAATTATTAGACGGACACGTTGCATTGTAAACCCCCGGGCAACCTTTGCAAGTTCAGGAAAAAAATTAAATTAAAACAACCAAAGAGGTAAAGAAACTGAATCTAAGGTGGACCCAGCGTTGGATCTGTTTGTGCAAGCAGGCACACGGCTGTCTTCTCAGGCTGTTCAAGCCAGTCCCAGGAGGTGCATGAAAAGCCCTTGGCTAGCCATTAACTGCCGAGGGCTTCTACGGCTTTCCTCTGACTGGTGGGAGAACAATTTTTTTTTGTCAGTCCTGGGGCTTGAACTCTGGGCCTGGGCGCTGTCCCTCAGCTCTTCAGCTCAAGGCGAGCGCTCTACCACCTGAGCCATAATGCCACTTCTGGCTTTTTCTGCTTATGTGCTGCTGAGGAATTGAACCCAGGGCCTTGTGCATGCAAGGCCAGCACTCTACCACTGAGCCACCTTCCCAGCCCCAGGAGAATAATTTTAATTGAGTCTAGGCTGGATTATAACTCGGTCTAGTGTAATATTCCTCGTAGAACCACTAGGGGGTTCTGCCTCTTTTGCATGTCGGCTTTGTTCCTCCACCTGAGTCAGTGGGGAAGAGTGCTTCTACGACCTCTTGGCACCGGGAGAAGAGAGTTCTGGAACCTATGGCACCTGAGGCTTTGAGAGACAATCCTGGTCCTGGACTCTCTCCAGAACAGCCGTGAGAACGTTGGCCCTCAGGGTGGGTCCTTTGTATTTCCCTGGATTGTGTGTGTGCATGTGTGGATGTGTGTGTGTGTGTGTGTGTGTGGTGTGTGTGTGTGTGTGTGCATGTGTGGATGTGTGTGTGTGTGTGTGTGGTGTGTGTGTGTGGTGTGTGGTGTGTGGTGTGTGTGTGGTGTGTGTGTGTGTGTGTGGTGTGTGTGTGTGTGTGTGCATGTGTGTGTGTGTGTGGTGTGTGTGGTGTGTATGCATGTGTGGATGTGTGTGTGTGTGTGTGTGGTGTGTGTGTGTGTGTGTGGTGTGTGTGTGTTGGACCCAGGGCCTCACTCATAGGCTACACACTCCTGCAGGCTTTTGTTTTTTAATTTTGCTTTGGAGATAGGAGCTCATTAACTTTGCCCTGACTGGCTTTGAACTTGCGAGTCTATGAACCTCAAATGTGAGATCTTTCTGCCCGTACCTCCCAGCTAGCCTGGATTCAAGGCATGGGCCACACACCCAGACCATGATGGTTGGTTTTGCGCCTAGAATTCTTGTACCTTCCATGGACGGGATTGGAGCCAGAATGTGTTTTCTCTGAGCAGAGAGGCCAGCGGGTCCCTTCACCTCTCAGCCACAAATGTGAGCTCTGCCTCGCCTGGGGTCGGCGTGGATGGAGGAGGAGAGAAAGGCACTCACTGTGAGAACCCCACGGGACTTTCCCTATGAGGAAAGACACAGCTACAGACAGAAATACCCAGAAGCCCCCATGAAATGTTCACTCTTCATGCTCTCCTCTGGCCCGTGCGGATGGAGCCAGGGCTAAATCTGCTCGCTGGAGAGCTCTCTGCCGGCTGTCCCAGAGAGAAAATACAGAGAGAGCCACAGAGCTGCAGCCTCTGCGAGCTGAACATATGAGGGACGCACGTTGAGAAGAAATGACCACTACCTCCCTCAGGGCGTCCTGAGGAATAAGCCAAGCGTCTGTGTAAGAAGAATTCAGAGGTGGAGAACAGGACAGGCTTGGGTCCAGGAGGCCCAAGTGTCGATTCTGCCATCTTGACCACGTGTCTGAGGAAGAGGAAGAGGCTGGAGTTTTAGGCCATTCACCTTTGCCATGGAAGAGGCCATCGATCTGCACGAGGAGCCATACACAAAGGCCTCCTTACCCTCCGGGTTTGGCGGAGTCAGATGCCGAATGGGACGTAACAAATGTGGCCTGTCAGTCTTCCTGCGACCATGGCTGTAGAACTTAACTAGCTGGGAGGATGGAGGGAGGCCCTCAGTGAAAACTGAGACAAGCCGAGGTCAGCTCTAAAGCAGAAGCTCAGCATTCAAAGGGAAGCTGGGCACACTAGAACTTTCTAGATCTGAGGAGGGTGCTGGAAAGCTAGAAGGATGACACTCTTGCTGGGTGTGCACTGCCTAGGGCTGCTCTCTGACTTGGGGGTGCTCCCTCCAGCCTGTCTAGTTGTCCGTCTAGTGTTCTTGTCGTCCGGTGGATGTATGCACCGTGACCTCACACTGGGCTTGGGTCCTCAGCCAGGGGAGACGGCTGGGTGATCAGATTGGACTTGGAGTGTGAGGCAGCTTCCTGGGTGTCTCTTTCCAGGGACTAGAAGAAACAGGAAGGGCAGAAAGACACGCGGCATCTATGAGGTGCAGCTACAACGGCGCTTCTAGCAGTTTCTCTGCTGTGCCCGCCCCCCCCCCCCCCCGAGTTGGCAGAGCCTTGGTTCACACCGCATGCTGCTATGGGCTGTGGAGGGTGTTACTTGTTCTGGAAAGGATTTCAGCCTTGGATGGAAGGAAGGATGAAATGACCAGCTCCTGTAGCTCTTTCCTGACCAGAGGCCGAGATTTAGGTCTTCTCTCCATAGTGGATCGGGAAACAACACTGCCGGGTACTTCCAGAACCTTTTTATTTTGTGGAGAAAATCATGGTGTAAAGGGGACACCCTAATATATTTTCAAAGAATTTAGACTTATCCTTCAGAAAGAGACTGACTCACCGCAGTAGCTTCTTCCCCAACCCTTGAAGGGATCCTTACGGATGAACCTGGTCTTTTTCGTATAGCTCCACAAATCACTAAACTTTTGCCTGTATTTGGGAGTGTAATTTCAAACGACAACACCCATATTTTATTTTACTTAAAAGGTACGGCCTTTTAAATATTGAATTTTCTTTAAAACAAACCAACCCTCATTTGGATGACACGGTAAAGAATCGAGGGTGTCTGCAGCACGCCTTTCATAGAACACTTTTTTTTTTTTTTAAGTGTGAAGGGAGGTATGGAGATGAGAGAGAATTCCAGGTCCAGATAATTGTCTCAATCTAAAAGCCACAGTAAATTTGAAAAGAGAGATTATCATAGCTCTTCAAATTTAGGTTTTCATTTCATTTTGTACACAGTCTGTACCACGTAAGCTTCCCACATGTTTATTTATCCCTGGGGGAGGGAGAAGGGGGAGAGAGGGGGGGGGAGAGAGAGGGGGAGAGAGAGAGAGAGAGAGAGAGAGAGAGAGAGAGAGAGAGAGAGAGAGAGAATGTGAGGGGGAGAGAGTGCAGACAAGCAGAGAATGTGTTCCTGATTAGGGTGCAGGGCCCTGACTCCAGGCATAGGATGGTGGCGCCCTCTTCTGGCAGAGATGGGAAACACGTCCACATCCTCTACAAGGAACTGTATGTGTGTTTTCTATTAGGGCTTTCCAGAAACTCATAAATGGTTGTAAAACCATTGTGCTAATAGAAAGAACGACATAAATGCTGACTGAAGCTATTAATGCCGGTTGTAGTTCATGTAGCGGACTGAATCAGGTTGAAATCTGTGAGATGTTTATGGAACAGGTTATTTTTTAGGTTATGTTTAGGCTATAGATTCAATCCAATGTGGACGTTCAGACATTTGAAATGATCTGTTCAGGGACCCTCGAACGTTCCTCAGCCATCTTACCTCAGTGGGCACACTGGGAGATTTCTCACCTCTCTAGGCTGGAGAGATCTGACCTCCTTCTTGTTTGGCCGCATCCACAAATGGCCGCATCTTTCAGACGAGAGCCATTTGCAAATTAACACGGCCACGGTGACAGGACGCTAGGTGTAAATCATGCCAGGGTTCGGCAACAGCCCGAACCTTCTCTTGCGGTGGCCCCTCTTCTGTTTAGCTGGTAGGTGCCTAGCCTGGGTCTGTTGGAGGTAGTGGGGGATTTCTGCCCACCGCATCCCCCACTTCTCGGGAATAGTGGGGTCGGGATTTGGTGGTGACGCTGGGCTTGGGTAGATTTAGGAAGCACACATGGAAGTCATTCCATGGGAATCCGTTGGTTTAGGAACTGATTTGATCACAGTTTCAGGAGTGATCTACTCTTGTTTAAAAAGTCAGCCCCATGTGTATTTTTAAATAACGGCTGGTATGAAATCCCTAACACACGAGTCAGAGCCGGCGGTGGGGCCGGCTGCCCGGGCTGTGATCCTGGCTGTGCTACATAGGAGCCTGGGTGGGCTGCATAAGCCCTCTTGCCTCAGTTTCCCCATGAGGAATAACTGAGGGATAATTTGAGTTTGGGACTGGAGAGGAGGGCTTAGAACAGCACGCAGCGTGACGTTAATCACTTCTTGCATTCAGAGGGCAAAGTTGCTGATGCATGAGGATCAAAACATTTTTAAAAGCCAATAAATTGTTAGTTGTAAGGAGGGGAAAAAGCAGCTTTTGCTCGGGTCCTGCTTGGTAAATCTGGCATTTGGACAGGCTCAGCTTGCCCGTCCCTTCTGGCTTTTTCCGACTCTACATCAGTAACGGCCTCAGCTCAGTAGATCTTCCTCCTACCGGGTGGAAGATGGGTTTGGGTGGGGTGGTGACAAACACCTCTGAAAATTTCCACAAATTCTACCCAGACTCCTGGTCCCTTGCCTTGCTCAGAACAGTTGCCTAGGTGACCTCATGGACTTGGGGCTTGGGGACAGAGGCTGGGGATCTGGGTGGTCTAGCTTTACAGCTCTGTCTACACAAGTCTTCCAAAGTTTGAAGCGAAAGTGTGGCAGACTAAGTGGGAAGTTTTATACTTGCTTCTTAAAATCTAGCCAGGCACCAGTCTTAACTACTTGGGAGGCTGAGATCTGAAATTCCTAGTGTGAAGCCAGCCCAGGCATGAGACTTTCATCTTCAATTAACCACCAAAAGTTAGAAGAAGAAATGTGGCTCAAGTGGTGGAAAAAGCTAATGGGTAATGCCCAAGACTTGAGTTCAAGTCCCAGTAACAGCATGCACACATGCACGTGCATGCACACACACACACACACACACACACAGGTTTAGAGAGGTAATGACTTAGATTTTGATATTCCTAATAGAGAATTTGCAAGTGTCTTTCTTCACATGGCTGCATGGGATATTTTCACCATAGAGGGAAAATTGCCTTAACTTGCAAGTGAATTATATGCAAGAAGCTATTCTTTGTTACTCACAGAAGACACAACTGAGCAGTGTGCACAGTCACAAATACTCCTCTTCTGAGACTCCAGGATTTTCAGTTAAGAAGGCCAAACGACCAGATTCTAGCTAATGGGATGGAAGTAGATACTTATCAATGGCTTTCCAAGAAAGTAGGACAGCTGGTAGTAGTGCCTAACACTCAGACCCCAGTGCCAGGAAGTGGAATGATTAACTTGTGACAGAAGGATAAAAGCCACAAGTTGGTGATGGACAAATTGGAACTCCAATGTCCTGAATACCTGCAGTTAGCTGGAACTCTCTGCTCTCCAGCCTTCTCTTGCTAGGTGAGAAAAACAAACTCCTACCAACAAGCAAACATGTATTAAGAATGGGTAGAGGAGGGTGGCACCCATGGTCAAATTCTTGATCGGCTGTGCTAGGTCAAATAAATATTTGCTTTAGCCATAGTCCTCAGGTTTCGATTATACACGGCCAAACACCCTCAGTAGATACACACACCAATATTTCATGACTCCATTTTTATTCTAGCACCTTCCACCACTGCACACTTCCCTCTGGCCAGAAGGCCATCTCTGTTCTGTGCCAGAGCATTCTCCAGGAAGGATGGATAGAAACCCAGGAGAGCCCTTCTTCAGAACGGTGGCGATCAAAGTAAGCCAGTGGCTGTGGGGTGTCTTCATTGTATAAGCCAGCCGTGGCTCCCTGGGTCTGCTGCACACCGGAAGCACAGGGCCCTGTCCACCCCCGCCCAGCACTGCCAGGCCTAAACACCAGAGTCCCTAACAAGGAACGCTGAGGCCCACATTGGGTTTGGTCCCTAATATAACTCAGCACGTGACTACTGTTTCTCCCCCTTCAGATTAATTATCCTATAAGCTGGTCGCTTGTGGAGGTGTATGATAGGCCTTGCAGGTTCAAAGACCAGAATACACACAAAGTGTGTGTGTGTGTGTGTGTGTGTGTGTGTGTGTGTGTGTGTGTAGGGAGACTGAGACTGAAATGTATTTAAGCCCCCACATGTAGATAGTTGTGTTCTGCACAGAGATAAGAAGTATGGGCTGCACAGGCTGAGGGAATGCATTGCGGGTAGAGGTGGAAGAGCGTTTAGCCCGTGTGCAAAGCGCTTCTTTAATGCTTCTTTATTCCCTAGGCATTGATCTGTGGCCAGGCCAGGCCAGGCCGGCAGAATGCATTCTGTTCAGACAGCGGGAAATTCCAGCACGGGGAATGCTGGTGGTGATGGTCTCTGCTCTGCTGAAGTCTGGGAGCCCACCCAGAACAGCCCCACTAATGAGTGTGCCCACCCACATAGCGTCCCTCCCCCCTCCCGCCACCCCCCCAACACCTACCACCTTCCTTACAACTCCCAAGGATTCATTCATTTCAGGCGCGAACTTGGTTAAATTGTAAATTGCAGCATCCGCCTCCACGGTGAACCAAATCAAAGACCCTCCAGAGAAATCCCCAGGGCAGCTCCTGGGAGGTGTGAGAGGAAGTGCTGGGCTCCGACCCCCCCCCCATGCGGGAAGGAGGGCGGCGCGTGACCGAGCGAGTCCTGCCAAGGCTTGGAGGTGGGTCGCACCCATCCCGCCTGTGGGTTTTAACATGCAAGGATGCTAATCAAAGCACCACTTCAACTCCACCGGCCAATCAACAAACAAACAACATGCCCAGAGTTGGCCCATGGCACACAGGGTAGGCAGGGGAAGGCAGCCTGGAAGAGCTGCTGGGGGGTGGGGGGCAGACTGTCACGTGGAGCCCTAGCCCGAGGTCTGTTTGACCATCTGGGTGCCCAGGGGTAAAACCCGTGGGGCCTTGCTCAGTCTTCTTTCAGGGTGGAATGCAGTTGTCCTGCGTTAAGGTACAATTGTCCTCTGAAGGGATGATCTACCCCCCCACACACACCACTAGAACTGCTTCTGAACGGTCCATCTTATTCCCACTGCAATTTAACTACTGCCTTCCTTCGCTTTCTCACTTTTTCAACACATCCTGAAAAAGCAGGAGGCTGGGTGGGGAGGGGAGGGGAGGGGAGGGGAGAGGAGGGGAGGGGAGGGGAGGGGGAGGCTGGGTGGAGAGGGGAGGGGGAGGCTGGGTGGGGAGGGGAGGGGGAGGCTGGGTGGGGAGGGGAGGGGGAGGCTGGGTGGGGAGGGGAGGGGGAGGCTGGGTGGGGAGGGGAGGGGGAGGCTGGGTGGGGAGGGGAGGGGAGGGGAGGGGAGGGGGAGGCTGGGTGGGGAGGGCGCATGTAGAGCTTCTTGGAAATGCCAAGGCCTCCAGACCAGATGATAGGTGGGCCTAGGAAGTGCAGGAAAACATGGCACTAAACTCCTTGGAAGAATAAATACACACACTCTTTTTTTCAAGGTGGCTAGCTCTCCACATCCTGGGGATCTGGGAAAAATAAAATACAAAACACCTCCTCTCCCCCACCCCTGCCTTCCTCTTCCCTAGCAGTAGTTGGCTTTTGTGATGCTCTAGGGAAGCCCTGGGCCTTTGATTCTAAGTCCTAGTTAACAGCTCTCCTAGGCTGCTCAGGCCCTTCCAACTATGTTTCTGTTTTAGTCAAGGAAGTTTCTGGAAGGAGTTGTTGCGGGAGGGGAAGGGGAAAGAGGCTATGCGGGACAGACAGCTGGCCTCCAGGTACCCGGGGCTGTTGGAGAGCCTATCAGTCCTGGTGGGCATGCTCTTCCCTCGGTGTGGAGTACAGTCAGTGGAAGGTGGCTTCCAAGGCCTGAAGGGTCTCTGGTGCTTTGGGGGTGCTGCCCAGCAAAAGCCTCCTTACAGCACAGTCTCTCCCTGAAGATGCTTGGAAATGGCAGCTTCCTTAAGGAAGGCAACCATATTCAGCCTTCTTTTGTGTCCATCCTGCAGTCTGCCAGCAGAGGGCAGCACAACACCCTGCAGCAACCTGGGAATGGGGGGAGGTGGGGGGAGGGGACCCAGTGCTCTGAGGGCAGACACACAAGTCATAGGGGAAAATCAGCAACAGCCACTGCAGCTAATAGATGCCAATAGCTGATAGATATCGGCCTAGATGGCAGGCCAGGAGCTACGTGCTTTATAGTAGACGTGCATGCTTTAATTGGCAAGGCATATGCCAGGCCTGATCACAGGTCAGAGCTTGCTATTGTAGCCAGAGAGTGCCCAAGACAAAGACAAAAACACTCCAGGCTCAATAGGGCCACTGCCTCCTTTTACGCTACCTTCAAAACTAAGGATTTTTTTTATTACATTTTTGGAGAAAAAGTCAAAAGAAGAACGGTATTTTGTGACATAGGAAGCTGATGTGGAGCTAAGGCATCCTTAGGTGGAGTTTTATTAGCATTCTGCCATCTACCCCTGTTCATTGCTAGGTTGCCTGGGTTTGCTCTAGGCTCCAACAGCAGTGGCTGAGCAGAAGGCACGCAGCCCAGCTGGTCTGTAGCATTCAGTATCTAATACCCTACATGGGAAAGGGCACCAGTCCCGGACCCACGCGGTAAGTACTCTCTGTTTCCAGGACGGAGGGTGGAGTTGACACTTTTCTATGTATAGAGTTGGTACAGGTTCCAGAGAGATCTCTGTAGTAGTTGCCTGGAGATCTCCTTGGTTTCCCACAGGGTAACTCAAGGTCATGGTCAAGGTGAGGCAGATGTTTCTCTAAACAGCCTGGAGGAAGTAAGGGGTCAGGACATGAGATCTGAAAAGGTCAGCCACGATTCACAGAGCATAGGGCTCCTATTCTCCCACACTTGGACATCTTTGAAATCAGGACATTTCCCACCTCCATCGATGGGACCCTTGCGTGCTGGCCGGCAGTCCATTCTATACATTTAATGGTAAAGGACTGGGAAACACTACATCCTTCTTAATACTGGGTGGAAATCTCTAAGACTTAGAGCTCCACACCCAAGGAGGATGCTCTTGCTCAGTCACTTCATGGATTTGATGAATTTGTGACTTTCTTTGAAGTTTCCCTGAAAGGCAGAAGGTGTTCTGGGTCCTGGGAGTGGGCCGGGCAGCCCTGGCTGGGCAGGTGTTTTCCAGCCACTGCTGACCAGGCGCGGGACCTGGGTGAGCTGGTGGAGAGGGAGACAGACAGTCAGAGCTACAGAGAGAGCCCTTTGTTACAGCACCAGCCAGGTGAAGGATCTACAGCAGAGAACCTTGGAGAAAGAGACAGGAACATGTGGAGTTGTGGCCTGAAGGAGCCAAGCCAGGAGCAGGAACTTAGAGGTGGCTGCTTGGCCTTTGCGGGCTTCCATGTGGGCTTTAGAAGGGGAAAGAGAGATACAAGGTGGCTGCGGCGGTTGCCATGACAGTAAGACCAGTACATGATAGAAACTTCCAGCACAACTCCATGGGGTGGGAAGACCTATGGGTTACGGGACGGGGTCCCGAGGCCTCGCACACAAGGGTATCTTCTCTCTCTGTTCTGATTTTCTCAGAAAGATCTCTGGCAACACACTGCTCCTGGGCCTTCAGGGTGAATGGCCTCTCCGACAGGGCCCTCGGTGGCGGGCGGGGCTGGCCGAAGTTGGGAGAGTAATAACAGGCAGAAAGCTTAGCCCCACCAAGTGCTTTGTGGTGGTGGGAAGGGGGTTCGAACCTGTTTCCTGAGCTTTCTGAGACTGCACCTACTTCCTATCACTTTATTCTTTTCAGCAGACATCGGGGTTTCCAATGTGGAAACTCGTGCCTGCTCGGTTATGGTCAACTGGAGGAAATCACTGGGAGCCGAGCATTCCCCAGGGAAGGGTCTGTGCACCCCAAATGCATCACCCTGTATCCAGCCCATTGCAGGCTGGAAGAGGGCTTTTTAGGACTTCATTCAGAAAGACGGAAGCGCTTCACAAGGCCAAGTCTTTTAGAAAGAGGATGTTAGGTCAGCCTAGGGTCTGTGAGAGCCTAATGCTGTGCCAGTGCCCTTGGGGGAAAGTCGGGACTGGGAGCTGAGGATGCAGCAAGGGCTCATGGGTCTTCAAGAGAAGGCGGAGACAGAAGGAGGCAGAGGAGAGAGGTGGGAGGGGTTTGAGCCTGAGGCCTGAGGGGACTGCGGCCTCCACGAGGCAGAGATGGAGCAAAGGCATTGAAGGCCGCAGCCCGTCCAGCCTGGGGTCTGCAGCAGCTGGAAGTCGCCGAATGGAAGGGCCCAAGAAAATGCCAACAGCAGCTCCTCTGGGCCCTTTGGTATTCTGGGCGGGTGGTTTGTTCTGATCTCTGGAAGAACTGAGCTGTTGGCTAACTGGGGGTGGGTGGGTTCTATTTTTTTTTCCTGTCTGCTTGACATTATACAGCTGCCCAGGTGGCCCGGCCTGCGTGTCAGGCCGTGCAGCGCCGAGGTGCTGGTTCTGGACTCCCAGCCCCACCGTCACATTTTATGGTTTTTCTTACTCACCTCACTCAAGTGGGGTGCTGCTTTGCTGCGCTGCAGACCTCCCTGGGAGCAACTATAAAGTTTTCTGGAACAAGTGGCATAGAAATTAAAATGGAAAGAAAGCTCTCCCCTGCCTGCCCCCCCCCCCTACACACATAAGAAAGAGGAATCTGAGAGTGGAAATAAGAGAGAAAATGCACTGGGAGCAGGAAGAGGACAGGGCATTGAAGCCTGGAAAGAGCAAAATCCCCCAGATGGTGAACCGCAGGTTCAGTGCAGGAATGTGGGGTCCTGGCTGCCTGAGAAGCTCACGCACGGTCACGTGGTCTCTGCATACTGTGTGAAAAAGTTGGGATCACAACTCCCTCCTCAGTGGGGAGGAGGGATACTAGACGGCAAGTTGCTTATTTTAAAAGTCCAACACATTCACACACCCTTCCTTCAGATGGACAGTCGGGGGGGATTTGCATGAGAATATGACACTTTTACCAAAAACAAGGATCGTATTTGGGGCAGGAATGGCAACCGTAGGAGAGAGGGAAATGTGATAGGGCCGGAAGAAATGAACGGAGACTTGCACACACATACAAATAGAGCACAACATGCACATACGATCCATTTTGCGAATGGCCTGGAACTCACAATCTGTATGAAACACGAGGTACGTTCCCCCCAAACCCTGATTGGATGGAGGGAGGGAAGTGAGAGATTGCGAAAAGTAGTGTAAGATACGATGCATGCCTACATTAAGTCAACTGAACCAGTCTCTTGGAAGCTAGGAGTCCTAGCGGGGGGAGAGGGGGGGTTCCAGGGTCTGTTCTATGGCAGTTTGAGGGTGAGACCTGCAGGCCTAGATCCTCTTGGGAGATGACAGGCTGGAGGGGGGCATACGAAAATGAGGGGGTAAAACAAAACCCTCCAGGGAGCCAAACGGAGGTCCCGGGCAGAGCAAATGTGCAGCATGGGAGCCAGGAAAATGCAGAACTGCTGGGTCTGAGCGGCCTGGAGTCCCGGGGAGGGGTGAGGGAGAGAGGCTGGAGGTGAGGGACCTTTCACGCCTGGCAGAGAAAGATGGAGGATGCTAGAGATGGCGGAGGCGCGGGCCTGGGCTGGGCTCTGCCCTGTGGCCAGGCTGTGTGAACCGAGCAGGGTTGGAGGCAGAGTGACCGTCAAGTCTGGGGGGAGGAGGGGTCTCACAGGGGCCAAGGGGGGCTTAGCTCCTCCCCATCCCTCCGCCTGGCTGCTGTGGTCACACTCAGGCCGCGTGAATGACACGAGCTTTTCTTGTTGGGGAGAGAGGTTAAAAACAACAGAAGGGATCCACAGCAGGACTTTTATAAGTGCACATACATGCCCGCCCTCTTTCCTTCTTGAACTATGACCTTAAGGCAAATATACTCAATAATGTGTGTGTGTGTGTGTATGTGTGTGTGTGTGTGTGTGTGTGTGTGTGTGTGTGTGTGTGTGTGTGTGTAAGTTTAGGCTCACACTGACATTTTTCATCCCCTGCTTTGGAAATCATTCCCATGCTCTTACCTGTTGTAAGATATTAAGATATATAGATATAGATATACATATACATACTATACATATGAACCTCTCTGTGTTCAAGGCTAGTGCCCTACCACTTGAGCCACAATGCCATATCTCGCTTTTTCTGAGTAGTTTATTGGATATAGGAGTCTATGGACATTTTCTGCCCAGGCTGGCCTTGAACCGTAGTCATCAGATCTCAGCCTCCTGAGTAGCTAGGATTACAGGTGAGAGCTACTGGCACCAGGCTTAGATAATAACATTTTTCTCCTCCCTGACTTCCTGGCCATGCCTGTTTTGGTTTAGTCCTCTCCAAAAGGGCTACCCGCTGTGTTTGGAGCTCTGACAAGGCCGAGAGGGCCATGACCCATCTGCTGGGGTCCGTGTTCTGTGTGGGCTGGGGTCCCCACAGGAACCCTGCCCGACTCTGCTGGAGGAAGCCTTGGCCTCTGGCTCGCTGAGCCTCAAGGGTTTGGGACCCTTAAGCCACAACTGATAGGTACAGGGGGCGGCGCGGTGGAGCCACAGAGCGGGATCTTGTTGAAAGGAGGGTGGGTGAGAACAGCACTTCCGGGACAGGGGCTCACATGCGGGGAGCAGAAAGGCCCGAGCTCTGAACTGTCCTCATGGGTGAGGGGAAGAGGGCTTCCTAAGGACGAGACCCGCTACAGAGAGAAAACCGTGAAACCAGAGAAGGGAAACAATGAGGCGCGCAGAGTGTTGAGTTTATAGGAAATCGATCCGCCCTATGTCATGAAAACTGTGGCTTTGGCTTTGGGGAGTAAGGGAACTGTAAATCGGCACAACATGGGAATGCCATTTCTAATGTAAAAAACCTGGAAGGCTGAAATGAGATGATGGTTCCGAGGGAAACCGTGACAAGTATGAAGGGAGATGTCTGTGGTTGAGCTGAGACGCTGTGGACTCTGGGAGCCAGGGCACACAGCGCCTGCTCAGCACGGCCAGGCCCTGGTCCTCCCCTAGGCCAGGACTAGAGAGGCAGGAGCTGCTCTTTCCCTGGATGGATGCACTGATGGACACAGAAAGAGCCTGGGGCTGTGGCCACCTCATCCCACCAGCCACGTGGCTTACAACAATCCGCCTTTCCCCCTCCGGTCTGGGGAACAGGAATCCCAAGGACAAGAGGAGCTCTTCTGTCTCTTTCTATTGGGGGAAGTTGGGGGCTCCCTGTCCCAGCTTCACCTCCATCTCTGGACTCGCCTTCCCCTCTACATCCTCTTCTTCTTGCCTTATGAGGTGCCCAGTCGCTGGACTTGTAGTCCAGGAGGAGACCCTGGACTAGTTACCTCTGTGAAAACACCATTCCCAAAGGAGGCCCGATTTGGAGACCCCAGGGCGGGGGTGGGGGGATTTGAACTCAGATGCAGTGAGGGCAATCCCAATAGCTTTGAATCCCAAACAGCGTTGAAGCAAGAACACACACCTATTTCAAATATTTCCCCCACGCTGCTGCTTGTCCACGAGCATCACGGAGACCCTCAACACCCACCGGTGGCCACGGGATGATCCTCGCCCCAGGATGGCCCTCCAGGCCCCATCCTCTTCCACCCTGCGCTCTGTGAGCTCCGCTAACTGATTCCCCCTTAGTCTTGATGCTCAAGTTGAAACGCTTTCTAGAAGCTTGCTCCATGGCCTGCGTGGAAATTCTTCCTGTTTCAAATCTGTTGGGACAGGAATTGGTTTTCCTTTCACTTGGCAATTCATCGACTCCAGCACATCTTTGATTAAGCCATATGTGCCTCCTCTTTTCTTCTTCTTCTTCTTTTTGGGGGGTGGGGGCTTTGTGTGATTTCAGCATCAGCAGTCACGAACGATTCTGTGTCTCGGGTCACCCTCCACACAGCCCAGGCTCCCAGAGTCCCTGACTGTGATTAAACGCGCACTTCTAACCCCTCGCTTGGCACGTTTAGCATTGATGTTGCTCCCTCTGTAGCTTCTGGAGACCCCCGAGGAATCCCGCATAGACCGAAGGAAGTGAGAATGCACGCTCCCATGTGAGCGCGAGCAGGACCACACATTCGGGACAAGCCGGCGGCTCTCAGGGCTCTCCCGGGCAGCGCACTGAGCTGCCCGAGACGGCAGCCGCCACACACACATCACATCCTTCCCTCCGGTCAGCAACACGACCCACAGGCCTCTCTGCCTGCACTAGCCAGGCAGCAGGATCTGGGTCCCCCCCCAATAGTCGGGGTCCTTAGGATTGACTGAATAACAAGCAGCATCCCTTCCAGATGCTTCTCTGGGCCTAAGGGTCTGACACACCCATGGGCAGACTGAAGATGCCCAAGAAGCAGGCCCTGCTCCCGTCTCTCGGTGGGAGGACCAACTCACCGGCGTTGTTCTGCTGCTTGGTGTTTTTGATGTAGGCAGAGAACTTGGAGAAGATGTCGATGCCTGCCGTGTTGGACTCCCGGTGTTTGGCAGCCAGTTTTGGGTACCTGGAAGGAAGGCACAGTGTTCTGGGTACAGGGAGACTTGGGGCTCCCTCAGCCTGACCCCCATCTCAGTGAATGAACAGTACCCCTCTCCCTTTCTAGCTGGATCTACCCACTGTTTGGGTTTTCCCAGCATCCTCCTGGGGTCAGGGGGGCATGCAGCAACCCTTGCTCACAAACCTGGTGAGGTGCTACGAGTTGTTTGGGAGTAACATGGTCTGTTGGGTAAAGAACCAGAATGTCACTCGAAGGGTTTGGGGTCCAACAATGATGCACCAATGGAAAGGTGCTCATTTAAATATTGACACAGAGGGTCTGAGGCTCCCCCGGCCCCATGAGAACACCTGAACGGTGCAGAGAAACGTCCCGGTGGGCAGCTGGCCTCGAGATCAAGGTAAACCTGTCTGTGTGGACTCCACGCTCCGACCCCGCAGCATCATTGGCATAAACCATTCTAGCTTAAAAAAGATGCTGTTACACAAACGTGTTACGTGTGTGGCCAGGGAGGAAGAGCAGAGATAGGAGACACTGGCCTGGTTATCATCATTACCAAATAATCTAAGGGCAATAGTTTGCCAGTGAGAGCCGTTTCTTTGCTTCATGTTTAAAGGGTAAAACACTTTGTTCTTTTAATGCTTTGAACCAAAAACAAAAGGCTTTCCAAAAAAACCACTTGTTGCCTTTGGTGGTGCTGAGATTTTGAACTCAGGGCCTTGTGCTTGCTAGCAGGTGCTCTACCACTTGAGCCGGGCCACTAGACCTTTTTACTTTAGGTTTTCAGATAAGATCTCATGTTCTGGCCAGGCTAGGACACTGATCCTCCTCCATCCATGTCTCTTGCCTAGCTGGGATTATAGACAAAAGCTACCATGCCTGGACTCTTTGCTATTCTTTTCTTCTTTTCTTTTCTTCAATTAGCTCATCAACTATGATTGATTGTCCAGGCTTGGACCCCATAGTAAGTATCTATTCAATTTCAGAGATACAGTCATTGACACGGTCCTCAGAAGTTCATCAAGTGTAGCTTGAAGACAGAAGAGGACAGACCGCACCACCCAGGCAGATTTCCCTCAAGCGGGAAATATTCTGTTCAGCCCCTGAGGTTGTGCAGCTGGTTTGTCACTGTGGCGGAGCGCCACCTAGTGGCATGGACTTGAACTCCGGGTGGTGATTCACACATGCCCGGTGACTTGGCTTCCTGAGTTTTTAATACAAGGATCTCTACTCTAGGATTAGTTTCAGCAGCATGCAGCTCTGGGGAGAACGTTGGGAAACTCAGGGGATCAGAGAACTGGGGCCGGGGTCAGCCCTTCATTTTAGAGATGAGACAATGCCTTCCTTGCTGAGCCTTCACAGAGGCAGATGGACAAACATCTAGCTTAGAAAATAAATGACATTTCCTGGATGCCTCATGTTGACACTAAGTGCTCTGTGCAATCAGGTAGGATTTAAACATATAAAAGGGTTGGAGTGTTTGCGTGTGGTTTTCTCCTTAAATAAAAAAATAATAAAGTAAGGGGACACAAGGGCTCCCGCAATGTCTTGGCATTCTGGCGTGCTGATTAGAAACACACGGCGAACAGCAGCCAGGAATGGTCATGGGGAAGGCGGCTGCCCCCGAGAGACCAAGAAGGCTGAATGGACTGCACCGCTCCGGGCCTCTGAGCTCAGGCCACATGCCTCCCAGCCCGGTTCCGGGGGAGGGCAGCCGAGGCTGTGGTGTGGACAGACAGGTGGGTATCCCGGGCAGGGCAAGACGGTGACGCTCGTTGACGCTTCCTGGGAGGTATCTGCAACATGTGCCCCTAGCAGAGGCACTCAGAGTCATCTAAGAGCATTCTAGAAGGCAAAGGTGGATGATGGTCTCACCACTGGGCCCCCCCCCCATATTAGCTGACTTCTGGAGAGGTGCGTTTACCATTTTTGGGGTTCTGCTGCCCAACAATGGATCGTGGGGTTCCCCGCAGAGTAGGTACGGGCTTTGTCATCCCTCTTACATTCCACCACAGCCTGGAGAAGCGCCTGACGGGCAGCAGCCGAGCTCAGGACAGGTGAGCCGGGTGGAGGTGGAGGAGAGGAAGGCCAGACTACAGCCCACCATGCTGCCTCCCCACCACGTTTCCAGGATGATGAACCCGAAAACGATGGTCTTCAGAAACAAGGTCCAATGGTATGCGTGACACAGTTCTGGGGGGGGGTCTGGGCCCCCTCTGGGTACCTTAGTTAAAGAAACTGCCTGGGGGCTGGGAAGGTGGCTCAGTGGTAGAGTGCTTGCCTTGCATGCATGAGGCCCTGGGTTCGATTCCTCAGCACCACATAAGCAGAAAAAGCCAGAAGTGGCGCTGTGGCTCTAGTGGTAGAGCGCTAGCCTTGAGCTGAAGAGCTGAGGGACAGCGCCCAGGCTCAGAGTTCAAGCCCCACAACAGACAAGAAAAAAGAAAAAAAAAGAAAGGAAGGAATCACCGGCCAGGGGCCTTGCAGAGCCAGATTGGGGGTGGAGTGGGGAGAAAGCATGAGGAAGCTGGTTAAAGAGTGCGTGGGGAACTGGGCTGGGGAGGGGGGCAGGAAGGAGGTTCACGGCTCCTGTCAAGGGCAGAGGAGGGACTGGTCTAGTCCCAATGTGGATGACAATGAGTATTTTTAAAGGAGGGGGGTCTGGGAGGTCACTCCAAACACAATGGGAGCCTGGGATTTTTCATTGAAGTCTTGGGTAAGTCACGACATCTTGTCATGTCTGACTGCAACACAAGGTGTCACCTACTTCTCAGAGCTGCAGTAAGGATGACAGCGAGTCTTGGCGGCCAGGTTCTAATTGTTCTAATAGACCTGTGCATGTGCATGTGCATGTGCATGTGTGTGGACAAATCAACACTTCAATACGAATACAAGATGGTGATTTTCAGTTGTCACGTTTCACTGAGTTTCGGGGGCTAAGTAAACCCTGAATCTTTCTCATTCCTCTCTCCCATTGTCCAGCCACTAGCTTAGCCCAGTCCATCATTCGGTCTTGCCCGGCTCCTTCTGACTGATTTCTCCACCTCCATCTTTCCTGTCCCTCATGCTATTTACCTTCCCAGCCCCAAGTTCATCCAATATTGTTATTTTTAGTGTTTTTATAAAAGTATGCTTGCTGTCATCTCCAATGACAATAGTCTACAGTGTACAAGCCTAGCCCCTGCAAATTTGGGGTCCATCCTTCTCCTTTTTTCTCTCCCCAACAAAAACTTACAACTCTCTGCTATGAGCCCCGCCCCCTCGGCCCCATGTCACGTGATTTCACAAGAGGAAGTGCTTCTGGTCAGGTTCTCCGGTTGAATTGTGCCTGGATCAGATGTATGACGCTTGGTGTGGTTTCAGGCTCTGTGTCCCTTTCCTGGCTGTGTTACTGCATCTGACATTTGCCTCTTGTTCTAAAACCAGGGAGCCTTTCTTTGCCTGACTCTGAGGTTTTCCAGTAAACTGGGGTGAGGGCGGGGTGGTAACCTCCTTGGGGCTCAAGTCTCTCTACGAGGGCTGGACCAACTGTCCCCTCCACAGGCAGTGGCTATGTGTGGGTCTATCTACAGGACTCAGTCTGAGATCATCAAACACTGTGTGTTTGCACGCAGGGCCCCAGCTCTGGATGGAGAAGCCGCCTCTGGAAATCTGGTTTCTCTGGGTTCACCCCCTCCCACTCACTAGTTCCCAAAAGAAGAAGTTCATTACTTTTCAGGGGTCAGGGTCTCCTCCAGGAACTCCTCGATCTTATTGACGTCGGTCTTTACTTCCCCATTGAAGGTCAGGAAAGGCGGGTGGGTGCCAGGGGCCAGGTTGTGCAGGTCAGCTGGCTTTCTGCAGGGAGAGCAAGATTCAGGTGTTATGAACGCCAGGAAGCTTCCCGTTGTGAGAAACCTAGGACTTATTGTAAATTAGACTCTCCACACTAAAGCAGATTTCTGCTGGGCATGCAGAGACGAGGAGGCTGGAGAAAGGGCCCGCGGCACAGGAAATGCATCGAGTGGGCTTCAGTGGGAGAGGAAGGAGCCAAGGGGGAGCTGAGCTCTTTGGGAAGGTGGAGGAATCACAGATCACATGGATCTGCTCCCAGCTCCGACTACACAGAAAAGCAGCTGGACTCTGCCTCCAAAAGCTTTTCCACTTACTAGTTTGACAAGAGTCTGCTATAGATCATTCCAAGCTTTAAAGAGGAATGAGTTAGATTGTTTTTAAGAAAGTGGCTCAAAAAGGAAACTATTAAAAACTAATAGAGATGGTATGTTCAGAAAGGGTTTTATTGCTAAAGTTTGAACATGGACACACACTACAGGTCCTTGGTGAGAATTTATGACATGTCTGACAGGCCCAAGTTCAATGCTGCTATTCAATGGACAGCAGACAGGCGATGATGAAGGATTTATTATTATATTGTCATGTCGTCGCACAAGGGGGTTACAATCCCACGAGTCAGGTTACGGGTACAATGCTTCTTGCTACGACTAAGGGTTCTGCATGGAGAATTTGCTGTGATGGCTGAGAAGGTATCTAAGAGAAGCCACGGGACCCACCGTCGGCAAGGAGGTTGCTGTGGAAGCATGCGGCCATGTGCGAAGCTGTCAGTGGGTAAACGCTTTTAGTGATTTACATAACCAATCCCTACATTTTGACTTAAAAAAAAAGAAGTGGGCTGGGAAGGTGGCTCAGTGGTAGAGCGCTTGCCTTGCATGCCTGAGGCCCTGGGTTCGATTCCTCAGCACCACATAGCAAAAAGAAAAAAGCCGGAAATGGCGCTGTGGCTCAAATGGTAGAGCGCTAGCCTTGAGCTGAAGAGCTGAGGGACAGCGCCCAGGCCCAGAGTTCAGGCCCCACGACCAGACTCCCCCGCTCCCCCCGCCAAAAAAAAAAAAAAAGGGATTTTAGCTTCAGAATAGATGAAGAGTTGGTCTAACGTTGCTAGAAACTTCTAATTTTGATCAAAATTTGCGATCCTTTGTGGGGTGTGTGTTGACGATGGTGCTGGGGATACCCACACCTGCGGGGTGAGTGTTTCATTGTTCCTCGTCCCCGGGCCAGGCCTGCTGCGGTCAGGTGCATGTGGAGAGGACCTGTGGGCTCTAGTTGCTCTAGTGTCAGTACCACACTGCAGACACGTTGCTCTAGTGTCAATACCACACTGCAGACACGTTGCTCTAGTGTCAATACCACACTGCAGACACGTTGCTCTAGTGTCAATACCACACTGCAGACACGTTGCTCTAGTGTCAGTACCACACTGCAGTCTGCCTTTTGCAGAGTTCTACTTTGAAGATAATCGAAACACACATAATCATTCTTGAAATGTGACTACTATGATAATCTTGCTAGAACGTAGTTACTTTTCCTGAAATATTTAAGATTTCTGTTAAACGTACATAAACTGGGACCTTTTCCTGAATCAGAAACGGTACCCATTTCTTTTAAATGACTTAGTTGTTATCTCAAGCTACAAATAATCTGTTTTTCCAAGTAAATATGTCTTCTGTTTTCTAATAAGACTCAAATATAGTACTTATTTTCAATAAAAGGCTTGTATGTGTGTGTGTGTGTGTTTACCTGATTTTATAACAGAAACCCCTCTTGTATATCACTTTTATAATAACAATAACTTTTTTTTTCTAAGTTAGTCATGGGGCTTGAACTCTGGGCCTGGACGCTGTCTCTGAGCTCTTCAGCTCAAGGTGAACACTCTACCACTTGAGCCACAGCATCACTTCTGGTTTTCTGTTGGTTAATTGTAAATAAGAGTCTCATGGACTTTCTTGCCTGGGCTGGCCTTGAACCACGATCCTCAGATCTCAGCTTCCTGAGTAGCTAGGATGACAGGCGTGAGCCACTAGCACCCCAGCATTTTAATTAATTAATTTATTTATTTTTATGGAAAGCTTGGCTGGCACCAGTAGACTCAGTTAGATGGAGCATATGTATCCAATCTAACACCTAAGAAAATCAGAGTCTTCCTAGTGTGCCTGTAGGATTCTGGGTCAGATCCTGAAAGAAATCTAAGATAAGCAAAGCAACAGTGCATGTTTATCCCCCAAGGGAAGAGACATGAAAGTCCTACACTCTCCAGGGAAGAAAGCATTGACACTGGAGAGGTGAAAATGAGGACCAGGCAGCCAATCAGATGACAGGACTTCCATTATGAACCCACAGCCAGGCCCAGTACAGTCCTGATTTGTGCTGGGCAATGGGCCGACCACTTGGGGGAGGGACTTCCGCAACCACAGCAGAAGACAGGTGTTGGACAGGGGCTCTGTGAGCGCCCATGCATGGTCCTCTGGTGCCTCCCGCCAGGTGACTGGACACGAGAGGAAGGATGGAGCAAAGCGATGGAGAATGCAGAGAGAGGAAGGAAGAGGGGGAATAATGGCGGACTTCCCATGGAAAGGGCTGGAATGTAAGTCACGCCAAACGCCCTCTCTGAGCAAAGTTCCTGGCGGGAGCTGCAGTGGGAAATATAAGATGGAAGAAGTGTAAAGAAGTAGAGGAGAAAAAAAACAAAAAAACAAAGAGGTGGCGACGGCTATAATGAAACAAATTCCAGGCGTAATCAGTTGGGGAGGGGACCAGAAGAATGTCAATTAGGGTGTTGCTCTTCTGCGGTCCCCAAAAGGAAGGCTCTTTGCTTACATTCTTTGGCACTTGGAACTCACACCGTCCAGACAGAAAGTATTTCTAAAATCTAATTTGCTTAGTGCCTTTGTTTACTCTGAGCGCGTCCCTCCTCTCATGCCGTGAAGGGACATTCTTTCCTGGCTCCTGTGTTTAACCGCAGGGAGCAGGGCTTGTGTTGGTTGTAAAGCCAAGAAACCTATGCCGATCTTATTTTCAGAAGTTGCCCATGGCTTCTAGGTTTAGCAGTCTGTGTGGCTTGTGTCCTGGAACACGACACTGGGGACACGGGGGACACTGGTCTGACACCCTGGACAGTGCCTCATTTGGCCAGAAAAGCTCCCCGGGACATTGCCAACATGCCGGTTCTGGCTTGCTCTCTCTTTCTGGACTTGCCTGGCCATCGATACACACTTTCCTTGTGAACACCATGTCCTTTACCTTTTCAGGTCCACGGTGGTGACGTTGAACACGACGCCTTTCAGCCAGAGGATCATGAAGAGGCGCTGAGAGAAAGGACAATTGCCAATGCTCTCTCCATCGATTCCAGCCTGAAAGAGAAGCAGCGCTCAGGTCAGTGGCTGCCCACTAGCAAGAAAGAACACAGGAGGATAACACGCAAGCGCAGTCACAGAGAGCCACGGCCTGGCCCCTCTCCAAAGCAAGGGGCCGAGTTCTTCACTCCTAGTGTGGATCCGTGAAGCGGCTCAATCACTGGACTACACTTGAGTTTTGTGCATGGAGCTTTTGCAGAATTGCAAACTCCTGAACACACCGAAATCCAGTGTAATAGTGCAGCCCCCACCGCACCCCAACATCATCTAGACTGGAGCTAAGGATGCTGGCCACCGACTTCTACTTCCATCCAGTCCTCTAGGCTATGCTTGAATTGTTACTGCGTCTCTCCTGGATTGTAGAGCAGCTCTCAAAGCAGCCTTTGCCATTGTTGTTTTTTGGTTTGCGCTTTGTTTGGTGTCCCTGGGGTTGTGAATTCAGGTTGTGAATTCACCTGCTTACTGGGCAGGTGCTCTACTTTGGCCACACTTTCAGCCTTTTTATGCGTTAGTGATTTTTCCGGTAGTGTCTCACATATTTTAGCCTGTGGCTGGAACAAAAAATACCCTTGTAAGTGGCTGAGTGTCATGTGTCACGGGCACACACCACCATACCTGAAGTGTCACGGGCACACACCACCATACCTGAGTGTCACGGGCACACACCACCATACCTGGCTGGTTAGGAAGGGTCTCACTAACATTTTTTTGTTTTAGTTGGGCTTGCTGTGGACTGTGATCTTCCCGATCTCCACCTCCTTAAGAAGCTGAGACTGCAGGTATAAGCAATTATGTCCAGCCTCAAAGCTTCCCCTTCTGCAGGACTTCTCTAAGTAATTAGGAATGCTTGCCTTTGGCTGTACCTAGACAAAATACATCCCTCTGTAGTTTTCCCTCGTCTTCCCCTTGTTCCATGAGGATCTCATGGGTCCAGATAACTCACACTTTGATCCCGTTTCCCTGAATCTAGGCTCATCAGCAGAGCCCAGATACTTAGTTCTGGTTAGTACTTGGACTTCAGAGTCCATAAACTGCAAATTGGCTAAATTATCCTTTATTAATTAGTATTTGCTTTATTGTGCTGATACAGGTGACACACAGAGGGATTACAATTGAATGAGTCGGGTAATATACTCACTAAATTATCCTTTTATTCAGCAAACATAATTTGGCTATTGATTTTGTGTAAGGCACTGGAGAGAATTGCACCAGAGGTTTAAGTTTGCATTTCTTCAAGGAGCTGGTGCCTGGCCTTGTGTGAGGTGTGTAGGGGTGTGCGAGGGGGGGGGGGTTACCACAAGAACACAGCAAGCAATTCCTCACAGCATGAGTGCCACTCCTCCTCCTCATCGCCTTTCCAAATAGTTGGTTTTTTTTTTTTTAACATGTGAAAGACAAGTCTGTCTCCTGCGCCCCTCTGAGTGGACTGTAGAAAGAAATCATTCCAAAGCAAACACAAACTCAAACAGAAAAAAAATGGGAAACAATGGTCTCTGTATAATTTATTCCCCTTGAGTGGTTTCTTGGCCCCTGACACTTAGAGGACAGAAGGCCCACAGGCCCTAGCCTCTGCTTGGTATTAGCTCCTGTGGAAACTCTGGCCTCTACTGGAGGCTGAGGTATAGGAGTCCAGGCAGGGGAGGCTCAGGTAGCAAGAATCTCCCCTTGCAATACCCAGGAACAAGGATCGTTGTTCTTTGTTTTTTTGGGGGTTTTGTGTGTGGTTTTTTCGTTTTGTTTTGTTTTTGAGGAAACAACAAATGATTCTCCCTCAAGGTCTGTTTGTCTGTGGCGTTTGTGATTCCTTCTGTCATACATTAGTGAAGTCCTGCGCCTCTCCCACTTTCCCCACCTTGCAAATTGCTCCCAGCAGAGGCAAGGGTGTATGGCTGGTAAGTGGAGCCTTTCACAGTGTTGCTCACAGGTCATTACTATGAAATTATAGTTGTTTCACTGCTCTCTGAGTGATTTGAGAACTCCGCTCCCCGTCAGGCCTCAGCTCTCCCTGTGTACCGGAGACAGCTCCACGGCTGAGTGGCCAAGGCAGTGGCGCTTCACTCACCGCAATCGCCACCCTGCCCAGAGGGCCATGCATCCACTGAGCCAGGGAGTGGCCCAAGCTGTCACGCTGGCCCACGCGTGAGGGCTCCCCAAAACAGCATCGGTATGGGAGCCTTGGTCCTTTACAACGTGCTGATCAAACAACAAAGTTCACCCAGGGCCAATGGTAAAGTGACCAATAGAGAATGCCCAAAAAGGGACACAAAACCAAAAAGCCACATGCACAGACTGTTAACCTGTTCACACTCTGGTAGTGGTGGTGGCAGCGCAGGGGACAATGAATTGAAGGAGGTACTTAGTAAATCGTTAAGATCCTTAGCCGGGTAAGAACTTCCTATAATAACAGTAGTAATAGTAATAGCTTGTGTTTGTATTGTAAAGCATTGTCTTAAGTTAGTTTCATACATTACTAACTCATTTACCCCACCTCCACCCCTGTTAGGTCAGTGAGTGGAATCCTTTACAGATGTGGAAACTGAGGCACAGAGAAGAAGTAAGAACTGGCCCAAGAAACTAGGATGGAGCTCAGGTGGTCCCGTTCATATCTGGCCCTCTTAATTGTTCTTCCTGGAATCTGCTCTGAGGTAAGATTCTCCCCGGATCGCATTGCTGGTACAGCAAGATGGTGTGGCCTTGAACTGCATGCAGACATTCTCTCTCCCGTCCATGGGAGTGCTGTCTTCCATAGCCCCCTACATTCTCACATGTCTTACAAATGTCATCATAAACTCAGCTGCTAGGCCTGACAAGCAAACTTGCCCAAGGCCCTTTATAAAGTGGAATGGGGATTCTGCTGTGTTTCACTGCTCTGAAGGCCATGTTTTCTTCCTGTGTCTTCCTTGGCATTTGTGGCCCTGCTGAACCATTTGTTAAACTCATAGGTTGAGTGTAACTCAGGATACCTGAGCAGCCAGGTGCTACTGGCTCATGCCTATCATCCCGGCTACTCAGGAGGTGGAGATCTGAGGATCACGGTTTGAAGCCAGCTCAAGTAAGAAAGTCAATGAGACTCTTATCTGCAAGTAAACACTTCAAAAAGCCAGAAGTGGAGCTGTGTCTCAAGTGGTAGAGCACAAAGAGCTAGCCTAGAGCACAAAGAGGCTCAGGAATACTGCCCAGACCCTGAGTTCAAGCTCCAGAACTGGCCAAACAAAACAAAACAAAATGCCACAATAGAACCAGGTAGGTGTCTGCCTGAATAATGTGTGTGCCCAGATGATCTTTCATCCAATGAGCACTTGAAGGTAGGGGGATGGAGAGAGGCACCAAGGCTCAGACTAAGGCTGTGGTGTTGCCCGAAATCCATATCTACCTGGAATTGATGAATGGGCCTTATTTGGTAAAAGATGACATCTTCGTAGATATAATCATGCTTCTGATCAAGTCATAGTGGATTAGGGTCAACTCCTAAGTGGCAGCATCCTTGGAAGAGGCAAATTGAGGCACAGGATACAGGGAATCATGTCAGGAGAAGATGGTGGCAGAGAGCCACCAGGGGGTGTCAAGGGCAGGGGCAGCCACCGTGCTGCCAGAGAGATACATGAGTAGAAAGTGGCAACACCTTGATTTTGAACTCGTAGCTTCCAGAACCGTGAGAGAACAATAAACCATCACTGTTGCATGCCACTCAGTGTACTATAATGTGTTACAAGGACACTAGAAAGCTACTACATGCAGGGAAACAGCACAAGGATAGAGACAGGGAGCTAGCAGCCCCCGTTCCAGGTGTGGGATCCTGTGTTGCCATGAGCTTGGTGCGGATGCACGCAATCGTCCACCATAGCCCCAGAGTACTTCCTGTCCCTTTGATGTATATATGCAAGATATTATAAAAAATACTCTATCACATATAATTTCACATAGGATAATATGAAAAGCAGCAGATTGTACAATCGTATGCTATAGATTACATACTGGACCATTCATATTATTTGCTGCTCTATGTTGCTTTCTTTTTGAATAGTGAACTTGCCTCTGCCCCAAACATAGACAATGCTTTATCAATGTATGCTGCCTTCATCAGTAACAAACACAGATGTCTGACACCTCTTCCATCCTCCTCAGTGCCTGTTTGAATGGATGTGTGTGTGTGAAAGGGAGGGCAAGGTTTCTCTCTTTTTATAGCATGGGGGTCTCAAGAGCTAGCCATTGTATGAAACACATGAAAGGGAAAGAATTTTTTATAACAATAATTTTCAGAGCTGGCTCCCTTTCTAATTCATGTAACTCAGGCAGTATTCCTTCTGTGACTCGATTTTTTTTTTTCACTATCGTATGGTGTAGATGTAACCAATAATTTTATTAAGAAGCCTTTTATTAGCAGAGATGAGCCTTGGAGGTTGCAGGCCCAAGGCCACCAAACCCTTCTCTGCTGTGCAATGCCTGCTGTGAGGACAGCAGGGGTGGTCCCCTCTGTACCACTGTGTGTCCAGCCCCCTCTGCAGGGCTGCTTACCAAGCCCACGCTTCCACCAGCTGAAGAACTGTCCTTCCCACCTCAGCCCTTCATTCCTCATGGCTTTCCCTATTCTTCCATGTCCAGCTATGTGAATAAGTCTAGGAGTCTCTTGTAAACTTGCTAATCCTGCTTCTATTCAACAACGTCTGCCATTATTCTTGGTCAGTCTTTTTCCGAGCTAAGTAATGCTACGTCTCCCTTTGCTGTCCATCCAGCCTGGAGCTCTGGACTTGGACTTCCCTCTTTGTCTTCAGCTTGGCCCTCGGCTGCCTCCCTTGACACCAGCCAGCTGTGCAGCACATTCACTCTTCTCCAAGTGGCTACAGCACCATTTCTAGTCCCACTGGCTCTCTAGAACCTTAACACACCCCAGCAGGGGATAGCTGGTATTACTCTTCGTGTTGAAATTGGGGTGGCTTTTGTGGCAACCAACCACCCCCAAAATCAGTGGCTTTAAACAATTCGTTTTTTTGTTTTGTTTTTTTTAATTTATATGGACATTTATGTTGTCCATGTACTTGCAGTTTGGCTATTTTGGGAAGAAATGTCTACTTTTCCTTCCTAGGTATCTTCTTAGACAATTCAAAAGTGAGGATGATAGGTAGGCTTGGTGGTGCACACCTGTAATCACGTCACTCAAGAGGGTGAAGCAAGAGCATGGAGATTTCTGAGGCTAGCTTGGTTGTTCATGTACATACTCAAACCGTATTTTTTTCCTCTTCAAATTGGGACCAAAACATGCATACAGTATTCCCTGTTTGCTTTGTAAAATTATAGTTGCTGTCATTATGACAGGAAGGAAAATGTTTTAAAGAGCTCATTAAACATCCCCATTTGTAAAATGCTGTGCCTTAGGGAAGAGTCAGTACATCTCTCTGCAATGGGACAAATGTGCAGCAACGCCATGCTGGAAGAAGATATTCAGCTGAGAAATCAAACCCATAGCTATTGGGAGGAACAGAGAGGCTTACCGTGCAGGGAGGCTGGAGAAAACAACTCCTATCTGCTGAGCTGTGGGGAACAACCTGTAGGAGGTACATCTCTGTTCTCTACAAGGCTATGAGTTTCTGAGTATAGAAACTTTTCCAACCAAACCTTTTTTTTTTCCCTAAAGAATCCAAGAGTCAAAGAGGAAGAGGAAGAGATATGGATGAATAGGGGTCAGGTTGGGACACATTCTTTGTAGTTTGCAGTGAGATCCAATGGAAATCTGTATAGTCTCAATATCCGGGAATTTTTGTCACAGCCCTCATGCTATTCATTAGATCTGATGGCGGCTTTCAGATGCTTGGGTGGGGAAAGCTGAAAGCTGGAATGGTTCCATTTCAGAAATGTACCAAAGCACAGGAAGCCAGCGGAAGATACAGATCTGCAGCCTTCAGTAAAGAGGCCTCCTTCCACATGGCTCTAATCTGAAGAGGCCTCACTAAGCGTCTTGTGGTGAATCCCAGTCAAAAATGGAGGAAATACGTCTACCACTTCGTCAGGCACTGTCGAAAGTCTGGCTCAGCCTCTCATTTGTTTCTCCAAGGTTTTATAGAAATTAGTTCCAGCTTTCTTATCACGAGTCCATTTCCTTTGCAAGGATCAGTCTGTGATCCACACTCTTCCTGTACAACAAGGATATCTTGGGGCACTGACCATTTCCCCTATGATGTCTGGTGCTTGGGATGCTGGGATAGGCGAAGGCTGCCTGTAACTCCCCTTTCCCTTCTCTCCCTAATGTTCAGTTTGGATATAGAACCCTAATAGGAGAAGGTGGTCTGGAAAGATTCAAGAGAGACCACAACATCTGTCAATCTATTTCAACCCCAAACTCGTAAATGTAACAGATTCAAAGCTTGCATCACTGAGATCAAACCTGAGTCACGAGCTTTACTAAGGGTTCATTAAGTCCAAGGCTTTCTGGAAAATTCTGTAGCAAATTACTATTTGAAGATATGCCCACCAAGCATTGTTTACAGAACTTGAAGATCCCATTTGCATGCTCCCTTTAAAATCCAGAACCCAGACCCTACTCTTAAGTACTGTGATTTCATTAATCTAGCAGAGGGCTCAGAGATCCTAATTCTTCCTCTCAACGTTCCAGTCTAGCTAGCATGCCAGCTTCTGACCTAGTGGTATGTATGTACAGTAGAATAATCCAAGAGCTTGTTGGGGAAAAAATATGAGAACAAATACACCCAGATAAGCTCCCTGGGTCCATAGGAGGGGCACAGAATCAGAATGATAGCCCAGATCGTACACAGAACTTAGACTCTGTTTCTACTCTTTTGATTCTTGTCTCCTTATCTAAATCCTTCAGGTCCCACCCCACTCTTACCTCCCACTCCACTTCTACGCTGTTCTAAGTGTACTCCTTTAAAAGCATGGAACGAAAGGCACAATTTGTAGTCATTTTGGTGAACAGGAGCAAATCTGAACAGGGATGTCTGCAGACAGCACAGCAGACACAACTGCTGAGCTCTCTTTCGAGCTGTGCCTCCACAGCCAGCTCTTCAGCCCTCTGGATAGGTCCTCTAGGAGGATTATAGAAAGTACTGCAACAAGGCCTGGAATTCCAGCCACAGTGCCCAAGCCCTCACATGGTTAGTGGCTGTACACGCCACACGAGCTCCACCCCCTTTCTTCTCTCCAACCACTTTCTTCTAGCCAGCAATGGCTAGATAGTGTACTTGTGCTAACATGCCTGGTCCCCACAAAGCCCTGCTTGATGACCTCCTGGCTTCCTGGAGACCTCGGGGACTTAAGCTTCACACTCAGCCTGAACGTGGTCACCAGACCATTGGCAGGGTGGACCCCCACAGCCTGGTGACAGCTTCACCAAGAACCTGCTTGGTACCAAAGCCTGGGAGTGGAGTAATGACAGAGATACGAGCCCTTCCCTTGAGAAACTGGAGCACCATGGAAGCAGCGGAAAAGACGGGGGCCTGTCACGAGTAATGTGTGCTGTATGCTGTTGGTGGGGAATGGTGGACTGGAAACATGAAGCCACCCAGGCATCGGAGCAGGTTCATCAGCAGCACCATGCTTGGTATCAGCCTTGAAGGGTGAAAGAATTCACTCAAGTAATGTTAAATATAAAGACCACAAGGCAGAAGAGTGTCTAAGGCTGCCAGGTGTGTAGGGTTTGATCTTCATGTGTGAATGAGGGAACTCTTTTAGTTCCTTTTCTTCCTCTGGCTCATGCCTGTAATCCTAGCTACTCAGGAGGCTGAGATCTGAGGATCGTGACTCAAAGCCAAATCTGAGCAAGAAAGTCCATGAGACTCTTATCTCCTATTAACCACCAAAAAGCAGGAAGTAGAGCCGTGGCTCAAGGAATAGAGCACCAGCCTTGAGCAAAAAAAACAAAAACAAAAATTGTTTAAGGACAGTGCCCAGACTTTGGAGTTTAAGCCCCAGGACTGGCACCAAACAAACAAACAAACAAACAAATAAAGCTGAGGATATGAGAAGGAAAAGATGTGGTTATTAATTCTATGGTAAAAATTCTAACGAAAGTTGATTCTGCTTTAATGAGCAGGATTCACTCTGGGTAAAGACAAGAAGCCACGGCCATGCGGTAGCTCTGAAGATACCCCCTCTCCCTCCCATTGGAAGTATGGGAGAAAAGCAGGACAGCCAAGGTGCCCCTCCTCAGCCTCTTCCCCACAGTGGGGATGGGGGAATGAAGGGAAGAACAGACATTAAAGGTGCATAATGAGAGGGAGGAGGGAAGAGAGCTCACTTCATCCGCTGTCTGCTCTCCGGTCCATCCTCCTTCTTCCCCTAAAGACTCCTAACCAGCTTGCTAAAGGCTTGGACCCTCTACCATGCAACAGAGCAAGGCACCTTCCAAAGGCCCAGCGAGCCCCTCTCACGCTTCTCGGGCGCTGACTGTGAAGATTGAAATCCTTACCCCCTGCTCTAGCCAGAAGCTAAAAAATAAAAATAATAAAAAGTAAAATAACAAGAAAACCCAAAAACCTCACAGTGACAGACATGGAAATGGGGCCAAGTTTTAAGTCAAGGAGACTCCATTTCATTTGCTCCTGCCTTGGAAACAGTCCATCTGAATTTATTCAAGCCCAGACAGAGCCGCAGTCGACAAGGGTCAGGTCTTTTATAAGTCTCCAGGCCCACATGCCGGCAAAGGCAGGAAGTGTTCTATTTATTAGACTCCCATAAAGAGAAATAAATCTGCTCCTGCCATTAATGGCACACAACAAGCATCACCCAGGAAGCTTCCAGCTAAAAGGGCGGGGGGGGGGGGGGGTCGGTGTTTTTCTTTAGAAGGGAATTTTCTAAGTCTCACCACCCTTGTTTGTGTGTTTGTTTGTTTTCCCAAGTCCTCCTGCAGTGATGAGAACCAGAGCTCCTGCCTGCTCTTTGTCTGACCTGTGGACATGAGAGGTCTTTCTTCCAGGCTGGTCCTGGTTGCTTGACATAATAACTGTGCCACAGAGCGAGTCTGTGCCTCAGCCTGGCCTTCCAAATCCTCCCCTCTTCCCCCCAAAAGACACAGCTAGATAGAGATGAGCTCTACACTGTCCAGTTCTCTCTACACTCAGTTTTTCTGCAGCTTCCTAGTCATGCATCAAGACGTTAGAAGTGACCCTGGCTCTGTGAAGTGCTCTAATATGTCAAGTCTCCACTTCACGTCTAGGAGCAATCACTGAAAGTGGCGATTGTACAGATGTGAAACTGACCCCATGAGCTGGCTGCCAAAGTCGCAAGGTGTGGGAGCCGTTCTACCCCACTACTGCTTCCTTCCTGTAAGTCTCAGAATCTGGCCTGATTCTTCCAAGGTTCACAAGTACCATACAATCTGGTGTCAGTGTTCACAGCCGAATACCATCAGCCCCAGCGTGAAACCTTCACTTTAGACTCTTGAGATGTCTAAATCTCACACAGATTAAACCATGGAAGCCTCTACAGCACAAGTTTTGTTACGTTTGTTAAGTTTTGTGAAGTATTGCTAGACATCAAAGTAGATCCCTGTGGCTTTATTTCACTGACAGGCACCAGATAGAGTACTTGTTCCTGTTTGTTAAAAACTATACCAGGATGAGCTGGGTGCTGGTGGCTCACGCCTGTCATCCTAGCTACTCAGGAGGCTGAGATCTAAAGACTGTGGTTCAAAGCCAGGCTGGGCAGGAAAGTCTGTGAGACTCTTATCTCCAATTAACCACTCAAAAACCAGAAGTGGTTTGTGGCTCAAAGTGGTAGAGTAAAAAAGCTTGAGCAAAAAAGTTCAGGGACAACGCCAGGGACCCTGAGTTCAAGCTCCACAACGGACAAAAACAAAAACGAAAAACCATACCATGACCATCTGCTCTTCCCTCCAAACCAATCAAACCATTTTCACTGCTGTAAGCCAACATGAACCAAAGCCATAGTACCTTCTCTTCACTTGCAAGAAATATCAAAGGAAGGAAGTCTCCTATTGTTGGGCTATGTTTAGAACAGATGATGCTAAGAGCTGACCTTCAACATTTAATAGCATCCAGATCCTATCTGATGCTTAGGATCTTTGGGGAGCACAGTGGCAGAGATCTTTCCCCTTGTGCCTCATCTCCCAATTACTGGAGGACAGGGCTGGAGGCAGTAGAAATTCTGTAGGAAATTCAGGTCTCGTGGGAATCAATGGGAAAGGTGTCAGCGTCATTTGGTGACTGCAAGCTTTATTTATAACGCTGACCTCCAGTGGAATCCTGCAGACATCTCAACATAGAGAAAGGAGGTCTGAAAATGAACTAGAGGGAAAAATGGACTAAAATGGAAAGCGTGATTTCCGCCTGTGTTATCTCAGTTATAGCTTTAATCACACTTTTCTTTCAACTAAGTTGTAAAACAGATTTGGTCTGATCTTTCTCTTCCCAATTTGCATACATCAGGGCCAGACACATCTAATCTTGTTGTTCAAAAGGGTGGCCTACTGCAAAGACCACATGGGGGCTGAAGAGAAACAAGGTCTTAGAAACACATGGAATGCCATGGAGCGTGTGATCTTCAAGTGATCCACTTTACCCTCTGTCCTTTAGTTATGTACCAAGCATCGAGCAAGACATTTCCTCTGTCTATCCTTGCACTTGGAATTTTTTTTTAAGATGACTTGATGATCAGTTGTGGTAGTACACATCTGTAGTCCCAGCTAAGTGGGATTTTTTTGCTCTGGACCCACAATGCAAGATCCTATCCGCAAAGTGACTAAGGCAACAAAAGAGGTGGGGTGTGGTTAAAGTAGTTGAGCGCCTGCCTAGCAAACGTCCCAGAGTTCAAACCCCAGTATCATAATGATGATGATGACGATGAAGCTTGACTTGGACTCAAAGTTCTCTCTTTCATTCACAGTGGTGAATAATCATAGCTGTTTGAACAGCTCCACAAGCTGTCTGTGAGGGTCCAAGAAGACAAGGCACATGCAAACGTTCTGAAAGCAGAAGAGTCATGTCTGCACCCGTACACACCATCCTTGTTGTCAGTGGGTAGAAACTGTGGCTAGGTTACAATGTCCTGCTACTGGCGGCCCCTTAGAAAAGGGTGCATTTCTTCACTCCTCAACCAGGACCCATGGAGAGCTTTCCATGGACTCCCCAGAACTCCCAGTGGTGGATTTCCAGACAGGAAGGCATGCTAGGCTGTCTCCAACTTGCTCTTGCAAGGATCATTCTAGAAGCTTCCTAGACATATGGCTTCTCAAGCCCACCCCCACGTTTGCTCATCGGAGCCTGCATTCCTAACAAGAAGACGGAGTTTCGAATCTTTGGAAGACCAAGATGTCCTGCGGTGCCTACGCCAAGACCTTCACACCTAGAATATCCGAGCCAGGGAGAGCCAGTTTTGCTTTCTCATCGAAGAAGCATCTCTTCTCATATCTGGTTTTCTCATAACTTTTGTTCAGGGGAGAAAAATTAACATCTCTACTCCTGTACATAGCAATCTGGCTCTCCTGGGTTCTTAAAAAAAATATCCAGTGAATCACAGCCACATTTCCCTCCGCTGCGTGGAAAGGGGAAGGAGCTGCTGGCCACGACAATGGCGCCAGGAGCTGAAAGTGAACCCTGGAGCTGCTGAAACCGGAGCTCCGGTTCAATTATTTATTGAAATTCCATGACTTGGCCTGCCCCATAGGAGCCAGGGACACCTAAAGTCACTGAGCATGTGTGCCCCAAGCCAGCTGCGCCCCACACCCTCTGAAGCCACCTGCCTCTTCACCTGCAGGGTCAGCCAAGGGTTCAAGCTTTGCCCAGCGGGTGAAGTGGAGGAAAGCCGGCACGCGCCCCTTGCGGGTGAGGCTCTCTGGAGCCACCACACTGAGAGCTCCCAGCACCCATCAATGCACAGGGCTTGGGGGACCCTGCCTGCTAGCCAAGGGCAGAGCAAGCCTGGGTATTGAAGAAAACCAAGAAAGCAGATCATTCCTTCATCATCATCATCATCATCATCATCATCATCATTATTGTATTATTATTACTGTTTAAAGCTTCTGCCTCAGTTTCTACTCATATGATGGAGAGAAAGGTGTTTTTGTTGCTAACCAACACACACAGAAACACATACATATATATAACAAATTAAACCCTGTAAACTGGAAGCCAGTGGCTCATGCCTGAAATCCTAGCTACTCAGGAGGCTGAGGATCAAGACCTGAGGATTGCACTTCAAAGCCAGCCCAGGCAGGAAAGTTTGTGTGACTCTTATTGCCAATTAAGCACCTGAAAAATAAATAAGTAAATAAAAGCTGGAAGTGGAGCTGTGTGTGGCTCAGTGGTAGGGCACTAGCCTTGACCATAAAAGTTCGGGGCCTAGGACTGGCACAAAAACAAAACAAAACAAACAAAAACCCTGTAGACAAAAATAACTTTTTAAAACCATTGATATTGGCTTCTCAAAAGCAAAATCTTATCAACAGTCTGCCTACCAATTATAGAATGGCTGACTACAGTATGACAGAGGCGTGTAATGGGATAAATTGCAGCTCTTTGAAAGAATCAACTGCATTCCTATGTATTATTTTGGGGGAAGCATCATAGTTGAAGAAAATGGCAAGTCACAGAGTACCATGGACGGTGTGGTTCTTTTGCACTTGTGAGCAAGGCCCCTGATTGTGGTCATGAGTGTGCGTGTGAGGAACTGAGCGTAGAGGATTCCTGGGGCCATGCTACCCCACAGCCACACTACAGCATTCCTGTGGGAGACCCTTTGGGGGTGCTATCCAGTAAGTGAATACTCCTACTTTCCAAGAAGGATTTCAGAGGATACTGAAACATCGATGCGTAACATTTAATAAATTTGTCATGCAATGTTTATGAATGAACGGGATTCATTTACTTCGGAGCAGATGGGAAATCTCCACCCTTCCTCGGCATTTTTGGTTCATTGCATGATCATTTTACTTCCCCTGAGTTGGAATCGAATAATCCTCAGTTTTAATAATCAATCGACACTCTGCTCCTGTGGGTGAGATAAAGACCTGAGTTTTCCTAACAGTGGCTCAGCTATGTCTTCCTAACCTAACTAGTACAGACAGAAGGCAGACAGGAAAACAACGGTTGTCAATATTCCTGTTTCCTAAGAGCAACAGTTCTGAAAAGCATCTCCCAAATGACATGTTTTTAAATGTAATTGTATTGTTATTATGAAGGTGTTGTACAGAGAGGGGTTACCATTTCAGAAGTCAGACAACGAGTACATTTCTTTTTTTTTTTTTTTTGGCCAATATTACCCTTTCCTTCACGTCCCCACCTCATCCCTCCCCATCTACCTCCTGTCCCTGGCCAGAGTTTTTTTTTAACATGTGTCCATCACTAGATGTGATCGTCATCCAAACTTTTTTTTTAACTGAATATTGATTTCACTGTGGAGAGTTCAGCTCCACAGAGGAAACTGGACATGGTGGCGCCTGCTTGTAATCCCAGCGATGACAAGAAGCCTAGAGTAGCTGATCACGGCTCGGGCTGTGTGCCCAGATGGGTGAGATCGTATTCCAAAAATAACCAGCAAATGCAGCATGGCTGGAGGCATGGCTCAAGGGGTAGAGTGCCGGCCTGTTAAGCACAAACCCTAGTACTGAGAGTCCCTTCTCCTCCCCGCAAAAATGTGTAACCAACAAATCTTCCTTTGTTTTCCCTCACCATCTTAGAAGTTCAGAACTTTTTTAGTTTACTTTTTTGGCAGTACTGGGATTTGAACTCCAGGTCGACAAGATGACTAGCCAGACATTCTACCCCTTGAGCCACTCTCTAGCATTTCAGCTTGTCTTTCTTTCTTTTTTAAAAAAAATAGGGTCTTAATTTTTGCCCAGTGATTCTCCCATTCAAGTTTCCCTCAGCATGGGGAAGACAGGTATGTACCGCCTGGAGTTTTTTATTGTTGGAGATGGAGTCTTGCAGAAACCTTTTGTCCAGGTAGGCCTCTAACCATAATTCTCTCAATCCTGGCCTCCACAGAATCACTTTGTGAAGAACCACCTCATGGGCTGTTCACCTCATGTCCTTAATATCCTTACTGCCAGTTTCTGTTTTACTTCTTATTTTATTTTGCATGGGTTCACTTATTACACAAATAAAACTTTATTATCCTACATAACTCTCTCTGAAGTTTCTAGTACTCTGGACTTCTTAGGAACTTAAGAAGGAGGTATACACTATAAACAAATTAAGTAATTAGCTTCTAAGTACTTGAAAGAGTAATGGGTCCCCAGGACTTTTGATGCATGTACAAAAGGGTGAAGTTTAAGCAATGAGAAAATCTGATCAAATGTCACCATGAGGAAGGTCACAGTATACTTAGTCTTCCTTTCCTGAAAGCAGTTGGTGTTGAGTGAGGCCATCCGGGGCCTCCTGCTTCTGGGTTCTGGACATCCAGCCTAGGTGGGCTGGTAATCATACACTTTCACACTGCTGTTCAACCTGCTGGGCACCAGCCAAGGAGACCCCTGCTCAGTGTTAGCAAGAGCCCATGGAGAGAATGAGGGAAGGGGCGACGTAGTCCAAAAAGAAAGGTACGCTTTATCTGACTTGGGTAACTGTAACTCCTCTGTACATCACCTTCATGGTAACAGTTTAATAAAAATTTAAAGAAAGAGAGTCTACGTCGGTTGAAATACAGGAAGGTGTGCAGAAGATGGGGCATGGGAGGGAGCCTGGCTTTAGAAGATGGTGGAAGCAATGATGGCGATCGGTGAAAAGACAGACTGGATGGTCAACCACATGGGAGCTGCCATTCTCGTCCTGGCTCCTTCCTATCAGATCGGGTAACCCGAGGCTGGTCCTTCTCTCTCTCTTGCTTGCTTCTCTCTTAGACTCCTCAGGAATGGAGTAGTTCATCTCTACGCATTTCTCACCCATTCCTATGGGTAAATTCTGCCACCCATGAGACGTGTCATGCGTGGCTTTAAGTCATGAGTTTGTTTTGGATCGCAGGGCTGCACAGATGAGTGGTTTCAATGAGGGATAGTTTAGAAGTCAATGATTAGCTTTTAGTACTGACTGACACTTTTATCTCCTGTCTGGGAACTGATCTAAATAGCACATGGTTGGAACTTGTAAGCACACTGGGGAGTAATGATAAATCCAGAAATGGAATAAGCCTGGGGAGACGGTGAGAAATGGCTCCATCGTAAGGTGAACTACCGAGGCTGTAGCCCAGTTTTTGTGAACTACCCATGAAAAACTGAGCAGCATCTGGGAAATGGAGGAAACTGGAAGGCCAAGGAAACAGAGAAACCACATGCCTTATGGAAGATATTCAAGGAGAGTCTATAAACTTCAACAACTCTGTGAAATTCTCAGATTGCTGTTGAGGGATCTTTTCACAGCCTGATCCTAGCAGATAGAAAATTCATGCAGTTGATGGGAAGGTAGACTGTGGGAGGATGGCAGAGCAAGGCTGTATTAAGGCTCTTGCTACGAAATCATAAAAATGTATATATCCCAGGATGGGGTATGTGCGCAGGCACACGCACGGAGCCTGCCAAGTGCCATCAGAAGGGTCATGTCCCCAAAGAGGGCTCCAAGATCTAAATTCAGGCAAGAGAAGGTAAAGACGAACACGCAAGAGAGAAGCATGGTGCGGGGGGGGGGGGGCGGGGGGAGAGCGCGGGAAGGAGGGGAGCTATCTTCTCTGTTCCATGGGATTTTCCCATGGGCAGTGAAGTTGGGAAAGGTGAGAGACAGAACTGATCACAAAACGATTCATCCTACCTGGCAGACCTTCTAGACGCTTCATTTTGCATATTAGAATCATCAGGCCAGAAACTAAAAAAAAGGTGCTACATGATTCGTACCAAAGAGCAAGAAATGGGTTAGCCAACGTTCTGGCTAAGATCTTGGCTTTCTGTGATGTCGGGTGCCACGTCTCCTGTGTCAGCAGTTGCAGCCACGAAGTGACCCAACCCGCTGTGTTCTCGATCTTCATTCCTGCCATTCCCTTCACACTCTCCTCCTCCTGCTCTGGGCCCTGCGCTGCTGAAGGTGAGGAAATCATTCCTCAACTTCCCCTGCCCTGCCGCAGCAGAGGACCAGTGAGAAGCCCCAGAGGATGATGGGAGTCCCAAGGAATGTCAAGTCGGATCTGTATTGTCCTGGCTCCCTAGCCCTCTCGGGTCCCTCTGGGCTGGCCGCATCCTTTGACCACAGGCTACCCTCGCTGACGTGACTCCGGGTTGAGCTCCAGGATGACATCAGCCTGAATCATTTTCCATGGACGACGCGTGTGAATCCTCTCTCGAACGTCAGGGTGGCTCTCCCTGAAACCAGAGATGTGATAGGCTGCCGTGACAGCCGTGGGAGATGCTGAGAATAACCACATGAGCGATACTGCGGACCTCTCCCAAGCATGTGATTCTGCTAAGTCAGCAGGCAACCTGCGAAGCTCTGGGGAACATTTGATTCCCAAAGACACCGCTTCTCACCGGCAGACACTTTCCCAATAACTTCCCGAAACCCTTGCCCCTTTTCCAGACCTCAACATTCGGCACCGTCTTCTACTGGCCGATGAAGTTCCATCCATGCCTCTCGGTATGTGGGTTCAAGCTTTGATCTCGTCTGTGAAATTACAGTCTCTGATATCGACAGGATTGTGCATTACCCACTCCTGTCTTCTCCATGGTACCTTTTTACACAGGTGACACTGGGGAAATGTCTATTTGTTTACTGGCTAGTCAACAGGATTTGCCTGAGAGTGATCTATAAAATGTCATAATCACAACATGACATCTCAAAGGGATACCCTAGTCTGTGAACACAGCCATAATGAAATAGCTTGGTTGGGTGTCAACAAAGCATTGTTTCTCATGTTTCTAGAAACTGAAATCCAAGATTAAGGGGGAGGTGAATATGGTCACTGCGGCTGGCTTTCTGTCTGTTTTCCAAAGGAGCACTTTCTGATTGTATCCTCACATGATAAAATGAGAGAGAAACAGAGTCAGAGAAACAGAAAGAGAAAAACAGTGAAGGGGTAGCCTGGCACTGGAGACTCACACCTGTAATCCTGGCTAGCCAGGAGGCTGAGCTCTGAGGATTGAGGCTCAAAGCCAGCCCTGGCAGGAAAGTCTGAGAGATTCTTAACTCTAATTAACCACCAGAAAATTGGAAGTAGCACTGTGGCTCAAAGTGGTAGAGTGTTAGCCTTGAACTCAGGGACAGCACCCAGGCCCTGAGTTCAGGGCTGCGTCAATGACTGACCAAACAAAAAAAAAAAGCAATAGAGGTGGTATTTCCTCTTCTTTATCCAGTAACGTTACTAAATTAGGGACTTACCTTTATGGCCTCATTTAAGCTTCATTATTTTCTAGAAGCACTATCTCTGAATATAATCACATTGAGCATTAGGGTTTCCATGTATGAATTGGTGGAGAAAAAAGAGGGCCTCTGATTCAACCTGCATCATTCCATCCCTGGCCCTCCAAATTCATGTCCTCACATGAAAAATGTATTCATTCCATCACAGTAGAACCAAAGACTCTTAACTCATCGCAGTTATCAACTCTGAAGTCAGAAGCCCTGGTCCTCCGATAAATACCACCCACATCAGGAGATACTGAGCCCCGAGGTGCACTTGCTTCCCCCTGTGCCAACAACCCGCCCCAGCCGTGAGCTGCGTAAATCAGACAAGCTACCTCAGTACAGTGATGGCGAGCACGGGGGGTCAGAGCAGCAGAAAAGGAAAAAAGAGACAAGGTCAAGGTGCAACGTTGCAGGGCAAAATTCCACTAGATCTTAAGATGTGAGAACTATCTTTTTGGCTCAATGCTCATCTTCTGTACCCACTAGGGTGGGTACCCACCTGGGATTCCTCTCCCCAGGCTCTGCGGGGGCCAGGATCCTGCCCTGTGGGCTGAGAAGGACCCTTTCCCAGTGTTGGACAGGTCACACTAAGGGCCTTAAATCCTTGATACCAAGAGCCTTTCCCAGCTTGTCCCACAGGAAGTGCCTCCAGCATCTACCAAAGCCAGGGCCTAAAAATGTCCTCATGTTTAGCCACCATCAGCTCCCAGTGCAGAAGGGATTCTGCTGGCCAGCACCACCAGGGCTGCTTTGACATTCTGGTGAGATCATTAAGGAAAATCCCCCGGAACAAGATGTAGCTGGATGGATGCCGTGCTCGATACTCCTCACTCTTCTGTGCCTGATTTCGCTGTTAGATCAAATCTCATCTCAGGCTCTGTCTTCCCCACAGCACTCACTATGTCCACACATCAAGACTGGGCGGCGCATGTTGGTCTGAATGGGAATGCACGGCTATCTTCTCTTGCTCTCTATAAGGATTCTCTGCACCGGTGCTGGTTTGCAAATGGGATGCTGAGATTCAAAATTTTTAAAAATAAAATAAAAGGCGGAAGCTAGGCATCCCAGTGACGCGACCAACATTTCCCAGTGAACAGAGGTGCAAAGCGAGTTGCACCTGTTCTTTGGTCTAAGAAGCAGTGACGAACAGTCCCAGCTACGGGCTGTAGCCCGGGGAACTTCACCCACAGGAAGCTGACGTTGAACTCGGGGGCCTGCTCTTGGGTGATTCTGAGCACCAGGCTGGGATGCAGCCACGAGCTTTCTCCTGTAATTTCTCCAGCCACATACCTGCCTGCCTTTGTTCATGAGAGAGGAATCAGAGCAGGAAGTTGGGAGTCAGCCCCAGTTCCTTCATCAGTGCACAACCTTGGGTAAGTGTCAGAACTTCTTCCAGAACCGCTCATGGGTGAAGAAGGAGAATGGGAACAGAGTTAAATAATACAATGAGTCTAACAGGATGTGTGTTTTGACACACTGAAGGTGTGATTAAGCTCAGACATAGCCAGGGAGCGCCACCTCTGCTACCATAGAGGGAAATGCCAGTGTTCTGCTAGGACTTTTTAAAGTGGTTTCCACTCATGTTTAAGTCACTAGTTTCCATCCCAGCCCCAGATCAGCAAGTTAAAGAAGCAGTCCATAGGTCTATCTGCTTAAGGCCAGCAAAAGAACTCTATATTTGGACTTGCCTTTCTTTCTTTATTCCCTTTAAAAACACTATTTGAGGTTTGGTTGTAGCCAACAGAATGCCACAAAGCCAAGTGCTCTGCAGTTCTGATGGAGGCCCATTCTTCTGTGTCTGACACGTGGTAGCTGCTTGGCACAGTCATACTGCTTCACCAACTAGATCCATCAAAGCTTGAAGTAGAGCTGTGGCTCAAGTGGTAGAGCTCTAGCCTTGAGCAAAGTAGCTCAGGGACAACACCTATGCTGTGAGTTCAAGCCTCAGGACCGGCACCAAAAAAAAAAGAAAAGAAAAAGGAACTAAAAATGCCAAAATGTCTCAATGCTGGTGGCTCACGCTTGTAATCCTAGGTACTCAAGAGGCTAAGATTTGAGGATCACAGTTCGAAGCCAGCCCAGGCAATAAAGTACTCAGAAAAAGCTGGAAGTGGTGCTGTGGCTCCAGTGGGAGAGTGCTAGCCTTGAGCAAAAGAAGCTCGGGGACAGTGTCCTGAGTTCACACCCTGGGACCAGCACACACACACACACACACACAGGCACACACACACTGCCCAAATGTAGCCAGCAAAGCCTATTCTTCACCCACAGACCCCTCATAGGTGCACTGGCCTTTGGCTCACTCCTCCAGAGAGAAGACAGGTGAGGAACACTTATAAGACAAACCACTTAGCTGCTAATGTCTCTGCTTCGTCCTTAAGCAATGGGGATATGAATAACAGCAGTTAATATACACTGTTGTGAGAGCTCAATTATAAATGCATGTCATGCGCTCTACATATTTGTTAAGTGTGAACCATTATTATTTGCACTACTTTTCCTTGAAGGAGGCTCTCAGGAATTATTATGACTTGATTTCGCTCAAGGGTGAAAAGGGTTTACTAGAAAGAGAACAGAGGAGGAGTAGAAAGAACTCACAGAGGTATTTATTTTACTTCTGCCTCCTAGAGGCCAGTGAAGGCCAAATGCTCTGTGCACCCATTTTGTTGTCAATTATCCCAATAGGACATTACTCAGCTTTCAAATACATATATATATATATATATATATATATATATATATATATATATATATATATATGACTTCAAAGACAACATTATGTATAATTTGTTGCCAACTACAGAACTCATTGTAGCTAAAGGAATTAGAAAAGATGAGGGCCTAGAAAGCCTTGAAGACGCTGGTGCTGGATATCAATGAAGTATGACCAATAAATGACAAGTCAGTTGAATATGGGCCCAAAATACGAACTCATGTATAATTGGCCAAAATGCTTCTTATGATAAATTGTTGACCTAAGAAAGAAACCAACTTCCTACCAAATCAAGGTGTCTGAGACCTAAAAATTAACTCCTAGAATATGAAGAAACTGTGTGTATATGCGTGCACGTGTGCGTGTACACACACACACATAGACACACAATGAAACTGGCTTGTGTGAAAGTCAACCAAAGTAAGTCAACAGAAACACACAGAGAACAAGTGGATTCCAAGAACTTATCCCATTTGAATGGAGGCCAGGATCTAGCAGACCCAGGAATGCGGCTCCAGTCTGCTTCATAGCTGAAAAATTCCCCAGAGAAGCCAAGTGGCTGGTCAAGGGCACAGGGAGGAGGTCAGGGCAGGAGCGTGACAGCGGAAGACACTGCCCTTCATTCTCCTGAACTCCAGCTGTTGGAGCATTGTTGAAGGCCTTGGGATCCACTCGCCTGCCTGGGGGCTCACTTCTCCTCTAGTGAGCAAGAGTGCTCTGGACATGAGGGGATTTTTGTCCTTTTTTATTTTGTCTGTTGTGGGGCTTGAACTCTGGGCCTGATCGCTGTCCCTGAACTCTTCAGCTCAAGGCCGGCGCTCTAGCACTAGAACCACAGCACCATGTCTGGTTTTCTGGTGGTTTATTGGAGACAAGAGTCTCACAGACTTTACTGGCCGGGCTGGCTTTGAACCACAGTCCTCAGATCTCAGCCTCCTGAGTAGTTAGGATTACAAGCGTGAGCCACCGGCACCCTGCTTCTTTTCCTTGAGTTGTGTTACTCCCAGAAGACCTGTTGTACCTCTGCATTGCGTGTCCCAAACTCACAGATGTCAGGGCACTACCCAGAGCAGTGGTGTGCGCCAGCAGCACGTGGCTTGGCAGAAGTCAGGCCCAGCCGTCCCTGCCAAGGGGAGTATTTGACAGAGCAAAGCCCCACGTGCAGGGGACATGGGAAGAAGGGGTGCTGGTAGGTAGAGGTGGGGAGCATGTTCAGGCCACATGCAGTTCTTCCACAGGTGGACAGTCTTGGTGGTAGACTTGCCAGCAAAGCCTTGACCTCTGTCACGATTTCATCAGCTCCAGGAAAGGGTTGTTAACAATTTAGACTCACATAGGAACACTCTTGAAAGTACCCAGAAAGTGTTGTCTTACAACCCAAGCCCGAGGTGGCCAGATCGCAGTGCTTCTGTGGAGTGGGCCATTGTAGGCGAATGTGGCCTCATCCCTGGAAGCAACTTCTGCTTCCCCCATTGCTGAAGAGTCCGTAGCTCTGAGGCCCAGTCCACATGCAGGTGAAGTCTCATCACAACACAGCTGTCTACTCATCAGCATTTTACCAGAGGCCACTTCCATGCTATGGTGTGGGGTTGGTGATCTTCCACAGAGCCGGCCTACCCGGCAAAGCCTCATATATCGAGCATGTGGCCATTATAGAGAACTGCTTCCTATCTAGGCTATGAAGAGATAAGTCCGTTATAAACTGCTTGAGAGAAGCATCCTTCTGGAACCTCCCTCCCTGAAGGGCCTGTGTGGAGGTCCCAACACACAAGAGTCAAACAGTCAACCTTTACCTCTGAAAGGGACTTCAGAGATCAATTTGTCTGATTCCTTTATTTCAGAAATGAACAGCCATGCCAGTAGTCACGCCTGTCATCCTAGCTACTCAGGAGGCTGAGATCTGAGGATCACCATTCAAAGCCAACCTGGGCAAGAAAGGCCATGGTACTCTTATCTGCAATAAACCACTCAGAAAACAGAAGTGGCACTGTGGCTCACGTGGTAGAGTGCTCACCTTGAGCTGAAGAGCTGAAGGACAGCACCCAGGCTCAGAGTTCAAGCCCCACAACTGACAAAAACAAAAAACAAAAAAACAGAAATGAAGAAACCCAAGCTACCAACTGGAAACAACAGAGTAACAGAAAGCAGAGCCCAGAATGAAGTTACCTGAACTTCACTGTCATGTTTTACTTTCTACTCAACCATTGGTGCATCTGGACTAACTATGACCAAGATACTCATGCATTTGATGGCTCAGCCAGGGCTGTGTGCCAACACCAGGTGGAGACGTGGATGTGAGCATTTTGGTCTTGGACTTTAAATCACAGAAGTGTATACACACACACATACACATATATATATATGTATATGCACATACACACATATACACATATGCATGTACATATGTATAAATATACATATATATTTTATACATGTGTGGCTATATATATAATATATATATAGAATACATTATATGTGTGGATATATACACACACACATATAGGAATAGGAATGAAATAAACACATATACATAGAGCACACGTGTGTAATAACTATGGTATTGGCATGCCCATTCCTCCATTGGACCTAGCTGGTCTAAACATCTTAGTAACCATCTTCACGCATTTGGCTCAAGTCCACCTGAAGGGAAATCCTACCAAGTATGGGGAGTAGGGCAGTGACACAAACATCCTGTCTCCCGGCCTCTTCCTCCAGATCCTTTGGAGCTCTCCTTCCCCATGCCCCAAGCCTTCATTAACCAGGAGCCTCCCCTCCTTCCCTCTCCTCACCCTTCACCAACCAAGAGCCCTTTATCTCCCATTCTGGAATGGAAGGTGCCTTGCTCACCCTGTTGCAGTGATTCTTGGCACAGAGATGGGAATAGTTCTGAGGAGTTGCCTCCTATCCTCCTCCAGATGGGAGACAGGCCCAAAGGGTTGGTCCCTGGTTTTCTCTACTGCTTCCCTTACTCTCCCAGGGAGGTGGTATCAAGAGGAGCTCCTGGGGTCTTGAGAGGGGTAGAATTGGGGGTTCTCCCCTGGCAACAGGTCTGTGGAAGGAGAAGGACAAGAGGACAATCGCTTCTTCCCCCTCTCAGCCTGAGCACTGCGGAAACTCAACTCCGTCCTGACCTGTACTGTGGAGCTCTGTTTAGTGCTTCCCTGATACCAGGTCTCTTACTGAGAGCTTCCTTCACTTTCCCTGAGCTCACAGTCCCTCCACTGTCCAGTAGTGACCCTGTGCGGCCACTGCCAGGCTGCCGGCTCTGCCAGGGTTCCTGTGTCTACGCTGTGTATATCTGTGTTCTCCAACCCAGGCCCTGACTCCTGGCAGCCACCACCGAGCATTGCAAGCACCTGGACAGTACCCGCATTATTTTTTATTATTCACGCCCATAAAACAAGTTTGCAACCAGACCTGGCTTTGGATCCAATTCTATCTCTTTCCATGGGACCCTGGGCAAAAGACCTAATCTTTCATGAAGAGCCCAGATCACTCAACCATGAAAGTCTCAATGGATCTGCCCTGCGGCATTGTGGGATGAGGGATAAGGATTAAGACAGTGCCTCATACAATGTCTACTGCATAGTACATGCTCACATGTAACATCTTCCCCAGTCTTACCACCTGTAACCGCTCTGTGTGTCACAGAAGAGTTTGAAAGGCCTGACGTTACTAAATATGGTGGTTCACACCTGTAATCCCTGATTGGGAAGCATCACAAGTTCCAAGCCAGCTTGAGGGCCACAGCAAGACCTTCCCCAAAGAAGGAGGAGGAGGAAGAGGAAGAAGAGGAAGAGGAGGTGGTGGTGGTGGTGGTGGAGGAGGAGGAGGAGGAGGAGGAGGAGGAGGAGGAAGGAGAGGAAGAGGAGGAGGGGACCAGCCATGTTGGTTTATGCCTGTAATCCCAGCTACTAGGGAGGTAGAGACTTTGGGAGGCACACAGTCAGGAGAATGAAGACTGGGTTTTCTAGGCCATCATTACTTTCACTTCCCCATCTCTCCTGCCCACTTCTGCCTACCCCTTCCATTTCCTGTATAACTTGGGGATGGAAATAAGCAGCTTTGTGATAAAGGATAGTCCGGGATGGTTTGTATAATTCCACAGGTCACAGCACAGAATGATTATCAGGGCAGGGGCTAGTCTTTAAGGTAATTGAATTCTCACATACTGGGGTAATTGAATTCTCACATACGTGAGAGCAGAAGGCCCACCTACCAAATGTCAATCACTCACTGACTGCTGGGGGGCTTTGCCTTCCCAGCAGTGGATTCACTTGTCTAGGATAAGGATGTCCTCTGACAGTGGATAAACAGAGCATCTCTACCTGGCCTGAGCACCACACCCACCTGAGATTTCTGTCACATCAGGAATGTTCAGGAACTCCCTCCCTGAGGACTCTAATTTGTTCTTGTGGGCTGGGATCTAGAAACTTCCCTGGCTGGTTCTGAGGGCTATGAAGAGCTGGAGAAATTTTTTCTCTAAGCTTGTACAGAAGAATTCCATATGCTTTCCTGGCCAGTTAGCTTGTGTGTGGTAAGAGTTCAAAGCTCTTCCTCGCAGAGACTCAAAAATACTTCGGAAACTCACCAAAACTCATAGCTCCATCATCAACCATGTTCAGGGAACGTAGGGAGAGGCATGTTTCCCGCATCCGCAGCGGCAGCTGAACTCATGGTAGGAGGTGGAGGCTCCATTAGACATGAGAGACGGGGGTGAGGGAAGCTGAATGTAGTATATCATCCTTGCGGATCCCTTCGGAGGTGAGGTACCAGAGGAGACAGAGAAATAACTGCAGTAAAGACTGGCTGGTTGTGTTCCAAACCTGCTTCTTCTTTCTCCTGGGAACACAGCTGGACGACACTTTCCGGCCTTGCTTGCACATTAGGATTGAGTTTTGGACTACAGAAAGTGGGTGGAAGTGATGTGGCTACTTCCTGCAGTGGGCCTTCCAAAGCTCTCAGATGATCATCCAACTGTGATCCTCCCAGGGCGAAGGAAGAGCCCAACAGCCTTGCTGGGAGCCTTGGGGAATAGCAGAGCCATGGGGTAGAAGGAACTCAAATAATGGCGACCACTTTCCAGATGTTACATTGAACCAGCGGATAGGCCATGTCCCAGCACTGGTCCTGAACTGAACAACACAGTACCTTACATCGGAAGACTAAAAACTCTAGTTTACACAAGGCACTCTTGTTTCTTCTCTTATTTGACTCTTACAAGACTCCTACTTTTACCTGGATGAAGTGTAAGAATGTTCCTCACATGACTTCAATCACAGAGAGTCCTGTGGGCATGCCTTACCCAGAACCCTCAGTCTCCCCCAAGAAAAATCACAGACATTTGTAACAAAGGGCCAGGCCCCCTTGGTTGCCTTGCTTTCTAAAGCAAATCTCAAAGACATTACAGGTCCTCCATTTCATGCTATAACCACAAGATCCTATAGAACCCAAATGTGAAAAGAAATTCAAGGCAGGTGAGATTGTTCCTCCACTTCCTCTTCCCCTTCCCCTTCCCCTCTCCTGCTGTTTTTATTGGGCCTTTGTCCACCACCAGAGCTAGGAAGCAGGGATGTCCATCTAGGGGAGAAGAGCCTTGGGCTGAATCAAGAACTAGCTGTCTGTTACCATGACAACCTCCCAAATCAGGATCCTAAGAGACATTAACTGGGACAAGGTTTTCACTTCTTCTGCATGGTAGGTAATGGGCTCCCAGTTGGATTCTGTTTGCTGAACATCTTCCTTCCCCTCCTTCACCTTTTGTGCTATTTCTATAGTTGGGTACTTGTTTCTCCTTGTCTTTGCACAGATTAATAAGCAAAAAACATCACCCTAAAGCCCATGGAAGTCAACACAAGGTGTAAGGTACTGGCAACATTAAACTTCCAGCACATTCCAGGCCGGGGACTGCCCAGGATGCTGCTGATCTCCATGTCTCTTGGCCCTGATCCATGTCACGGGTTTCTTCTAAGGAGTTCACGTACTTCATGGTGTGTTCACTTCACTTCCACAGCACCTTCTGCCTCTTACCCCATTGTGAGAGGTCCTAGCTGCTGCTAGGACCTCTGTAGTCTTGTCCTGATAGGCCTCTGCCTCAAGCTTCTCCTCACCGTCACACGGGTGGGGAAGCCGGTGGCCATGCCAGCAATGGCAGGAAGAGCCACACATCTTCCTTCTAAGCCTACACCAGGAACTCCAGAGTGTTAGACTGCACACGTACCTGATCCAAGAGCATCACACCAGAGGAACCCTAGAGATTAATGTTTCCCCCCAGCTTGGAAATGCTGTAATTTTACGATTGCGGAGATAGCGTTTTACAGATCAAGTGGCTTCACTTTATTTATAGTGAGCCGCACAGCGCGTATGTGAAGAGCAGGCCCTCAGATTCGGGTCTTCTCACCCTGAGCGCTTCACCTTCCCATGACCTCTGGCCACCCAGCTCAGCTACCTCGGTGCACACATGGGCCGGGTCCATCACTCACTGTGAGGAGACATTTCCGGTGAGTCCCGAGTATTTACAAAAGTACACGGAACAAAAGTCCTTCCTGTTGTTGATTCCTCCCCACCCCTGGGACCCGGGCCAATAGTTCCTATGCATTTACCATTTACTCCGGCTGACCTCGCACTACCCACAGCCCCGAACATTCTCTCTGGGCCGTGGTAACTGGACCTGCCGGGCTTGCCTAATTCTAGATACGTCTAAGAATCCTGATCATTCTTTGGGGTGCAACTCCAGTCCTACTACCCACCCCCAAACTTACGCCTGGAGACCAGAGTTGCATCATATCTGCCCCTTTATCTACATCTCTCCTCTTGTGGGGGACCACTCATGTCTGTCACCCCTCCCCCAACTGCTGAGACGGCGTTCCCTTCTTGAATTTCGTCCACCTCCTCTCAGCTTTAGCCAGGGCTCAAAGCGGGTGCGTCATAAATATTTTCACTAATTGGCCAAATGCTTGTCTACTCCCTTGACTCCCTAAGTTCTTTATCTTACTAATACCTCCCCCCCCTTTTTTCCAGCTTTTAAAATGACTTGTCACTCCTATATTATAAAAGAAAATATTGCAAGAGAACAAATTAGAGATGGGGGGGTCACAGCATTTCTTCCACCCTTTCCTGGTTCATTTGAGGTGGGGGGGGGCTCATGCTCACCAGTGTCTCTGCCTCAGCCTCCCCCGTTCTGGGATTCCGTCTTGTTCTTACGGTCAGTCCTCACTGCCTCGTTCACTCCCTCATACCCAGGGTTTGGGCCTCTGGTTCTCAGTCTTGGCCTGGGGAGCTTTCTAAGTGTGCCTGGGCTCCACCCCAGCCTCCTAAGTGTCCATCTCTGGACATAGAGCCATCAAGAAAGCCTGCATTTCTGTGTTGCTGGGGCTGAGTCCTGCTGCTCTTACCATTGCTTCCCACTAGGGAGCTGGTCAGCCCAGTCTGGAGGAGCTTCCCACGCCAGCAGAGCTAGAGGCCACTTCTAGAAGACAGTGACTCCCTCTCCTTCCGTGGGAAGGATTCCTTTCCATGCTGACAGCATCTTATCTGTACTTGACAGAATTTCACATGTCAGAACATTCCTTGAAGGAAAAGAACACATTTCCAAAGTGAGCTGTCACACTGGGGGGTTGGCAGGAAAACTCCCCTGCTAGTTGTGGCAGACCCTCCAGGCCAAGAGAGTCCTTTGACAGACTCGGATCTCCCAGAAGTCTTTGAGTGGCATGTGTATTTTCTCTGAGCACTCCCATGGCTATGGTGAGCTGGTGGCTTCCTGGTGAGGAGATGGGAAAATCTGAGAACAGAACAAAGGATCCTCCTGGAATCAGAGCTGAGACTCTAAAGACATCATCTTCTTCACCTAGGGTCAAAGTTACAGATAATGTCCAGATGACCTGGAGGCCTTCCCTAGAGCCCAATGAGACAAATGGAATAAAGCTTGCAATAACATCTCTGTGGAAGTTAGCAAGGTAGGAACGTCCCTGAACAAGGAAGCAAAGTTTGCAGGAGGAATCAACTTTAGGATCCAACTCTGGGGTCAGGGGTCTGCCCCAGACAGGTAGTGACACTGAACACATCCCTTCAGACAGGGCCCACAGCCCCCCGGGAAGAATTAGCTAATCAGAACCAGCCATGCTCAGCCCCAGTTGCCTTTAGTCTGCATCCTGGCTCCAACAATGAGACACAAGCAGGTGAGTGTGAGCTCATACTTCCTTTACCCACCCAGGGAAGGAAGTTCCAGACTTGGCTTTCACTAAGGGAGTTTGTGAAGCCTTCAGAGGAGACCCCGACTTTGACCTCAGATTCATACACCACTTGTTTAGTGCTCCAACCAACTCCATGAACCAGCTCTAATGGCAGCATGGAGGCTGGCATTTCATTTGTAAAACCCAAAGCAAAACCAAACCAAATCCCGGCCCTAAGAAAGAGGTGTAAGGGAACTCCTCCTGTATGGTCACTTGGCTTTGGTGGCGTTCTATCCCTGGACTATGGTAGACGTGAGAATGGAGGAGGCAGCTCCGACGGGAGGAGCATCTTGATCGAACACACTCAGCACATCCTGTGTTTGTCCTCGCAAATGGCCTTCTGTTATTGGCTCACGCCTGTCATCCTAGCTACTCAGGAGGCTGAGATCTGAGGATCATGGTTCAAAGCCAGCTGGGGAAGGAAAGCCCATGAGACTTCTATTTCCAATTAAACTAAAAACATCCAGAAGTGGAGCTATGGCTCAAGTGATAGGGCACGAACCTTGAGCAAAAAAGCTCAGAGACAGTGTCTGGGCCTTGAGTTCAAGGCCCAGATCATATACACACACACACACACACACACACACACTATGGCTCAGACAAAAGATCAAATAAGCATTCTACCCTGCACACCTAGTAAACCTAACGCCCCAAATTACACTTTTTTCCACCATATCTCAGTTCAGCCCTTGGCAACTCAAAGAGAACCAAGAATAGAAAGCTTCTTTTTACCTGATTGTCTAAATTAACAGATTCTGCCTTGGCTGGAGAGAGCCATCAAGCAGCAGAGAGACACTACAGGTCAGCAGGACATGGGAGCTGCCACACCGCCCCTGGACTCCCATACCTGAGACCCAAGGTTACTTCCTGCCCCCCCCCATGATGCCTGAGAGGGTCTCGCTGGGCCTTCAGACTGGCCCTCTGTGGATGTACTGCCGTGACAGGAGCCACTGTTGCTAAATGTGATCAAGGGAACATCAAAACCCCGATGAGCTCATGCCTGGGTGAGCTGCCCAAGGTGACTGGTAGCCAGAACAGCTCGGGACCACAGAGGAAACAACACAGGATTTGATCCTGTTGGTTCTGGCAGTCAGATGACACACCACGCGTCCCCCCCACGCTCCCCCCTCCACCCCAACTTGATGTGTGCCCGGTATCACTGTCAGAGCTTTCTGAATCACTCAATAAAGGAAACAACTAGTCCCTTCCATCGGACAATCAGCAGGGCTCCGTTTTTATTCCCTCCAGGCACTGGCTGTTCTGGAGTGCTGTGGGCAGGGTGTATTATCTGGTCAGCATTTGTTAACTGAGCAGCTGTGGATGGAGATACTCCTGACCATGATGCTCCATGAGAAGTTCTCTGCCATGGAGCCTCTAAGCACCAGACTACCTATTTCAGCTTTAGCAGAAGCTCTCTGCTGTTGGACCCACCCAGGATCTGGTTTCTCCACCAGGACTTTGGCCTGAAGTCTCCCAGGATGGGCTTGAAAACCCCACCCACAGAGACAGGGCTATCATTAGCCTGGAGACCTGTGGGTCCCAGGATTTAAACATCTCCCTGCAATCTGGAATGAGTAGCTGAGGATGAGAACCATGGTTTTCTGTTGAAACTCAGCTCCCAGGGCGTAAGAAATAGGTGTAAGGGAATTCCTCACTGTAAGGTCACTTGGCGTCGGTGGCGTTCTACCCCTCGGGTGTGGGTGGACCTGAGAACGGAGGAGGAGGCAGCCCCGATAGGAGGAGCATCTTGATGGAACACACTCAGCACATCCTGTGTTTGTCCCAAATGGTTTTCTGTTTGGCTTTGACTTCCTCCCCCTTTTAATTCTTTCAATAACCTACCCTGGCTGCCACTACCCATTCTCCAATCTGCTCCCCTCCTTCTATGATCAAAGTCCAAAGTAAAGATGATCTCATGGTTCTCAAAATATCCCCGCAGGAGAGGAAGGAACTGGGCCTTGGTTCCCTAAGGCAAATCAGGGAGGGAGGTGCCAGCTGCTGGGAGGGCCTATCAGCCGGGGACCCAGGTCAGGGTGGGCGTCTCTGCCTTTGAGGGGATTTTCAGCAGGGAGAGTACTTTCACCCGTTTCCTTGGAATCCTAACAGCAAGCCTGAGGTCACAGCATTTTCCTACCCACGCTGACGCACATTCCCCAAACAATCCTGGTCACACCTCTCCCAGACCAAGTATCGCTGGTGTCTCTCTCCATTCCAGCCAAATGTGTCTGGGTTTGGATAATGACTGGCGTGTTTGCTTCATTCATAATCACTGTCTTGGTTCAACAACTTTTCTGAGCCATTGAGCTTATGAATGACAGAGATCAATAAGACTTGGATGCAGGTTCAGTGCCTTCAAATCTGCTCCATCCTCAAGGTGGTATAGAGCAGTAGAATTGGAGCATATCCAGTCTGATCTCTCTTATTATAGACAATAAATGGGGGCAGGGGGGATGTGGGGAAACAATCTCTTCAATATCCCTGTTAGAATGCACCCTGGAAGGGAAAGACCTGGAATGCCTAGCCATATCCTTGACCAGGTTTTGTGAACACGTCAGGACAGAACAGCACATACACAGCATCGTTATTACAGAAGCCACTTGAAAGCCTTGCTTGTCAAAATAAGGTACAAGCCTGACATATTTGGGTATTTGGGAAAGAACAGGAGCTTTAACAAGTCTGCAGGGACACACAGGAGGACTGAAACTAGAATGCTGCTGGCTGACTAGCTCTGGGCACTTTGTGCACCCTCTCTGAGCACATGAAATGCAAATAAGTCATCCTTCTTGTTTCCCAGGGCTGTATCTGAGGAGGAAAGCACAGCCCCCTCCACGCTCTGGTGAGTCTCACGAGGTGACTATGAGTCAGGTTTTTGTTGTTTTTTTTTTTTTTCATGTTTCACCGGTGAGCCAGTCTTTAGGATCAAGGATGCTGGCGACCACATGACATGAGCTAGATGAGCATGTGTCACCAGTCCCCAAATCCTGCCATTTACTAAGATCACTCTTATCATCACCAGCCATGGTTACTGATAGTGACTGCCAGTCCGTATGGGATGGCTTGGGAGGGTGGATTCCATGAGCAATTTGAGCTGGCGGTCTTATCCAGGGAGTATTGTCCATCACCAACATCCTAACTCTGCCCACCAGAAGAGCTTTTTTTTTTTTTTTTTATGGGAGTCATACTGCTCAGAGTCATTTCCAACTCTGGAAACATCTGATTCAGGAAGTCAGGACAGGGCTTCACTAAAGATGACACCGTTGGAGTCCCTAACAGCCTTTACATAGCATTTCCAGACTTGACTCGTTCCTATGAATATAACATGTGCCTGAAACTTTGGACCAAAACAGCTTTTTCATCCGTCTGATCTTTGGGCTAGTTATGAAGACTTACTTGGGTCTCAAAAATTGTTTCCTTTAGAAAAAAAAGATACAGGTGGCAATATAGGCATGTTAGGGTTTGTTGGGAGATGGGGAGGGGGGCGGGGTACCTAGAGCTGGGTAAGTGAGCTTTGCATATAAATGAACAAAATCTCCAACTCGGCCAACTTGGGGCTAGAATAGATCTCTGTGCCTAGTACTGGGGCAAAGGGCTTCTCTGTCTCGAAAGAACCAATTCGTGTTTCAAATAACTCAGAAACTTGACACCTGCAAACTCCTGTTCCCAGGGAATCTGAGGAAGTCCTAGAATAAGGACTGGCTTTCTTAAGGAGAGCAGCCAGACTCCTTGCTTTGTGAAAGTGCTGCCTGTTCACGGGGTGGCCAGTCTGGAGTAGGAGTTCTGGGCACCTCCAACACGCGGAAGCCCCGCAGGGAGGGGGACATGACCTCTTTTCGTACCTAGGTCTGCCAAAGAGGACCTGGAAATCCCACCCAAAAACCAAACTAGGGCATGGAAAGAGCACAGGCTGAGGGAAGCAGGTGCCACTAAATGACAGGTAAATCCCAAGAATACAAGGCCAGTCCAGCTCCGTGGCCAACCAGCACACTGACATATACTTTGCCAGGATAAAAGAACTCCCCGAAGTACAAAGGTACCAAAGACCTGTGAATTGTGGAGAGATATATATCTATATATCTATATCTATATCTATATCTATTTAGCTGGTTTGGGAATACCGATGGGCTGGGTACAATTCCATGGAGTGTGGAGGCTGTTTTGTTTTGTTTTAATTTAGCTTCTCTTCCCTGAGGAGCACTAAGTGAGAGAGGACTCACCTTCCCCACGATCTGAATATTTCTAGGGGAAGTCTGCATTTCCAGATCGGATCCCCGCGCCCCCCACCCAGGGCTCTGGGTACCCGGGCAGCCAGGTGAGCCCCGCAGCAAGCCCCACCCCGCCCGGGACGCTCTCCTCTCCGCGGGGGGCTCAGGTTTCAGCTCCTGCCTGGTCTGCGGGAGGCTGATCAAATGTTTCTTTCTCATTCCACCAGGGAAACGCCGGCCGGGCCTGCATCCTTTCCCCGGCACGCGGGGCAGAGACGAACCTGCGCCGCCTCCACCCCAGGCTGCTGCCCAGCCGGGAGCTCGGAGACCCGAGGCCGAGCGGGACCGCGCGCTGCGCCCCGCAGCAGCCTGCGGGCAGGAGATCCCCCACCCCCGGGGGCCTCTCCCCTCCAGCCCGGACCGCTGGGAAGGCAGCAGCCACCACAGCCCCGGGCTTAGGGCGCTCGCTCCGCTCCGCCAGCCAGGGGCCCCGCGCTCTGAGTCCCTCCCCCGGCTCCATCCCGGGGTCCGCCCTGGAGATCTCCTTCAACCCCCGGCCCCCGCGGGCTGGGGACCCCGCTCGCGGCCCCGCCCCGCCCCGCCCCGCCGGGACCCCGCGCCCCGGGAGGGAGCGACCCCGACCTACCTTCACGAACAGCTCGATCTCGGGGTCCCGGTCGTCCCCGTTGGCGGTGGCCGAGTCCATCCTGCCGTGGGCGCGCGGGGCCACGGGTCCGGGCCGGAGGGGAGCCACCTCTGCGGTTCGGGGCCGCGCGGGGCGCTTGGCTCGCGGGGGGCGGCGGGCGGCGGGGGGCGCGGGGTTCGCGGGGTTCGCGAGCGCCCCGGCGGCGGCGGGGTCACAGTTCACGGCGGTGTCACCGCGGGCCTCGGCGGGGGGGGGGGGGGGCGACGCCGGGCACCTCTACCGGAATCCCACCGACCCGGCGGGACGCGGGCCCCGGGCGAGCCGGCCGAGGCGGCGGCGGCGGACCACAGGTCCGAGGAGCAACAAGTGCGCGGCCGCGAGGTGTCACAGGATCCGCCGCTGTCAGCGATCCGCGGCGCCGGCGCCCAAAATAGCCGGGGCCGAGGGGCGGGGTCAGCGGGCGGGGACGCGAGGGGGTGCGGGACGCCCCGCCGCCGCCCCGGGCCACGAGCGCCCGGAGAGCCAGGACCCCGGACCCGGGGGGACGCGAGGGGGTGCGGGACGCCCCGCCGCCGCGCCCGGGGCCACGGGCGCCCGGAGAGCCAGGACCCCCGGCCCGGGGGGACGCGAGGGGGTGCGGGACGCCGCCGCGCCCGGGGCCACGGGCGCCCGGAGAGCCAGGACCCCCGGCCCGGGGGGACGCGAGGGGGTGCGGGACGCCGCCGCGCCCGGGGCCACGGGCGCCCGGAGAGCCAGGACCCCCGGCCCGGGGGGACGCGAGGGGGTGCGGGACGCCGCCGCGCCCGGGGCCACGGGCGCCCGGAGAGCCAGGACCCCGGACCCGGGGGGACGCGAGGGGGTGCGGGACGCCCCGCCGCCGCGCCCGGGGCCACGGGCGCCCGGAGAGCCAGGACCCCGGCCTGGGGGGACGCGAGGGGGTGCGGGACGCCGCCGCCCCGGGCCACCAACTGCCCCTGGCCACTGGTGGGCGGAGAACCAGACCCCCAGACTCACCAGAGGGGAGGGGAGAGGGGATGGAAAGGGAGAAGAAGGAGGGAGAAGAGGAGGAAAAGGGAAAGAGGAAGAGGAAGAGAAGATGGCTTCCAAATTTTATTTCTTTAGCGCAGCTTAACTTGTCCAGTTACTCTGCTACCAGTGTTACCCACTTGGAAAACTCTTCCAGCTCATCAGGGGAGGGAAGGAAGGAAGGAAGGAAGGAAGGAAGGAAGGGAGGGAGGGAGGGAGGGAGGAGGGAGGAGGGAGGGAGGGAGGGAGGACAGAGCCTTCGCCATCCTCGCGCTGGGCGCATAGAGGGCAGGACCAGGGCCAGGCCGGCCGTGTGCAAAGGGCAGAGGGTGAGCCAGCTGGGTCTGATGCAGCAGAGCCCACGACCCTGTGTCTTTCCGGTTCCTCTTCTTTTCATTCTTTCCTCTCCCCCTCTGCTATTTTCTCTCTCCTTTTACCTTTTAGTGATGTGCGATACATACAGGGAAAATGCCCACCCCCCTGAGGGTGACAACCAGCGAGTTTTCACAACTGGAAACCAGCACCAGATGGAGAAGTGCTCTCCTTCTCACCGCGCCCCTCCCACCCGTTCCCTCGTTGGAACAGAAGCCTGAGGCATGTCGCTGGGCATGTCGGTGCTGGTTTCTTTTGCTGGTACCCACTCTGTGGTGTGTGGTCCCAGAGCACCCCTTCGTTCCCCATGCTTCTGTGGGTGGATGTGTCTGATTCCCAGTTCCTGATGCCCACCTACCCCTGTGTTCCAACATGCTCTCCAACATCCTTTGGTTAGATCTAGGGAAGTTCTTTTCTTGGGAATACACTTAAGAGTGGGATTGTTACATCATAGAGTATGAAAAAAAATGGGCATGACAAACACTGCAGTATGGTCTTCTAAAGCATTTGGGCCAATCTGCAGCCCCACCCTGATTTCTGTTTAAAAAATCACTGCTGTGTCTTTCAAATTCCAAATCAAATCCACTTATTTTTTCCATTGTCTTCCCTTATTGTTAATCCTGTTTATGCTGTCTTGCCTTACATATAAATATATTCTTGCTTCACAGTATTATGAGGCATGAATGAATTGCACAGTAAGAATAATATCAGAATACTTACATGCCAGCGAAATGGACACTATTGGGGAAGTGGCAGAAACTCAAAGAGGCAATGGCTAATACGTACCAGTTAGGGGAGCATTTCCTCAAAGGGGATTATGGGACCCTGTCCACCCACCATTTGTGTGCCAGTACTGGGGCTTGAATGCAGGACCTTGCAATCTTCTCTTGGCTTTTTCACTAAGGGTGGTTTCTCTACCACTTGAGCCACACCTCTACTTTTAGCTTTCTACTGATGAATTGGAGATAAGACTCTCCTGAGCTTTTCGGCTCAGGCTGTCTTCCAACAGTGATCCTCAGTTCGCAGCCTCTTGAGTAGCTAGGATTATAGCTAGCACCAGGCTTCCTTCCCTCCCCCGCCCCGCCCCCTTGCCAGCCACAAGGTCACTAGCCCTTCTTGGCCAAAAAGCTTCCACTGTGCTGAGCCAACACAGGCCTAAAGCAGCAGGCCCCAAATTGGTCATGAGCTCAAAGCTCCAAAACAGTGAGCCAGAATAAGCCTTTGTTCTTTTGAAGTTGATTTGTCTGACGTTCTCTGTCACAGTAATGGAAAGCTGAATGAAGGGTAGATGGGCTGACACAGAGGGAGAGCTCCTACCATGGTTAGGGTGGGAAGGGAAAGGCTTCCTAGAGGGAAAAGCCCTCTGGCTGAAAGTCTCTACTTGGTCAGGTATCCGATAGGTAGAGGGTGAGGTTCCATTCCACAGGCTCCCAAGTGCAAATGAGTTCTCATAAAACAAACACACACACAAACAAACAAACAAAGCATCATCCAGTCCTAATTGCAGCCCTCTGGGTCCTGGGTAGCTTAATCAAGGTGCAGTTTAATCGTGGCTCTCCTTGATTTCAGGCTTACATCACCAAAACCTTCAGATGCACCGTCACTCACAGCTGAACATTCTGAGCCAATGACTGCATGCTCTAGGGAGGGACCAAGGTCACGGATGGAGGCTGGGACTGACACTGCTTGATGTACCACTCACGGCTTCCTTGCTCCGCTGGGCAGAGTGGGAGGAGCGGGGGGGGGGGGGGGGGGGGTGTATGACATTTTTAATAGCAGTGTAGTGGAAGCAAATACAATTTTAGGCATGAAAAGCCTGTGAGGGTTTTTAATAAAAAAATACTTGATAGGAATTTGACAATATTTTCTTGGCCTGTGAGCTAAACAGTGTGTCAGCTGACCTCCCTGTCTTTAGCCTGGCAGAGTTAACTTTCACTTTATGGTCTCCAAATGTCCACTCCTTTGAGGAAAATAGGCAGCTCCCCTATAATCACAGCTCCTGGGAAGTATCTCCCATTTGGGTGGCCCTCCAAAATAATATAGGGTTGATATTATAAACCTTTTTGCAAAAAAAAGGAAGGAAAGAGAATGAAAGAAAGAAAGAAAAAGAAAGAAAGAAAGAAAGAGAGAAAGAAAGAAAGAAAAAGAAAGGCAGAAAGAAAACAAAAAGGACTATTTTAGGGCCATCAATTCTTTTGGCACATATTTCTAGTTTTAAATTCATATTCTTTTTTAGATTAAGATCAAAGCTATCAAAGTGTGAGTGTCGTGTGTCTCTGGAGATCACCAGGTGGGTGCAGACGGAGAGGGGTAAGCCCCTGGATGGGTGACACTTACTTGAGGTCACAGTTGGGCAGTAAGGAAGATTGGGGTTGGTTGCTAGATCTGTCTATTCTGTGTGAACTACCATGCGCTGGGTGTAACCAACAGCACCTATGATCTGTTCCCCGGCAAATATACTGGTTGCTTAGCAAAGGGAGGGGCCTGGGCATGAGCTGGATTGAAACCCAGAGTCCTTGTCAGCAACCATCACTCATCCTACTGGTCCACTCATGATGCATTCCTTCACACAGGGCTGGGGTGTGCCCGACATGGTGTGCATTCTTTCAGACTCCAGGTCCCCGGGCAGCTCTCATGCCCTTCGGGAGCCTCACGAACACAGGCTGAACTCCTGCTGCCTGAATCCCTATTTGCATTGAGATTTTCTGAGGTGCTACCAGAAGCATCCATTTATTGAACTCTCCCTAGAACGCTGCTCTGGTCTCCAGTTCCAGACTCCTCCGTATTCCCCCAAGCAGGCCAGTTCCAACGTGTGGTGCAGCCCAAGTCAGACAGTCACAGCAGGGTCACCATTCCTGCCTTGGCTTGGTGACCTCTCTGCTGTGACAGAACCTGAGAAAAGCAGCTAGAGGGAGGAAGGACTTACTTTGCGTCACAGTTTCAGAGATACTCATCAATCGTGGCATGCACGCGTGCGATCAGTACTTATCATTAAGGATGTCCATGGATGCCAGAAAACCCGACACGTCTCTCATTCACAGCCATCTTCTCCATCTGTGGCTCCACCTCATGTGAGTGAAATATACATTACAGTATGGAGTTTTTAAGTAGATCCTGACTTGAATTAAAACATGGGAGAGGGGCTGGGAAGGTGGCACAGTGGTAGAGCGCTTGCCTTGCTTGCATGAGGCCCTGGGTTCGATTCCTCAGCACCACATAAGCAAAAAGAAAAAAGCCAGAAATGGCGCTGTGGCTCAAGTGGTAGAGCACTAGCCTTGAGCTGAAGAGCTGAGGGACAGTGACCAGGCCTCATGACTGGACCCCCCCCCCCCCCAAAAAAAAAACATAGGAGGTTATGTGATAAAAATGAGAGTTCACATTTATCCAGAATCTACCAGTGCTGAATCTTTTATTGGATCACTTCCTCTCCTGTGTTGTAATTCAAGTCAGGATCTATTAACACACACACACACACACACACACACACACACACACACACACACACACACACACAATTCAAAGAAACTTAGGTTTCGGGGAAGTCTGATAACTAGATTACAGTGCTATAAAGTCCTGAATTCGGAATTCCTGGACTTCAATCTGTTGCTCTTTTCATTATACTGTAAGGTATTCTCTCTACTGAAAAAGAATCAATGAACAGAGACCTTACTTTTTGACTTTATTATCTTTTATTCTTCAGCTGAACTTTACGCATACAGCCTTTCTCTGGATTTCTGACAATTTCTCAACACATTTGTACTTTCATTTAGTACATAGCTGAAGAGCCTACAGAGATGATACCACTTCTTTTTTAAAATGAGAATCTAGAACTGAAAAAACAATACGTTCTCTTCGCCAGGATGTGGCATCCTTTTCAAAGCACACCACAGTGCTGTTGACTCAAGTCTACCTTATTCAACCCTGAGGTCTTTTTTTTTTAATCACACAGACCATCTCCTATCCACATATGTAGGTTCCAACTGGTGTGGGTACAAATCTCTATTTATGGTCATCAGAAAACTCAGTTGGAAACAATCAGAGCCAGAAAATATATGTGTGTCTGTTCAAAAAGAAAGGTACTCATTATCTGACTTATATAACTGTAACCCCTCTGAATATCATCTTTACAATAACAATAAAAAATATGTGTGTATTTAGAACCTAGATTACAATAGAGGATTTTATGCTGGAGGAACTAAGGTTCTGGGAGTCTTCATTGTTGTATCATATTTTTCATCCTTTCTGGGCAAATATATCAGTAACCTTTGTAATTTCAGTACATCTTTGAAGAAAAAAGAGAAAAATTTCCAGCATGAATTCAGCAGCTCCACTGAGTAGATGTTGACTTTTAAGCAAATCATTCAGGGGAAAGAATTTCTATGTAACTATAACTTCCACAGTCAAATGCATGGGGCAAATGTTTGCAATGAAACTGTATCTAAAATGTAAACATTGCTCTAAGACTACTTTGTACTATATAATTTTTCATGCAACTTTCTCTCTCTCTCTCAGTTTTACCCATGGACTGTGTCTACACACAGTGCTCACTTGTGAAGGATCAGAGAGTCTTCTGATATTTTATATAAGTGATTTTATGTTAAAAAAAAAAACACATATCGAAGTTAATTTGATTACATCACATTTTTAAAAATTTGGCTTGTTTACCATCTTGTAACCCCCATGTTACTTTTATCTTCTCTGAAAAACTCCCTAAAAGAGAAAAGCTGAATTTAGACTCATTTACCTCCCGTTAACATGGAGCAGCGCAGACCTCATACCCTTAATGAAGCTCCCAGGGCAAAGAAGTCCAGGGTTCAAACCCGGCCCTGGGCTCTGCCTGCCTTTGTGGGGAGTCACCAAATTAAAGAGCAGAAACATGACCACAGCCACGGCCAAAGTGTCCTGCTTGAGGTGACTCATCAACACCAGCTCCCGTGCTCCTTTCCAGCTGGTCATGGAGATGCGGCTTGCTTGGCCAGGTGACTTCTGACCATGAATCAGAGACTACAGGTTCTCATATACCCACATGCCCAGCCTCTGTTCCTATCCCAAGGCATCCAAGATGGTACTGAATTTGTCTTCAGTTGATGAACAGGGGACTTTTCTTAATCATCTGAAGTTCTTGTCTCAAGTTTTAAAATATCTATCAAGTCAAAAATCAGGGCCAGGAATTCAGATTTACTGGCTGTTCATCTGTGTCTTTGCTTTTCTAAAACATTTTTGCTTAAAAATATGTCACCAATGACTGATTTGGATCCTGCTTTTCAAATAACAGAAAGGAAAATTGTGACAATTCAATGGTTTATTTTTGTTTTTTACAATTATGACCAAAGCTGGTCAAAGAAAACTTGACTAAAAGTACTTTTATCCTGATAACATGCTGCTGGTGAATAACTTTAAAAATGCTCAAAAATCTATTCATTCTCAAGAGAAAATATGATTGAATGCTCAGGTACTCATTTTGCTCAAAATGAAAATAATTGCTTTGAAAGGATAAAACTTTTTGGGATAAAAGAATACTCTGAATAAAAGATGAATTATACCTTACTCACCAGTAGAAAGCAAAATATTCTTAAACTCTACTCATATGATCACAATTAGGCTCTCTATTTTGTAGCTGTATAATCTGAAGTACTAATCCTAAAATTTCTCCTAAAGAACAAACAGGAAAAAAGTATCATATTTTTTCTAAAGGAATCATAAAAGTTTTAGTTACAGATTTAAAAAAATTAACATTTGTGACATTAGATTAAAAGCAGAAAAATTGGTAATAAAACAGGATATATATCTATATGTAGATCTATCTATCTATCTATCTATCTATCTATCTATCTATCTATCTATCTATCTATCTGTCTGTCTATCTATCTATCTATCTATCTATCTATGAGGCTCTTATCTCCAATTAACCACCAAAAAAAGGCAGAGGTGGACAGTGGCTCAAATGGTAGAGTACTACCTTGAGCAAAAAGCTGAAGGACAGTACCCAGGCCATGAGTTCAATTCCCAGGGTCAGCACACACACACACACACACACAAAGTATAGATTTCATTTACAGTAAGAACTTGATACCTGCAAAAACAAAGCATGCAAAAGCCAGAATTATTAATTATGTGAGGATAAGCAGTTCATAATATAGAGACTCCACTGTATCCACACTTCATATCACATATCACACTTCATATTCCATACTTTGATAGATTCTCATCTGTTCCCAGTCACCAGTGCAGAGCCTAGTACTCTATTTGCTCTTCTCACTAGCAGACATATTTGGGGCACTTCCCACAGGTGATATGTGTGCTTCCCCCTGAGAAAAAAATTGGGGAGGGGAGGGAGTGTAACAAATGGTAACTTGTTTGGCCCGTTGACTCAAAAACTGTACAGTTAGCAGTGGTTCCCAGTGCACAAAGTAAGGAAGACAGAAGTAACACAAAAGTGGGCAAATGAACTTTGACCAGCGCAACTCTCAATCCACATGTAACATCAATTCAGGCAAAAGAAGATGCGAAAGACTCCAGTTAGCTCATCTCTGTTTGAGTGGTGCTGGGGATGAGTTCCGGGACTCTGTGCATGTGGTCCACAGCTTGGCTACCAAGCTATCTTCTAGTTTAGAAGTGAAAAAGTGTAACACAACCCTCCCATTGCACAATCCTGAGTGGACATTGAGAATATTTCAACTGTAAGACCATAGGTAATACTTCCAACGAATGTCTTGGCCTCTTGCATAAATTTCACCAGATAAATACAAGAAATGTGAGAAAACAAGTCAACAAGACACCAATACAGGTTAACAATGAAGAACAATAAAGAAGAAAGCCCAAAGAACTCAAAAGCTAGAAGAATGATCAACAAAACAAGGAAAGGATAGGTATAGAAAGCTGAAGGAACTCAACAAGAATACAAATAAGCAGGTGAAAGAATTTAGGAAAACAATGAAGGATATGAAAGAGGAATTCATTAAAGACTGAAATACTAAGAAACAAAAATTCAGATTGGAATTCTGGAAATGAGAAACTTAAAAAGTCAAATAAAATCTCAGTGATAAGTCTTTCCAGTGGTATGAATCGAACAGTGCCAGTCCTTAAAGAAAAAGTAAGTGTGTTACAACGGTCATGCATAAATGGGATAACCAAGACACAGCAAGGGAAGGGGTAACAAATGCTCCACAAGAAATGTACTCATTGCTACCCCTCCGCAGAGCATCTTTAAAGTAAAAAAATGAATACCAAAACACTATCAAGCTAGCTATGTCCTCTGCCGTGCAGAAGCTCTGCAATTTCATGCAATCCCATTTGTCCAACCTTTCTTTGATTTGTTGTGTTTCTGGGTCTCTATTAAGAAAATTTTGGCCTGTGCCTAGGAAAACCTAGGGTTTCTCCTATTCCATCCTGTAATGTTTTCAGAGTGTCTGCGTTGACTCCGAAGTCTTTGATCCATTTGGAGTTGATTCTGGTGCAGGGTGATATAAGGATCTAGCTTTAGTTTTCTACAAGTAGTTAACCAATTTTGCCAGCACCATTTACTGAAGAGGCTGTCTTTCTTCCATTCTATTTTTTTAGCTCCCTTATCAAAGATTAGATGGCTATAGGTCTGTAGGTTCATTTCTGGGTTTTCAATTCTATTCCATTGGTCCTGAGGTCTGTTCTTGTGCCAGTACCAAGCTTAGAAAAAATTATATTAAGTGAAGTAAGCCAGGCCCAAAGAAACATAGGTCCCATGGTTTCTCTTATTTGCAATAACTAGTATATGTCTGAGTCAAGCAGAAAAGGTCAGATAAGTTGATGTTAGGGGAATGAACCCCAAGATAAGCATTCAAATGTTTTTTTCTTTCATTCAATTGTTTCTAACATATTTATAAGATGATTTCTATGTTGCTTTGTATGTCCCTCCCCCACGGCATAACCCCTGCTTTCACTGTATTTGATGTTGGTATAATTTGTGGAGGGGAAGGGAAAAAACAAATCGTTTAAATAGGGAATAGGGATACAGGTGGACCCATTGCAACAATGAGATGTACAAGTCATTATGTCGAAAACGAACTTCACAACTTCAGTGCCGGGGGGGGGGGGGGGGGGGGGAGGGTGGCAGGGAGGATTGGGTGGGGGGGCGGGGGGAGGATGGGAAGGGATGGGAAGGGGAAACAAAGGAGGAGGCTACAATGCTTGATAAGAAATGTACTCATTATCTTGCCCATGTAATTGTAACCCCTCTGTACAGTATTTTCGCAATAAAAAAATGCAATGCAAAAAAAACCTTTCCATTATAAACAAAATTCATAGCATTGCTGAAGATAGGGGGAATCCTATCTTCAAAGCTGAATGCATACAGAAAAATATGAGTAATAATAAATTACACATTGGTTGCTGGTGGCTCATACCTGTTATCCTAGCTACCCAAGAGGCTGAGATCTGAAAATCATAGTTGAAGGCCAGCCTGAGCAGCAAAGTTTGTGAGATTCTTATCTCCAATGAACCACCAAAAAGCAGGAAGTAGTGCTGTGGCACAAGTGGTAGATCCCTTTGCCTTGAGTGAAAAAGATCAGGGACTGTGCCTAAGACCTGAGTTTGGGCCTCAGGATTGGCACACACACACACACACATACACACACACACACACACACACACACACACACACACACACACACACACACACACACACACACACCAAAATCCGAAAGAATTAATGAAATAAAAAGCTGTAGTTGGGTGCCAGTGGCTCATGCTGCCTGTAATCCTGGCTACTCAGGAAGCTGAGATCTGAGGATCCTAATTTGAAGCCACCCTGGACAGAAATTGGTTCTGTGACTCAAAGTGGTAGAGTGCTAGTCTTGAGTGAAAAACTCAGGAACAATGCCCAGGCCCTGAGTTCAAACCTCACGATGTGCCTCCCACCCCCCACACACATGAAGTTGGTTCTTTGAAAAGATAAACAAGATCAATAAACCCTTAGCCATACTGATCAAAAGAAGCAAGATAACCAAAATTAATAAAGTTAGAGATGAGAATGGAACTCTACCTAATACCAATGAAATCAAATCTAATACCAATGAAATCCAAAAAATTATAGGGTGTATTTTGAAAATGTAGAAGAAATAAATCAATTTCTAGACTTATATAAGCTGCTTAAATTGACCCAAGAGGATATCAACCACACAAGCAGACCTACAATGAGCAAGAAGATTGAAGCAGTAATAACATTCCTGCAAAGAAAAGCAAGACTGGATGGATTCACTTCAGAACTCTACTAGATTCCTAAAGAAGAATTAATACCTGTGCTTCTCAAACTATTCTAAAAAATAGAAAAGGAAAACATTACCAAACTCGCCTTTTGAATCCAATATTTCTCTGATACTCAAACTGGACAAGAACACAACTCAAAAACGAAATTATAGGCCAATTGCCTATGAATACAGTGGCAAAAATTCTCAATAAAAGACTTGTAAATTGAACTTGCAAAAATACATTTAAAAGAGATTATATACCACAATCAATTTGGAATCATTCCAAGAGTGCAGCAGTGGTTCGGCACACACAGATCAACAAATGTGATACAGAATGTGACGGAATAACAGGTAAACACCATCCCATCATCTCAGTGTGCAGGAAAACTGTCTGGCATCTCTCTCTACTATTTGAATGGGAGCCAGATGTACTGTCACATGCGCAAAGCCCATAGGAGTTGGTGAGCTCTGAATGTGGACAAGCCATTTGATTTCTGTATGTTTCCATTTCTTTGGTTCTAAAATGGAAGTGACAGTAATCAACAACTTTTTGGATTCCCTGTGGCAAGGGTTAGTGGAGGCATTCTGTGTAGGTTATAGCCAAGTTCCTGGGACACAGTAACTTCATGGTTGTTATTATTGGAAGATCGTTGCAGGCATTACTATCGGAGCTAGTATTCTGGAAAGTATAAAGCTCTTGACGACAAACAAAAGGGTTTGTGGCTTCATTTTCTATGAAAGGGGTAGGCCAGGTGATTTGCGACTTTCTATGAGTGTTGCCTAGGAGAAAAATAACATTTTATTTTATTAATTTGGGCTCATGTCTGGAAGGAGGAGAATAATAAACTCACACTATAAACTAAAACATTTAAAAACTTAAAATACTGAGTAAATCAACTTTTAGTTTATCTTTCTTAAATCTGTGAACATTTTTCTTAATTACATTAATAAAAGCATTGAAAAGGTTGTCCTGCATTATATGAAATATAATATTATGTGAAATATATAAGGGCTTCTATGCCGAGGACTTAGCATTTTTTCTGATCATTTCCTCCATAGCTCAAGTTTCTATGTGTCTATCGTTTTACAGCATTTTTTGGCTCTGTTTATTTGTTTGCATTGCGTGTTTATTTCATAGTTTTAAATTTCTCCAAAACTAAGTTCACTGAGGTTTGCACCTAGAGATCCACGCAGGTTAAGAGATGGCTGGGCCTGGCCTTCAGTTCAATGCAGACACGCTTCTGAAAAAACTCTAGAGGGCGCTATGTTCCTGTTTGTGATGACTTCCACCTTGGTGCTCTCAATGTGGGGGGCAAAGGGGGCGGGGAATGGAAGGAACCAGAAAAAAAATGAGGAAGTAGACTTGTCATATACAAAACCGATTGTGTATTTAAACAAAACATAGAGTGCCCGCCTCTGGTCCCAAGGAGACCTGAGTGCTGGGCCTAGGCTCTTAATTGGCAGTCATGACAGGAAGCTGAGACAAGGGTGGTCAAGGTCACTTTACATGCAGGATCAACCAAGACAAGTCTAGAAGACAAACCTCAGGTCCCCCCATGCCCTGCCTGCCCCACCACCTGCTTCTCTCAATGGATAAAACACAATATTCTCCCAAGTAGAAAGGCCAAGACAAACTTCTAAGGCCCAGTCCCCCTTCATAATATGCTTTATTTCCCAGGAGGAAGGAGACTGATTTGATAGGCAATAGTAAATCTTAGAACTACATAACTCACACAGATTTTGCCATGTGAGTCTACCAAGCCAATCTATAAACAGTAGTTAATGTTCTTGCCTCTTGGTTGCTGCTACTAGAGGCAACGGTGGTGACAAGACTACTGATAGCCAAAGTGATTTGCATTTACTGTGCAAAACACTTGTTGCTGCTGCTGTTGTTGTTATTGTTGTGATTTGGTTTGGTTTTGTGTTCCTGGAGACTGAATCCAAGGCTAGCAAGCCGTCTACCCCGGTGCCACACCCCTAGTATTTTGTTTTTGAGATGGCATCTGGCTAACTTGGTCCAGGTAGGCCCAGACTTCTCAGTCCTCCTGTGTTTACCTCTTGAGTAGCTGAGGTTGCAGCTGTGTGCCCCACCATGCCTGCATGTGGGATGTTTTGTTTACTTTGGTGCATTTGAAAGCTATGGCTATAACCTGCTAAGGAATATACTGTTTGTTGCCATTTGATAGATGGGAAAACTAAAAAGTTAGCCCCAAACCACACAACTAGTGAACAGCAAGGTAGATTGTGACAACAGATCTGCATCTTTATTGACTTAGACACTGTTCTCAACGACCCACAACGCCCAAGAAATAAGATGAAACTGAACTCGAGAGAAAGACAGCTTTGAGATGCAGGGGCATAGCAGTTAGATTCATTTTGGACCCTTCTGTGCTATCAAATCCAAGAATGCAAACTCTGAAATGTGCTAGTTCCTGCCCTAGTTATAAAATACAAATAGGAGGATGTTGCTTTGAAGCTGGACTGTAATTATAACACTCAGGAGAGGTTCAGGCTAGACCTACTCCGGACCACAAATCAAAAGAGCCCAAGAGGCAACTTTGAGAATGAGACACAACTGTCCCTCCACTGGAGTTTCCTTGCTTCCTGCCAACAGTCCTGGTAGCTTATGTGTCTCCATTTCCCAGTGCCCCCCATGCAAGTTCTCCACACAGACCTTGCACAGGGACCACGGCCAGCCACTGTCTGCTTCCAGGGAGTGGCAGCCCAACCTTCAGTTCACAGATGCATTGGGTGCACTCTCAGCCTGCCTCATGCGATGCTCTGTTCTGGACAGACAGTGGGGGTAACGCTGGGTACAATGCATCACCTCCCTTTACGTGTTTGCATCGGACACCCGGAACCACGATTCTTGCGTCTGAGTGCCTATGTGTGGGGCTGTTGAACTGAAACCATCATGAGCACTGTAGCCACCTCTGGTTCTCGTCATTGTACTTTGCCCACATATCTGTTGGTGCTCAAAGTTTTACTATTTATTGCATTACAAGGCTTTCTGACTAATAACAAAGTAAACACCTTTATAAAAGAAATAACCCCTTCAACCTGTATTTCTGCTCTGGCAATGACTGCGTGTAGCCGAAGCCTCTCTAAGGCAACGCTCAAAGACAGGGCCTCAAGAAGGGAGGTGGAGAGAGGGAAAAGCAGGAAGTCATTTCAGCAGAATTCAGTGATATCTCTAGAGGACAGATGTTGGCAAAATCCTCTCCTGGCCGAAGACCAAGCCTGTCCAGGAGTTTCCATAAAAGAGGATTTCTCATTTATCCTGCTGTGGCCTGCAATTCTACTGCTTTTGCTGATGAAGTCTCGGGGTATAAATCAAAGATAACCAGGAATTTGGTGATTTATTTGCTTCTCACCCGGAGAGCAAACAGACCGGCCCTAGTGGCAACCTGGTCTCTTTAGCTGACTCTCTCACTCAGGGTCACCGGCTTCCTTCATCTTTGGAAGACAATATTCACTGAAGGTACAAGAATAGGTATGATCACAGTAATAGCAGGAGCTGTACCAGAAGTCAGTCCTGTGGGGTTCAACAAAAGGGAAAGATGAGGCATGAATTCCAAATAATATCTTGAAAACTCGTCTGGAAATGACAGCCTATGTCAGATCCCTGAGGTCACCAGAGGTGACGGGAGACTCCTCCTGCTTGAAGATTTCATTTTTGGAGGTTCCTCACCGCTGGCCCAGTGAGATCCAGTCCACGCGCCATCAATAAATCATTCTGAGCTTGCTGACCTGGTGGGCGGAGTTGGGGTGTCCCACCCCTGCCCTCGCTCTCCTCACCCCTGCCCTCACTCTCCTCTGAGAGCAAAATGCCCTCTTACATATTTAATGGCACCCTCAAGACTCTGGTCAAGTTTCCACCGAGTTTGCCAGAGGGATTAGCTGACTTAGTAGGCAGTTCCAAGAGGGTCAGGAAAAGAAACAAATTTGAAAACAATCTTAACTTTTCTTTTAAAGGCTGTTTTCACCTATCACGTGTCTGACATCTTACAGTTTCGGGAGGGGAAAAAAAATGACAGCTAGAGTTTTACCACCCGGTGGGATATATTGAAATGACAACTAAATTCCTATTCTTTTTCTTGCTGCCTTCCCTTCCTTCCCTCGGTGGACGTGGGAACTGCCTGCCGGAGGGAGCGTGACTCATTCTGGACTGACCGGAGTGAGTGAGACCTCGTGAGCTACACACAGGCAGAGGGTAGAGGCTCCGAGCATCACCAAGAATGCTGGGACCAGAAGCTCTTGTTTTCCCAGGCAATAAGATCCCTTCCTGCTCCACGTTCTCATTGGAGGACTATACTATTTATTTATTTATTCATTCATTCATTTATTGGTGCTGGTCCTGGGACTTGAACTCAGGGCCCTGGCACTGTCCCTGAGCTTCTTTTACTCACAGGGCTAGTGCTCTACCACTTCCAGTTTGGGGTTCTTTTTTTTTTTTTTGGTAATTTATTGGTGATAACTCATGGACTTTCCTGCCTGGGCTGGCTTTGAACCATGGTCTTCAGAGCTCAGCCTCCTGAGTAGCTGGGATTACAGGCATGAGCCACTGTGCTGGTTCATTTGAGGATATTTTGTGGAAGGTTGTTCATTGCTGTTGCGTATATAGTTTCCATGTTTATTGAATTAAAAACAGCACACCGAATGAAAAAGAAACTTAATATCCAAACTAAAGCTAATCTTTACCATTATTTTTGCATGGAAGACCTTCCAATCCCTAAAAGCTGTCCTCCATCCTCCGACTTCCACACCTTGCCGGGCAGCCTCCTGTCTCACATCAGTCCGCTTTCTCTCCCAGCCTCTTCCTCCCAGCAAGTGGGCTCTGTATCCCAATCCCACGTTAGCTGCCGCTTGCTTTGTTCAACCTAGCCACCGCCTCCACTCTCCTGTTCCTCTAGTCGGCATCAGCACACCTCAAAACTTGAACCCTTTCTGATAGGCAGGGATGCTGAAGGTCAAGCTAACCATCATTTGAGAATTCAAATTTGAGAATTTGAAAACTGGAGCAGTCAGAGGCAAGGGAGGAAGACAAAGACACTTGCTGTTCAACAGAACTTTCCCGAGGGTTTCCTACCTGAATTTCCCCTGAAGCTCTCAGGGTAAGGCCCTGGGAAGATAAGAGACTGATTCCATCAGTGCTGTTTTGCTTTGCAAACAGTGTGGCTTAGGGGTTGCTCCATAGGAAAGTATTTAGAGACAAGTCTTGGACCTCTCTTTCCCAACCATCCTTTCTCCACCCCGGGACGCGGGATGCTTCTCATTCTTCAAATAGCATGTTTAACCTATGTCCAGGCGTGACATCTCCCACAGAGTGGTAATAGCCATGAGAGTGAGTGATAAGTATTACAAATGGCAAAAAAAACCCATGTGTCTTACTCATGATTCTACAAGTTCACTCACATCTCTGTTTCTGTCTCTCTGTCTATTTCTCTCTGTGTGTCAGTCAGTCATTTCTAGCAGGCAGAAGAAGTTGCCTAAACAAGGTACAATGGAGTCAGGCATAGTAGCTCATGCTGCTAATCCCAGCTCTCTGGGAAACAGAGGCAGGAGGATCTTGAATTTGAGTGTAATAATGAGACTCCGTCCGTCTCAAGAAGCCAGAGTGAATGAGAGAGACAGAGACAGAGAGAACAAAAAAGAGAAAGAGTCCCCAATCATTGAATTCTTTTTGAGAGGAGTTTAAAAAACAAGCATATAGCACCTAGGTAAAAACATGGTCTTTGGAAATCAAGAGACCCAGGAAAGAATCCCAATTTTAATATGGCCTTGGGATACAAGGAAGAGCTGTAGCTATAGGAATAGGAATCCTGGCTGAAAGGATTGACAGCATCGGTTCCCAACAAGTGACAGAACGCTGGGGTGTGCAGAACCTCTCAGGGGAAAAAAAACATGGGTGTAGTACAACTAGAAAGTTCACACCTTGTCCTCAGCTTTGAGGGGCTGCGTGAACAGCCTGAGGGCAGAAAGCTTAGAATGGACGTCTCCTCTGCATGGCTCGTTGTGCTTCCTGTTCAAACAATGAGAAATGCTGTGTTAAGCAAGGAGGGTTTTTGACAGCTCCTTCTGCAGGTTAATGAGCACTGCATGTCTTCCTGAGGAGGAAGTAGGTACCATGGTGGGGGAGGGGGGAGCAGGGAGGAGGGATGGTCGCTTGACCATCTCCTAGTGATGTCCTGTGCTCTGGTTCTGGTCATTTGGTTAACTTGCATTCTCCAATGGAAACACCACCACCAAAACAAGAAAGCTTTTTTAAAAAAAATCTTTAAAGTGGAAATCAAGACAACCAACAGACCATTGTTCCAAGTACAGAACAGACTTTGGCCTGTGGAGCCACTCAGCCACATGCTCATTAAGCCTATGGATGGGAGACTGAGACTCATCCATTGCCAAAACCGAGTCCTCCTCATTAGGGCCCAGTTACACTAACAGAAGCCAAAACAATGAGCTGCTCCATAAACTTTAGGGAGTAAACTCTGACTAGATGCCCTAGCCTTCACAACACAGGAATGAGAGCCCTTGCCAGGGGACGTGGGAGTTTCATGCTTCCTTGCCACCCTGGACTCTTGAGGCAGTTCAGAGACGGTGGTGAGCCTGTGTCAGGCAGACTGCGCTCTATCTTGCCTTAGACATTTGCAACAGATTTTTCAACTTGCATAGGAAGTGGAAAACCAGTCTCTGAAATTACTATCTACAACAATAACCAAAGAAAGAAAAGTAACAGTTCCTTACCTGTGAGTGTGCCTAATGTGTACATGGATGTGCATACATGCTTACGTGTGTGTGTGTGTGTGTGTGTGTGTGTGTGTGTGTGTGTGTGCACGGGCAAGTGTGTATAATCTATATGTGTGCTCGTCTCTCAGACTTTTTGGCTGTAGAATCCATGTATATATACACACGTGTATATACACACATGTACATCCATGTATATAAACACACGTGTATATACACACATGTACATCCATGTTCTTTTCCTTAAGGAATCTTTGAAGTAAAGAAATGCCTTTCTCTGAGTGGAAAACATGAATGGAAAGATTTGTTGTGTCTGCTCCCGGCAAGGAGCCTTTTCTCTGACTCCCAGAACACTTAACGAATCCTCCTCCAAGTCTTGAGTTGTTGTGTGCAGTCAGTCTCCTCTTAGGGCTGAGGCCAGGCTGTGTGTGGGACGCTCGGCCCCTCAAGCAGGGCTCCACCTGCGCCGGAGACTCCACAGATGTATGTCCATGTGCTGTCATGTTGAGCAGCGGCCTGGAGACCGGCTTGCTAGTTCTACTTCTGCCCTTATCGCAGCATGACTGGGGGCACATTACTTAACTTCTCTAGGCCACAGTTTCTGTATGTTGTTCACAAGGAAGCTCAGCCCAAGGGTGACCATCTGTGGATGTTTTCACATCAGGAGATCCTGGAGAGTCGATTTCTCTACCTCAAAGTCTCCCTTTGCCAAGGAGGGAGAAGAAATCCTCGTTTGGCTCTCAGGGTATGCCAAGTAGAGGACTCAGGATGGACTCTCTTCCTTGTCTATGTGTGTTTTCCTGAGATTCTAGCTTGCGCTATTCCTAAGCATAGGAGAACTGGGTAAGGAGGCAGCTGATAGATTGAGAGAAGACTCAGATGTCTTCCCTTTAACTTCTTCTACCTGTGGCCTGGTAACTACACTTTACAACAACTACTCCTTGGGTTTTTGTTAGCCTAACTTTACATGTCATAAAATATTATCTCACATATTTTATTTTGAATCTCACAACTATCTTATAAATGGAAAACACAGACCTGATCTTCCTCTCCCTGGCAGCTGGCTAGCCTGAGTTCAGACGTGCCCTCTCTGTGAGTTATAGCGGCATCACGGTGAAGTAAGTCCATCACTCGGGTGGAGGAGAAGGCAGTGTCCTGGGTTGACGGTCTCAGTTTCCTTTTGCACCTGCATTTAGCAAACATGGCCAATGTCTGGTGTATTTCTTGGAACACGAATGTGATGAGATTTCCCTGAATAAACAAATTCTGCAGCCACATAACTGCAAAACACTTCACCACACCCTCTCCTCGAGGCGTTGGCAAGCAAGAGGTTCTGAGACGCCCTGGAGCTCAGAGCCCTGCTTCCCCCCTTGGAATTCACCAGTTCCCTGACCAGTGAATGATGGTTGAAAGATTGCTCTCTGCAGATTCACCGCGAAGACTGCTGAAAGAAAAGTACAGAAGCACGAAGAAGAATAACCTCAGACCAGCAAAGAAAATGACACAGTATTGCTTATGGGCAAGGGGTTTTGACAAGCTTGTTTAACAAGACAAGAAGAGAAAAGACAAGATCACTGGGAGTCTGCTGATGGGCGATACAAGACAGAAAACATTGCGGCCCAAAGGAATCCCAAGGCAGCTAACGGGAGGCACAAACCATGGAGAAGCTGAGGCACACACCTGATCATCCCACAGTTAGTGTGGTGGGAAGGGACGCAATGTAGGATCACGTGGAGGAATTTCCTGAGAGGTTATCTTAGGACCGCAGCACCGATACCACATCTCAGCTCTGTGTGCAGTACCAGAAGCCTGGTGTGATCGTGGTCTCTATGGATGGTTTCCTCCACACCCCCAAGGTCTGGGGGAGCTGCTGCTTCCAGTGTGGGTACCAGGGCCTGCGTGGAGCTCTTCTGGCTCTGACATTGGGAGGACAGCACCCCTCCTGCCCACACTGAAGGGAAGATGCTTGGTTTGGCCTCCTCTGTCCCTGCCTTGTATGGGAAGCCTGGAAGACGGAGCATTCACAGGAGAAGGTTAGAGCCATTACAAGTAAGAAGGGAACTGTCGAAAATGTCAAGCTTCATCTAAAAGATAGAAATACACAGTCTTTACTACCTATGGGGTAAAAATTAACAAGCAACAGCAAAAGACATGGGTCACATACAGAACAGCCAAGCTCCTAGTAATGAGCATCAAAGAAAGAGGAGAGAAAGAGAGACAGACAGACAGACAAGGGCAGGACTGACAGTACCTGCTCAACACAATTATTCATGCATTAGACACCAGGCAGGCCACATCACTGCCCCAGGAGCCACAGACAGACAGAAAGCCAGCAAAGCACGATGCCATTGCTACAAAGAAAACAGGAGGAGGCTGGGCATGGTGGCTCACCCCTGTCATCCAGCCTGCTTGAGAGGTGGAGATTGGGAGAAGCTCAGTTCCAGGCTAGCACAGGCAAAATGTTATCAAGACCCCATCTCAAAAAAAGGCAAGCTGGGCACAGTGGCATGGGCCTGCATCCCAACTACCCTGGAGGCCTAGGGAGGAGGATTGCAATGGGTGCTGGCAGTGGCACTACTGCAAGACTCTACCTGAAAAATAATGAGAGCAAAAAGGTCTGGGGGCATGACTCGAGTGGTAGAGCGCCTGCCTGACAAGTGTAAGGCCCTGTGTTCAAATGCCAGTATCACCAAAAACAACCCCTACCCAAAAAGAGAGAGAGGAAAAAAAGAAAGAAAGAAAGAAAACAGAAGGATAGAAACCCCCAGCATGAACCCCAGGGGTTCATCCGCTGCTAAGGACATGCCACTGCATCAGAGACTCTGAAGGGAGAGAGAAACCAACGGGAGAAAGTATGAAAGTAGAATAATGATGGGGCGCTGTTCCTTCATGACCCCACTTAGAACCTACACATAACCCCTTATAGCTATAACCCCTCTGTCACCTCTGAGGACGTTCATAGTTTGCCTTCCATCCCACCCAGGAAATCCATCAGTGAGGTCAACACTAGTGATGTCAGGGAATAGATCATGTCCCCGGATTTGTGGAAAACACACAGCTACACTTTATCACAAGTCTCTGCTGCTTCTGCCAGTAACTATTTTCCCCCGCTTGCCTGAGAGCCTGGGTTTTATACGGAGTCTATTTTTAGTAATTGGGCGCAAGGGCTGCTGGGAGCAATCGCCTCAGGAGGCCGAGCACTTTACCCTGGGGAGAGGCATTCCGTGCTGGGTCCTTGCCCTGCCCAGCTCTGTAATTGAGATGGGACAATTTACCACCTCTGAGCACTATACAGCACCCCGTGAACTGAGAGCTCACAGGGCCTGGCTGTGTGCCGTGCAGTCAGCCAGGGACTGTCCAAAGCGACGGCAGCCTGAGGATGGATAGTTTTGATGAGCTAAAGACGACGGTTCTGCTTGGGGACCGAGGCTGGGGCAAGCAGCTTGGGTTAGGAGTAGGTGAGGGTTGAGGCTCCTCAAGTTTATTTCCTTATGACCACTTCCCAGAGTCTGTGCCCATAGCTACATGGCCAGTCGGGCAATGCTTGGCATTCAGAGAAGCAAACCGAGAAGTCTGGTTGGCAGATTGTAGCAGGTATTTAAGCTTGCAAGGCTTGTACTCCTTTTTTGGCTCTATGGTAATATGGGCAAAAATAGGCTACAAACCTTATAAGCCACAATCCAGTTCCCCTGTCTCCCCCTCCCCTCCCCATCCCTCCCGCCCTCTCCCCTGCTCCCAGGCACTTCTGACCTCCCACTTTCCTGGTTTGAGCCCTCACTGGCTCCACAGACTCACAGAAAGTCCGCGACATGCTGTTTGTGTGTCTTTCTCACTACCTGCACATGAGGTGCAGAATTCACATGCAATAAAGTTTTACTGACAGGTAAATCTGTTACTTTGTGATGTAGTAAAGGGATCCGTAGGAGAATAGAAGAAAATTGACCGCAGACTCCTCCTTCCAGTTATGAAAGTTGTTTCTTTTTCAATGGGCAAAGAATTTACAAGAGAATTGCTCGACTTCCACCTTTGTGTTTTCTTGGTGTTTGTATCTGCTCTTTCCCTTCTCACAGATGCCTTTCCTCGCTTTCACCTTCTTGTAATTACCAATCATTCTTGAGGATCACTGACTATTTTACAGGCTCCTCTGACTGGTACACGAGGATGCCCAAGCGCAGATTCCTGCTGCTTGCTGTCTACCGGTGTGGCCCCCGTGGCTTAGAGACAATGTTTTCAACACTTAAGGTTTTTGTAGCTACGACAGATCCCCCATGACTCAGAGAGACTCTGGATGGGCATAGCCATTGAGCTTTAAGGGCTGAGCTTCGCCTTCATACCCACAGCTATCATACAGGAAAACCACATCCACAAAACCTGTGTCACGGACACTGGACCAAAGTGCCTGATCGCCACTGGTGGTTTCTTTGGTTGGTGAGCACAAACAACTCTTCGGTATTCTCAAGTCAGATCACTCCACCTTTTATTTTTAGGTAAGAATAAAGATCCATTTCTGGTGGCTCAGATCTGTAATCCCAGTTAGTTAGGGGGCTGAAATATAAGGATCACCATTCGAAGCTGGACTGGGCAGGAGAGGCCATGAGACTAATCTCAATTAACCAACAACAACAAAAAAACTGGAAGAAGAGCTGTGGCTCAAATGAAAGAGTGCTAGCTTTGAGCAAAAAAGCTCAGGAACAGCGCCCAGGCCGCAGGTTCAAGCCACAGGACACACACACACACACACACACACACACACACACACACACACACACACACACACACATTAGATAAAGATCAAGAGAAAGGACTATGACTACATAACCAGTAGGTCTCCATGCCCGAGTTAGCCTCAAGTCTGGTCACCCTTCAATAAGCAGTGTTAGGAAAATGGAGGAGAAAGGAAGGAAACAGCCTTCCTGTGGGCTTGGAGACTGTGTAAGGAGATGGGGCAGGAGTTGGGTTTTATGAGGTCTGAGCAAGGATGCAGAGGTTAATGAAAAAGCCACTAGGTCTAGGGAGGTGGGGAGCTTTTCGGTTGGGCCCACAATGGGATGTTTACAACCAGGCTCGGGTAGCTTGCCCGGCCTCTGTCAGGCAGTCTGCACATATCTTTAGAGACTTGCCTGGTGTATGCACCTGGGAAAACAGGATGGGGGTCAATCCTTCAAGCAGTGTCTTCTAGAGTGTTCTAAAACAACAGCCATATTCATTGTCTGCATTTTCCAACCATTAATTGCACGTAGCTGTTGAATACTTGAAATAGAGCTAGTATAAGGAAAGCTGACTTTTAATTTTATCTCATTGTAATTTTAACTGAAATAGCTACCTGTGACCAGTGGCTACAGTGTAATTCTAGAAGAAGCATGCCCATGTCTAAGAAGGAGTTGATATTGTAAATATTAAAGGATCATCCACCACATTCTTTCCAACACAGACGAGCAGAGCAAAACTATTTCTGTAGAGGAAAAACAAACAAACAAACAAAACCCCATTCAGCTGAAGTGCAAGGAACAATAGCCCCTCTTGGCAGGAATTCATCATACCTCACATGTTTACCTTGTGGGCCGGACCCTGAAACCTCAGACCGTTCCTGCTTCTTCAACAATGCGCTCGCGTGTTTATTTGGGCAGTTGCCATGTGACTGTGGCCCACCTGCCTGCAGTTGGTGGCCATTGGCCTCAGGAAGGTCTGGCTCTTCTGTTGACCCACAGGTGAATGGAAGGAGGGAAGAGCGCTCTGCTTAGTGAGTTGTCCAAGTGGGACCTGGCTTCCAGCCCAGATGTCTAATCCATGTCCCCTCAAGAATGCACAAATCACTGCGTTTCACAAAGCAGGGAGTGTCATGCAGAACCCAACAGAGCTGAACATCAACACGCTTCTTCTCAGGTGCCCATTACAATTCACACACAAATGGATTCTAGACACTAAGGCCTGGGTATTGGGACCTCGCTTGACAATGGTATACCAAAAGTCCACTCTTCCTGGTGTTTTTTGAAAGAAATGGTGGTGTCACCAGTAGGATGACTATTCAGAGGTTAAATGATCAAATGCCTTCACGTTTATGCTGTATCAGTGAATAATTTGCTGAGATACCTGTTTTTCTATTTCCTCATTGCTGAGCGCATAGGGACAAGTCAAAGACTTTGCAATGAACAGCACAATCTTACAGAGGATGGGAAGGGCCAGGAGAGAATCTTTTGCTAGAGGCCATCCCACATCATCATTGCGATGGACTTTAACCAGTTTAACTTTATGACTATATTCAAATCTCCAGTGGAACTTGAATTCAAGGGGCCAAGACCATCTCAACTTTTTGTTAAGATGACAAAAGACATTGGATTTTCAGACAGAGAGAAGGCACGAGTGTGTGCTGCAGCAGATAGCGCATCTGTGGCTAAGTCTTGCTGTGTGCACAAAGGAGAGGAAAACACCAAATTCAGAGGAGCAATCTCACGGTGGTTAAGTTTGCGTCCCCAGCAGACAGAGCAGAAAGACCACCTAGTAGGCAAGGCACAGCCCTCCACAGGATATTACTTCAGAAAAGAAGCCAAGCTACTCCAAAGGAGGGCTGAAAAACCCAATATCCAGTTAGAGGATTGACGTTAGGTTTAGGGTTTAAGGATTGGGATTTGGGTTAAGATTAGATTTATGCCCAGAGCCAAAATATGTTACTAAAGTATGCAAGTAACTTAAAAAGGCAACTCATCACCAAAGGGTAAAAGCCATCAGTCAGTATACACCTATGGAGCACTAAGATGATAAAATGACATTAAAATTTCTATGTAGATATTTATTATTTTAAGAAGGTAAAAGAAAAACAGGGACACGATGAGGATAAACTTGACAATAAATTCAACAACTCTTTATATGACCTATGTACATCACCTTTAAAAAATAATTAAAAATGTTTCAACAACTTGGCTGAAACAGCAACCTAGAAGAACCTGGATGACCAAACTTACTGACAAGGAAGTAGATCAGTGAATGGCCCTGTTTCTGTTAGACTCAGAGCATTTGCAATTGGGGAGGGTGACCTTCCTACTCAGAAATCTCTAGCAAAGATAATTTCACCAGTAACTCCTACCAAGCTATTAACAAAGAAATAACAGCAATTCTACAAAAATCTCTTTCAGAAAATAGAAAATGAAACACACCCTCAACTCATTCAATGAAGCCATCATTATCCTACCCAAACCAGGCAAAGAAAGTAAAACTACAGCCTCTTATTCCTCATGCAGGGCAGAGGCATAGCACACTTTCCAGCATGCATGAGGCCCTGGGTTCAATGCTCAGCGCTATATTCTTTAGGAACACATGCTCACAAAATTGTTGAAATTGACTCCAACAAGAATCAGTTATGACTGAAAAGGGTTTGTCTTAGAATGCAAGGTTGGTTTAATGTTTGGAAACAAAGAAGGAAAGGGAGGGAAGGAGGAGGGCAGAAGGACTCTCACAGCAAGCATGATGGTCAACCAGACACAGCCACAGAGCCAGCAAGACGGGATTCTTTCTGACAGTCTAGGGAAAATAATCCCCCCTTAACAATACCATCACTGCTCCCCTCCAAATTCTGACCAGAAACCACATGAAACCAGACCTCAGGAAGCCTGTGGTGAAATGTTTAGAATGGCTTGCCAGCTGATGCTGTCTCCCTGGGGTTTGACAACTCTTCGCTTTCTTCTGGTCACTGCATTTAGTTTGGCTTCTCTGTCTGTTGACAGAAGACTATTTGGTAAATCATAACCACTCAGAAACACAAAGGCAGGCCCAGGCACAAGGATGCATTGAATTAGTTATGGCAGCTTACATGGACAGCCCTCCTGGTGTCTAATCTCAATGGTGGGGTGAGTCCTCTGATTTCCACATCCCTTCAGCACTAAGAATCCTTATTTCTACTCACTTCAGGACACTGCGAGGACATCCTCCTGAAAGTCTGAGAACTAAGGAGATGGAGGTACAGAGAATTCATTGGATTTGGGGAAATATGGATCCTGGGAGTTGCTGCCCATGTCCATGCTTCCACCCAACCCTTTCTTCCTTCAGGGGTGTGGTGGACTTGTAGAGTGGTCCTCCAAAGTATCTGGCCACCTAGAACTTGTAGATGTTCCAAGATATGTTTTGGGAAAGGATTGTAGTAGACGTAGGAGGAGTCTTTAAAGACTTAGAAATTAGAACACTCTGGGCCAGGGCAGGTCCTCAACCAGATGACAAGTCTTTGTAGGAGAAGAGAAGGGGAAATAGACGGAGACATGAGATACAGTGCTTTCTGATGATGGAAGCGAAGACTGGAGCAAAGCAGCTGCAAACCAAAGCTAGGCGCTCCCAGAGTTAGAAAAGGCAAAGAATTCTTCCTTCAAACTTTTGGACAGAGTCAAAATATTAATTTCAGATTGTGAGATGATAATATTTCGTTGAGATAGGGCCTCCTGTGCAACCCAGGCTGGCTTTGAGCTTGCTGTATAGCTCATGCTGACTTTGGACTCAAGATCCTTCTGCTTCATCTCCTGTGTGTTAAGATTACAGGCATCCACAGAGATCTTATTTCTATTGCTTTAGACCACCAACTTTGTGATAGTATGTGTGTAAATTCATAGAGTTGGAGTAGGTTTTTGTGTGTGTGTGCATGTGTGTGTATGTGTGGAGTCTTGAATTCAAGGTTTCATGATCTTACTTAACTGGTGCTTTACTACTTGGGCCACACCTTTACTTCCACTCATTCAGTTTGCATTGCTCTGAAATGCCCCTGTTTCTGTGGAAGGCCTTGTAGCACAAGTTTACTACTTCCCTGACTCCCTGAAGATCTCTGGGGATAATATTCTCTCCCTTCTCCCTTCATCCAACAACCTTTTAGGCACACCATGGACTGGGTATGTGAGGTGGACAAAAGACAGAGCACTGGGATGTAACTCAGGGGTGGAGCAGTTGCCTAACATGCACAAGTCTCTGGTGTGGGAGGGAGAGAAAAATAGACAGACAGACAGACCAACAGACAGACAGGAGACAGAAAGGAGGGAGATAATATGTAGTAAGAGCTGAATTGGTCCCCATCCATCTACCAAATTAATATGCTGAAATCCCCTCAGTTTCTCAAAATATACCTCTTATAGGTTCTTGGAAGAGGTAATTACATGAAAATGAGGTTGTTAGAATGGGCTCTGATGTTTTCCTAAGAAGAGGAAATTAGGATACAGTCATAGAGAGGAGGTGACTACCTACAAACCTAAGAAACCAAGCCTATGCCATTTGGATTTCAATTTCCATGCTCCAGGACAGTGAGAAGAAAATTTCTAACATGTAAGTCACCCCACTGGCACACTTTATCATGGCCACCCTAGTGAATTAATACATCAAGGCCAGGGTAGTGATACAAGCATGGAGGAGACCCAGGAAAACCTTCCTCCTGAGGTAGCTTCTGGGCTGCATTTTAAATACAATCATTAGCTCAGAGAAGAAGTCTTTGGAAAGACAACAGCTTGTGCAAAGTCCCAGTGTCACGAACAGGACACATGTAGGAAGGAGAGATAAGACATCCATGGAGACCAGATCAGCATGAATTGGCCAGTGGTGGATCTTGGTTACAGGGCTGGTGGGTCATGAGGCCATTCTGGTGCTTTGTCTCCATCCTGTGTCCCTCCTGTGGGAACTCCTGCGTAGCTTGCAGGTGAAGGGATGGGCATGTCCTGTTGTTCTCTAAAGCACCTGTGGAACATTCTCCTGGCCAGCTGCAGGCTCTTGGAAAGCAGATGAGTTTTGAAAGCAGAGTGAGCAGGTGAACGCCTGAGGTCAAGGCAGCCGTGGCCAGTGGTGGCCAGGTAGGGTGAAAATGTTGATGAGGCGACATTGACAGGACTGTCACGGGAGAGGAGACACACGGAATCGATGTGGCTCAACAGTTTTAGCTTGTATGATTTTGTGACACAGGCAGGCACCAGGGTGGCCGGGCTGGCTGTGGATGACTCTGTGCATTCTTTGCAATCCCTTGGGAAGTCGATGGTCAGCGACAATAATGATGGTGATAATGGGGACGTGTGATCAGAGCGTCACACCATGTTGTTTTTCCACAGGCTGACTGGGCCACACCACTCAAGACGCACAAAGACTTACTGCACCCAAGGAGCGGGCCAAGGCCCCCGCTCTGCCCCTCCCACATGGACGCCCTGTAGGACCCTCCAGATGTCTGTGACTCAGTACATTCTAGAAGGTTCCTGAGCTTCCTTCTTAAACCATGTTGGTGAAACGCCAGCACCCAGACCAACCATGCCAACACAAAAGAAAGTGTCTGTACTAAGAGGCCCGTGGTCCCAACTTGCCAGTGATTTCCAGACAGCTTTGGGTAAGTTATCAGCCTCTTCCAGGTTTCAATGTTCCTCTCATAGTGCTGGATTTTATTGAACACATGTCCTCTGTGCTAGGTGTGCACGAAATGCTTTGTGTGTTCAGCAGGAATCCTCACAATCACCTTACAGCAAAGACATCGTCATCCTCATTTAAAAACAGGGCCACAGACATATGTTGTTGGGTTCCTGTGACATCTTTGCTTTGGTGACACTGATTTGCAAAGCAAACCAGTTCACATGGGCACCCAGGCATGGCTGTCAATAAACGCAGTCTCAAGTATTTTCCCAGCTCTCCAATTAAAAAGAAGTTGGGAGAAGAATAGAAATCTGTTTCCACTGGCTCATTATTTTGTTCCCTGGTTCTACGAAAGGATTATTGGGCCCAGGAGACAGGCCCAGACTTGCTGTCTTCTCATGAATGTTTTCTACTTTGTACAATGACATGTCTTTATTAGTGATGTTAAATTAGACCGTTCTTAGAGAATTATGCAACTGGAAGATCTTTAAGGATTCTGTTTTCCATATACCTTTGGATCAGCCCAGGCAGGTTGTCCTGGACCCAGACTCATAGTTGACCACAAACGATATCAAACCAACAGCTGTTAATACTTTGCGTTAAGTCCATACATTGTCCCTTCATCTCCACAAAGTAAAAAATACCTAGATACACAGAGATAATCTAGAAACCAACATCCCACTGCTAGCTTGCTCTCTACAGAATTTAGTCTTTCTGAGATTAAGGGCCTAAATATTTGGATGTATCCAGATTGTCAGTTGAAAAAAATATATGTCTTAATTGTACCTGAAGCTTTATACTTGGACCTTGGACTAATCTTAGAAATAATGAGTTTAGGTATCTTGGAACTGAAGTGTACATGAAGTGGCAAGTGGAAATGAATTTTCATTTGCTTACCTGTCATCTCTCTCTTTTTCTTTCTCTTTCTCCCTCTCTCTCAGTAGTACTGAGGTTTGAATGCAAGTGCCTTCTGTTGCTAGACAGTAACTGTACTCCTTGAGCCATGCCTCCAGCCATAACCAACTACTGCAAGAATACATGGTATATACTATAAAACATATGTATTACTAGTCTTTAAGAGGATTGACTTAAGTAGAATTGTTGCTTTTCATCTTATTCTAATTCTAAGGTTCTCAGACCACATGAATTGAGTGCCCATCTTGGGTTCCAAGACAGCCACACTGGGCTCCTCTGCTGTGGTAACTGTGACTGACCAGTCCCTGGCGCTTTCTACCATGCTGAGATGAGTTATCATAAGTCAGTTCCTTAGGAAAAAAATTCTAGGCTATGACTCCCCGAGATACTCAGTGGAGTTCTTGGGTGTGTTACCTGCCTTCTAGGCAGCATTATATTACATTTTCTGTGAAGAATTTTAGCATCTCCTCAAGGAGCTCCAAGAAGAGCTTGTGCATGGCTGCATGTGAGCGCTCTAATAGAGCCAGGCTCTGTGGACTGCAACCACTGATACCTCCCAAGGGTCAGGTACTCCACGAGCGTTGGGAGTGGACAGTATCAGTTTTATGACCGTGGTCCCAACCACACCCAAATGCAGAGATAGCAATTGTGGCCTGTTTGCCACAGTGGATGACAGCAGTTCCATATGTGGGCACACTGATAAAGAACTGGCTGGGGCCGTGTACCTTGGAATCAAAGACCAGAAGGGCTGGAAAATGGTGTTTCAGAGATGAAGAAGGGGGTCCAGGGCTATGTCACAGCAAATTATTATAGAGTACTGTTCAAATCCCTTGACCAGTGAGAGCTCTGTCTGTGTGCAGAATACAGTAATATTTATGGAATGTTTACTAACAAGGCATTGCATGCAAAATAAAAATTCTTTTGTGCAAAGCTTAAATTCCTGTAATAAGTAATCATTTCAGCTGCTGCATATTGACACATAGCAGGTGTCAGGTTCTGTACCAAGCAATTTATGTACATTACCTTACTCAATCTTCATTGTGACCCTATTAAAGAATAAATATATTATTAGGAAATCAGCACCATGGTCTCCTGTACTATGGTGTTCAGTTCTCTTTCTTTCCTTTCCTCCCTCCTTCCTTCCTTCTCTTGTTTCTTTCTTTCTTTCCTTGTATGCTGGTCCTGGGACTTGAACTCGGGGCCTAGGTACTGTTCTGAGCTTCTTTTGCTCAAGGCTAGCATTCTACCACATGAACCACAGCTCTACTGATAGCTTTTTCTTTCTTCCTTTCTTTCTTTTGGATAGTTTTGTGGAGATAAGAGTCCCATGGGCTTTCCTGCTCAGACTGGCTATGAACAATAATCCTCAGAGCTCAGCCTCCTGAGTAGCTAGGATTACAGGTGTGAGCCACTGGTGCCTGGCTGCTGTTAAATTCTTGAGGGCACTGGGTGTGGGTGGTTCACACCTGTAATCCTAGTTACTCAGGAGGCTGATATCTGCAAATTGTGGTTCAAAACTAGCCTGGGCAGGAAAGTCCGTGAGACTCTTATCTCCAATAAACCACCAGAAAATGGGAAATGGAGCTGTGGCTCAAGTGGTAGAGCTCTAGCCTTGAGCTGAAGAACTGAGGGATAATGCCCAGGCCCAGAGTTCAAGCCCCACCACTAACAAAAAAAATTCTTGAGGACAAAAAAATATATCTTACACATCCCTTCTTTTTCTTAGTGCTCTGTATACTACCAGGCAAGGCGTGTAGGCAGTCACCAAAATACTGAGCCCTCTGCAAGGCACTTCTCAAAAGGATCTTACAGAACTGGATGTAACGGCTCACAGCTATAATCCAGCACTTGGGAGGTGGAGGCAGGAAGATCACCAACTAGAGGTCAGATGGGTCTACAACGTGTCTCAAAACAAGTACAACAACAGCAGCAAGGTTTTATAACAGGATAAGGGAGAGATAATTGATATACAAAACAACTAAGAGAGAGAAAGCACACAATATAGTACATTAAAGTTTTCAATTAGTAAACAAGGCATATTTTATAAGAATTATTACTAGGAACCAGAAAGTAAGGGCCAGACTAGAGTTTGGACTAGAATGCCTGTGAGTCCACAGAGTACTTACTGAGTATCTAAAAAGTTCCTAGAGTACTTATTTTCTTTTTCTTTTTTATAGGAGTCTTTTTTTTTGGGCGGGGGTGGTTGTGGGGCCTGAACTCTGGGCCTGGGCGCTGTCCCTCAGCTCTTCAGCTCAAGGCTAGCGCTCTACCACTTGAGCCACAGCGCCACTTCCGGCTTTTTTCTTTTTGTTTATGTGGTGCTGAGGAATCGAACCCAGGGCCTCATGCATGCAAGGCAAGCACTCTACCACTGAGCCACCTTCCCAGCCCCAGAGTACTTATTTTCATCAGGAAGAAACATCAGTATTCACTCATTTTATAATAAATATGTTAGATGTATTAGTAGGATATTGGAAAAAAGAGATCTATCACCTTGATTAATAAGGATGATTTATCTCATTATGTGTCACATTTTACATTTGATCATTTTCATGCCCTTATGTATGACCACACCAGTCTAATACAGAGATCACCCGAGCTCTTTATTTCAGGATGGTAGGCATTATGCATAGCACACAGCTAGCATCTGACTGCACTATTGAAATCAGGTTACTTCATCAGAATACCAGCTATCTTGAGGCTGAAAGGGCAAGGCCGGTGACAGAGGTAGCATTTATTGGCCTTGTATCTGAAGCATCTGTGAACTTAGCAACACCAGGAGGAAGTTCCCCATCCAATCTGGATCTTGGATCTGACTATCTCTCAGAAGCTTTACTTTCATTTTGAAAGATGATCCTGATGAAGAAAAAAATTCAACCAGACAGACAAACACTCTTCACTCCTGTCCCAAAGGCAAGGATTTGAGCAGCAATGCCTGCTCACTCAGATAAACCCTTAAAATAATGTACCGCCTATGTCGATGGTTAAATACACACTTTCAATGTACTTCTCCATTCTGCTAATTGTGAGCAATTGTGAGTACATTCTGAGATAACATACCACAGGAGTATGGATGGAATCCCCAGGACCCTAATACCAAACATCTTTCATGACCTCAGAGGCCAGGTGAGATACCGGCCACAACCCTGTCTATGGGCGCACGCCCTTACCTTGACAAACAGGAAGATCTCAGGGCTTGTGAGAACTGTCTCCTTATCTTCCCAAGCCTCCAGGTGGCTGGCAGGGGAGTCCCTACTGATGGAGAAGGCCTTGCTGTGCTGGATGGTGAAGCTGGAAGGAGAAGGCAGGTCTTTCTTCACCAGGCTCCCACTGTCCCAGGGCTTCCCTGCATCAAGTTCTGAGTCCCACGTTGGTGACTCTAACTCTTGTGCCGAGATGCACCTGTCCTCCCCCGGCTCATCTGGTTCAGGTTCCTGGGTCTCAGGACATAGTTCATCAGGCAGGAGGTAGTCTTCTGCCTCTGGCTGGGCAGAGGCTAAGCTGTTCTCTTCACCCTTGGAGACGCAGACTGACACAGAATCATAGATGTGGTATTCTAGCTTGGCGTCATACAAACTGTCTTCTGACCTCACATCTCCATGGACTGCCTCAGACAAAGGACTTTCATTCTCTCCCAGCTGGTCGGGAGCCTCATAGATCTTCGTTTTTTGGATGGTGTCATAGATGTTTCTGTAGTCTGCATCATCCATGTTCACTGGTCTGATAGATCCTTTTTGCAGACAAGAGCTGAGCGGATCTGAAGTGAGTGCAGGGCTAGGGGATGCCACACTGCCTGGAAGAGGAGCCAATGGGCTTTGGAACAGCAGCAGCTAGCTCTGGCTTCAATGACAGGCCTCCAACAATCATTTACTGGAGGCATTAATAAGCAAACCACAAGTCCACTGGACAAAAGATAAAGTTTACACATGCAGTTAACCCCTTCACTCCTAAAGATATTGTGGAGAGCTGCCAGCAACTTTAAGATCCTTTGGATAAACCAGAAGTTGAATTGTATTAAATCCCAGTCTACACTGAACTCTTTTTATATTCAGCCATTTGTCATTAATGGAGCTCCTGCCCAACATCTCCTCCAGGCTTTGACAGTATTCGAGAAGTCGTGCAGCTCAGTGGAGAAGCACAATTCACACTGCCAGTGCATTTGTTTACAGCTAGTTCATCACACAAAACACTTCTGCCAGGCACTGGTAGTTCATGCCTGTAATCCTAGCTAATCTGGAGGCTGATCTGAAGATCCAAGTTCAAAGCCATGCTGGGCAGGAAAGTCCCTGAGACTTTTATTTCCAATTAACCAGCAGAAAACTGGAAGTAGAGTGATATAGCACCAGCCCGTAGCAAAAAAAGCTAAGGGCTGGCACTCAGGCCTAAGTTCAAGCCCCAGGATCAGCACAAAAATCAATCAATCAACATATATATGTACACACACACACAGAGGCATATATGAAAACAATTCTGTGTGAATCAAGATATCCAATGACAAATGAATTCCACATGCCCCTATGAGGTAAAAAATACATTTGCATTTCTTATCTAGAAACACCACTAGGTGCTGACATAACAGAAAGAAAGGAAGATAAATGCTCAGGCCTGTGGACCTGTCAAGGCAGACCACCCCAAATAAGACTTAAGAGATTTGTGGCTCTGTGTTCTGGTCTTCCCTCTTATATCCATGTGATCATCATAGTCAACACACATTCACTGAGATTCTCTTCTGTTCAGGAAACTAACCTCAATACCAAACTAGAGAAATGGAAAATACATTACCCGTCCTCCAGCTGACTTTCAATATGGTAGGAGGACCTGGAAGGGACGCCAAATCCCTAATGGACATAGATAGAATTGTGCAAGGCTTTTGTTTTATTTAATGTATAATTGGCTCACGTCTGGGCTATGCAGGGATCTATATGCACAAATTTAACCACAGAGACCACGTACAGATGTGGTATGAGCTCATCATTTCTCAGTCTATCTGGAGTGCACGTCCCCTCACTTATCTCTAGACTTGATTCTTCTGACGTCCTTAAGTACTTTCATATGATGCTACTCTGCCCATTTGTTAAAGATGACAACCTACTCTCCACTACTAAAAATCATTGCTTTTCTATCTATCTATCTATCTATCTATCTATCTATCTATCTATCTATCTATCTATCTATCTATCTATCTATCATCTATCTATCTATCTAGTCTAAAATTCCTCTCCCTCTACAACATAAGCCCTATACAGGCACAGAGCTCTGTCTACTTGCTCACCATCAGACATCAGTTAACAACCAGTTCCCTATAATAGGCTCATTGTTGGATGAACTTTCATAATTGCTTCTCTTTTGGAGGGAAGTACTAGGGATTGAACTCAGGACAGAGTCCTACCACTTGAGCCAGGCCTCTGGCCTTTTTTGCCTTGGTTAAATTTCTAGGAAGGGTTTCATTCTACACACAGGTCATAGGCTCTGATCCTATCCTGCTACTTATCAGTGTTGGGGATCAAAGGCACTGCCATTTTGCCCAGCCATTGTTATTCTGTTGCAGGAATAACAGGGGAGGACTGCTATGCTCTGCTATTGGTTGAGATACAGTCTCCTAAAAGCCACGCAAACTTTTATGCCCAAGCTGGCCTCAAATCACAGTCCAATCTAATCTTCCTTTCCCCAATCTTTTTGTATTTTTATGTTATCTTTTAAGGGGCTGTACGAGGGGTTTCAACTAAGTTGAACATACTGTATCTTGATCAGTGTCATCCCAATAGTCTTGAATCACCCCCACAAGCTTGTGCTTGTGGAGTACCTTTACCTTCCACTCCTCACTATGTTCCATGAAAATGAGGCTCAGAGACAGTACTTTGGGATAACAGTCATGATCTATCTGCAACAGGGCAGTCTTGAGATAATATGTGCAGGTCTAAAGGTGTTTCATGAGGATGAGCACTAGCAAAGGGCAGGAGAGCCAAGCAAGAGTGATAGGCTCTGAGTTCAAGCACTGGCACTGGTATACACACACGTATTGCCCTGCCCCCACGCACATACCCCACACAAACACACACGTGCACAAAAAGTGTGTGATAAATTCCTCAGGTGTTATTCCTTTTTTAAAAAATAAAACTCCATTTCCAGGCCTAATATCCATTATCGGCAGAGAACTCAAGAAACTAATCCTTCCCAAATCTAACAAACCAATCATTAAATGGGCAAGTGAGCTAAAGAGATACTTCTCAGGAAGAGAGATAAAAATGGCAAAGAAACCATGAGGAAATGTTCATCATCCATTGCCACAAAGGAAATGCAAATAAAACCAACCCTGAGATACAACCTGACCCCAGTCAGAATGGCCTGTATCTTAAATTCAGAAAGCAACAAATGTTGGTGGGGATGCAGAGAAAGAGGAACCCTACTGCGCTGCTGGTGGGAATGTAAACTAATACAACCACTCTGGAAAGCAGTCTGGAGGTTCCTCAGAAAACAAAACAAACCTTCCTGATGACCCAGGCATCCAATTGCTGGGCATCTACCCTTAGCAAGAGGAACCAGGATACAAGGACACATGCACCTCCATGTTCATTGCTGTACTGTTCACAATAGCTAAGTTATAGAAACAACCCAGATGCCCCACTACAGATGAATGGATCCAAAAATTGTGGTACATATATACAATGGAATATTATGCAGCCATTAGAAAGAACAAAATAATGTCATTCTCAGGAAATGGATAGAACCACAACAAATCATTTTGAGCAACAAAAGCCAAGATCAGAGAGACAAATGGCACATGGTCTCCCTGATATGCAGATGTTAAATTCAAAACAAGATATGATAAAGTAAACAAGACTCAGGAAACAAAAGGACCTCTTCATTTGTCATATCGTTTTTAGATGACTCTATGTTCTTGATCCCATATGGTATATCCATGTGCACATCTGAGGGAAGCTAGGAGGGCACAGAATCAGAGGGAAACAGATGATAAAATACAGCAGAGGGGCCTATCAGCAGCACTTGTCATTGACAAAAGTGAACTAAGCAACTCAAGGGCAGGGATGGAGGGAGGGAATGAGAGAGAAAGAGGGAACAGCTGACACTAAAGAAATGTACATCTTGCCCCATTTGGAAGAAATAGTTGTATTGTCAATGTTTGTAGAGTTCACAATCTTTATAGACCATGATAATGACAATTCACCTTGTGAAGGTTAAAATGTGTTTGTGACTTTAGCTAAGTATCACTATCACACAATAGCGTGAAATTTATGTAGTCACCTGATCTCAATAAAGAAATTTTAAAAAATTAAAAAACCTCCATTTCCCCCCTGAAAATCACTAATAAATGATTTGTACCTTTTCCTGTTTTTTTTTAATCCTTTTTAAAAAACAGGCACTTTTTTTTTTTTTAATTTAATTTAATTTTATTTGTGAACATACTGTACAGAGGAGTTACAGTTACATGGGCAGGATAATGCGCACATTTCTTACCAAGCATTGCAGCCTCCTCCTTTGTTTATCCTTCACATCCCTTCCCAGCCTCCCCCCTCCCCCCCTAATCCCAATCCTTCTCCTTCCCCCCCCCCCCCCCCCCCCGCACCAACGTTGTAAAGCTCGTTTTGGACATGAAAACTAAAAAACAGGCACTTTTATTTATCTTCATAGTGAGTCTTTGGCTTTAGTGGTCATCCCTATTGTGCATTTTTTTGCAATCTCATTCATTTCTGCTCCTATCCTTTCCTTCTCCTTGGTTGTACTTTACTGGCTTTATTTAGCCCCAAGGTAACTGTGATGGATACTTAGATAATTGGTTTTTAGCTTTCCTTCTTGTCTAGTGTCAGCACTTATGATTATGAATTCAGGCTTCTTCCAGTTAGATCCAAGGGACGGCTGCAGATGTTGAAGGACTCTAGCTATGGAATTTGTCACTTTGGTAGGACTGAGATCACAGCAGGTCCAGAGAAGGATGCCCTGTCCCAGATCATTGGGATTTTCCTTGGAAGAAACACACACTCAGTTTAAAACACTATCATGAGACACAGAACATTTATTTCAACCAGCGATAGGTGACACACACAACACTAGTCCCATCAGAGAATAATGGAGCCAGACTCACAATAGTTCCAAAGTTTTAGCACAATGTATTACCCATATGGTATAAACAAAACTACTTCCAGTCTTATAAAAGTATGCCACAAAATTATGAACAGAAGATAATACAACAGGTAATAAATGACTGTTACTTTTTTTACTTTATTGTTATTATTGAGTGGATGTACAGAGGGGTTACATTTATGTGAGTCAGGTAATGAGTACATCTGTTCCCTCCCTCTCTCCCAGTCCCTCCCTCTCATCTCTACCCACCAGTTGTAGAATTCACTTTCATCAGCGTCCAGTGAGCTCCATTGCTGCACCTTTTCCTCGAGTTCTGTACCCTCCCCCAACCCTCTGGAAGATGTACCTGTGAAGACACCATAGATAAGGTAAAGAATATAGAGTCATCAGAAAAAGAAAAAATATTAATCTTTTGTTTCTATATTTTAGTTTGCTTCATTAAATGTATTATTTTATATAAACATGAAGAGGCGCTTAGGCATTGCACTGTTGTGTGCATGTGTGCATTTCTCTAGATGTGCATCTAGAATCCTGTGTAATTTATCATATCCCAGAGTGTTTTAGATCCAACTTCTGCATATCAGAACATGTACTATTTGTCTCTCTAATCTTGACTTACCATGATTTGCTCTAGCTTCATCCATTTCTCTGAAAATGGTATTATTTTTTAATGGCTGTGTAAAATTCCATTGTATGTAGGTACCACGTTTTTTTGGATTTGTTTCTTCTTAATTATATTATCATTCTCTATTTGTGTGTACCAGTCCTGGGGTTTAAACTTAAGAGCCTGGGTACAATCTCTGAGCCTTTTCGCTCAAGGCTGGTGTTCTACCACTTGAGCCACAGCCCCACTTCCTACATGATCATTCTTATTGTTATATTAGAATCTGTTACCCCTACTTAGTTAAATAAGAGTTTACCATAAAACATTGTGATGTTATGCTGACCACAGCCTCATTAATCTCCTGTGTGTTAAGGCTCACAATCACATCCATGTGCGACAGCGAGCAGCCTGGCAGGCCATACAGGTGGGTTCAGTGTTCATTTCTCACAATCAAACCGCATCATTTTGAGAGTTCAGAAGAAGCAACAGGAAGCATTTTGCTTCCTATGGCATGTATTACTATGCATTTGGGAGATTTTTTTAAATCCAATAATATGTTATTTCTCAGTTGTGATCATTTGGATCTGCATCTTGCAGTAATTTCAATAGATATTTGCATGCAGTGTTTTTTCTTAATGCACAGGCAGCAAGGCAGCTATTATCAAGTCCATTTTAAATACCTGAAAGCCAAGCCCAGGCTGCTCTCATGGTGACCAGAGCCCAGGGTCCCTTCCAGGTGATCATGAACTTCCACTGTTAATGCTGCTTTACAATATTTTTAAATTTATGCTTTGTAAATGGTTTATAGTGTCAGCGTAGATACCAGATGCCTGTAATTGAGCCACAATGATCTTTAATGCAATAAAAATGAACATGTGGGATTTTGTTGTTGTTTTTGTTAGTTTTATCAAAGGCAAACAGTTTTGACCGGTAAAAAATAATCAGACTCACAATCACCCTCAGGATGGTCCACCAGGGGGCACCAGTGCCAAGTCTTTCCTGAGCTTTGGTTGCCTTATGACGGGGCTAGCCTTGAAGCAAAGCTGGAATTCACGGATTCTTTGACCTTATAGCTTTTCCCTTTTCTTCTTTTCCTTTTCATTCTCTTCATAGTTAATGCCTCAATGAATTGGCAGATCCTAAACATATGTGTAAAACATCCTATGTGAGTCCCTTTACTCTAGACTATTATTAGTTCCCTCTTTTATATGCCCTAGAGTTTAACAAATGATTCTTACATTAAAGCTGTTTATTTAAGACTGACAGATAACTTGGAAAAATTATATTAAGTGAAGTAAGCCAGGCCCAAAGAAACATAGGTCCAATGGTTTCCCTTATTTGCAATATCTAGTATATGTATGAGTCAAGCGGAAAAGGTCAGATAATGTGATGTTAGGAAAATGAACCCTTAGATAGGTATTTTAATGCTTTTTTATTTCATGCATTTGTTTCTAACGCATTTATAAGATTATCTCTTTGTTGCTTTGTATGTCCCTCTCCCACAGTATAACCCCTGCTTTCACTATATTTAATGTCAGTATAACTTGTGGAGGAGATGGGGAAAAACAAGTTGTTTAAGGATACAGGTGGACCTGTTGCAACAATGAGAAGTACAAGGTCATGTGGAAAATGAGCTTTACAACGTTGGTGTGGGGGGTGGGGAACTGGGTGGGGGGAGAGGGGGGAGGTAGGGAAGGGATGTGAAGGGTAAACAAAGGAGGAGGCTGCAATGCTTGATGCATTATCCTGCCCATGTAATTGTAACCCCTCTGTACAGTATGTTCACAAAAAAAATAAAATTAAATTAAAAAAAAATAAAAAGACTGACAGATAAAATGGTATGTTGTTAAGGTTCTCAAAATGATGCTTTGACGCCCACACACATGTGGAATAGACAAGTCAAGCCACCCAACAATGCATTAACCTCATATATTCAATTATTTTTGTATGGTGAGAACATGTAAAATCTCTTCTCTCATCCATTTTCAAACCAGTGATATATTGTTGGTATCTGCAGTCCCCAGGATGTGCAGTAGGGCTCTTGAACTCTTTCTTCATAACTGAAACGTGATAGGCTTTGACAGGCATATTCCCATCTCTACCCCACCCCTTCCCCAACATCCTTCCATCATCACCCCTCCCCCCATCTTTCCTTCCTCCTCCTCCCATTATGGCCCCTGGAAATCACCATTTCCTTCTCTGCTTCTGTGCCTTCAGCTTGATCATGTGGGATGTGGATTTCTATGCCTGGCTTATTTCATGAACAAGCTCTCATCAGTGTTGATAAACATTAACAAGGTTTCCTTTCTCAAGGCCCAACTATATATAAATATATAAGCATATATATTTGTATCTATAACCACGATTCCTTTATTCAACCATCTCCTGGCACAAACATGTGGGTTCTACATCTTGGCTGCTGTGAATGTGCCATTCGCATGGATGTATAGATATATCTTTTGCCTATGTCTTTCATTGTCTTTGGATATTTCCAGTAGTGGGGTGGTTGGATTGTGTAGTAGTTCTCATTTCAATTTTTGGGAAGTGTCCCTATATCCTTCCACAATGTCTGCTCTATTTTACATTCCCAACAGCAGGGGTGCAAGGGTTCTCTTTACATCTTCCACAATTTGTTATTTTTTATCTTCTTGATAAGAGCCACTCTGGCAGAGGGGAGGTGGTAACGCTCACATTTTAAAGGGGTCCATGTGAAACATTAGCTTTTTCATAACTGTAAAGAGGTAATTGGCTTTTCTGTTTTACATCTGAGGAAATGAGAGTTTCCAATAAAGTAATTTGCCTGAAGTCAGGCAGACAGTCATCAAAGAAGCTTCTAATTAAAATGTTGTACAAGCATGTGTGAAATACCAAGGTGAAATGCTCTTAAACAACTAGAATATACAAACTATATTTATATATACACACATATATCTATATGACAGGAAATCAAACAGGCTGTTGGGGAAGGGACATGAATGGGAGGCAAAGGACAGAGTATGAAGGAGGGTTAATATGGTCAAAATGCTTTACACATGTATGTGAAAAATGGAACCACAAAGCTGTTGACATTAATTTTGGAGGGAGGATGGGCAGGAAGGAGAATGACAGAGGTGTGATCAAGGTGCATTGCACGTATATGTGGGCATGTTGCTATGGATCACCTTTGTACAACTATTTGATGCTAATAAAAATGGGAGAGAAAAAAAGCAGCTTAGGAACAAGGTTGAAATAAATGAAACCAAAACCAAAACTAACCAGTATCAGTGAACACCACGAGGTACAATTTCTGCCTTTCTCGGTAAACTTGATCCTAGCGGTATAGATGGCTTTGGTGAACAATTAAGAACACAATCACAGCGTGTAGCACTCTGCTGCCTAAGAGATAAAACCCTAATAACAACAACAACAAACAAACAAACAAATGACCAAAAACGCACTCAAATAGACTGAAAGCCATGGTGGCAAAAGCCTGGAAATGCAGCCGGTGGTGGAATTTTCAATTAGTTTCTGACAAGAGGTCCCCAAAGGTCTAGAAAACACAAATCAATATGAACTGAAGCGCCCACAGGCAGCTGGAGAGGCAAGGGGCCAGACAGATACCCAGGGACATGAATTTCTTCATTTGGGGCCCATGATTCAAAGGACCCCACTAAAACAACTTGATGGGAAAGGGTCAACTCATAAAAACTCTATAAAATCGAACCCTAGAGTAGGTGTTGATACAGTTTACAAATGTCTGACAATTCCTATAGGAAGCCAATTTCTCTAAGTGGGGTGTTGTTACAATTTAACCCGTTATATTATTTTACTTTATTTTTTGTTGAATGAACTATTTTCGTTAATTGACTTCAAGTGAAAAACCAATCTCTAGGTTGACTTGCACTGGCCATCTGATGGGGTGCAGGTTATTTCTGGGGGTCACAGCTGGCTCTCTGCAGAGTTTTGCTTTGAAGGTTTGTACAATGGTGCTTACTCTGGAGCAACTAGATCAACAACGAGAACTAAGTGGACTCGAACCCTGGGTAGACGTACTTTTTAATATTCTCTTCTGGTGTGATTTTAGTATCTGTCACATAGCTAGGTATTCCATTTCTAAAGTTGGAAAAAAATCTTTGAAGTAGACTGCAAAAAAAAAACAATAGTCGTTTTTGAAATGTTGTTTAGGACAAAGTCTTTTTTTTTTTAAATTCCAGTTCTAAGCTGCTTCAATAAGGATGATGGATCAGTAAGTTCACATGAAAACAGAAATGGTTTTACATTCTCAGAAATAATACAATCTTATTGGAAGAAATGTTAATCTTATTGTTTTTCAAACCAAAATGGAAATGCTATCATGAAATGAGATGATGAAAAATGACCAGCTTTCCAAATTCTCTTGTTTGTTGGTTGGTTGGCTGGTTGGTTATGAGACTTGAACTGAGGGCCTGGGCACTGGCCCCCTGACCTTTTTTTGGGGGGGGGGGTCTGGTCGTGGGGCCTGAACTCTGGGCCTGGGCACTGTCCCTCAGCTCTTCAGCTCAAGGCTAGCGTTCTACCACTTGAGCCACAATGCCACTTCCAGCTTTTTTCTTTTTGCTTATGTGGTGCTGAGGAATCGAACCTAGGGCCTCATGCATGTAAGGCAAGCGCTCTACCACTGAGCCATCTTCCCAGCCCCCCTGCCCTGACCTTTTGCACTCAAGGCTAGAGCTCTACCACTTTGAGCCTCAATACCACTTCTGGTTTTCTGGTGGTTCATTGGAGATAAGAGTCTCATGGACTTTCCTGCCTGGGTTGGCTTTGAACCATGAGCCTTATATCTCAGTCTCCTAAGTAGCTAGGATTACAGGAGTGAATGCCCAGTGCCTGGCTCAGTTTTCCAAATTCTCACCTGTTCGTCCATTCTGAATAGCTGGTTTACCTTCTAGACAAGCTTGGCATATATTTAGGACTAATGACAACATTTTTTAAAAAATCCCAAAACTTCACACTTGATTTTTCAAAAATAACATTGAAGGAGCACAGGCGCCAGGGAGGGTCTTACCAGCCTGGTCAGGGATGGAGGCAGCATTCTGCTTTGGGTCCTCTCTCTTCTGTGCTCTGCTCCCTGCCTGGATGTCAGCACCCTGACTTAAGGACTGATTAGAAAGTCAAAGTAGCCCAGGAGCAGAGGGAGCCTGTGCCTGGTCCAGAGGGTAGAACACTGTGGATCTGACTGAGAACAATGTGTTGATTGTTCTTTGTTGGCCAAGTGAGGCTTGGTGCCCACACAGAGCTGGCTGCCTGGAGAAGCTTCCAGTGCCTAAGTGACCTGGGGTGGGGCAGCAGGCCTGGCCATTCTCCTTACCTTATCCACTGCTTGGGGCTGGAGGAAGTGGGAGGACCTGGTGCATGTGGTTAGAAATGTCACTAACTTATGAGGCAGGTTCTACAACGTTTCAAGTAATAGAAATTGGCTAAAAGTCAGGCCACTTAACATATAAAACTTGGACAGAAGGTAGAGAATTCACCCCACCCTCCCACAGAGAAGAGATATTTCTCCACATATCAAAGTTGTTTGGAGCTTATGACACATGAACTCCAGCAAGGAAGACCAGCAGAAATATGACTGGATCAAGTTTTCAGTGATGGTGTAAAGCAATCCTCTCCACCTTAGCCTCCTGCAGCTGGGAAAGCACAGGGAAAGCAAACTCCCCTGACAGCGGGCCTGGCTGGGAGGGAGAGTATGGCTTTCTGCTCCATGATCACTGAACACCCTTCAGGGTGAAATTTAGATAGATATTGGTTTCCTGATGGATTTGTATGGAACAAAACCTTAAGTGTCTGTAAACACATAAAGTCATCATGAGCAGTCTCATGGGTAGTGGGATTGTGGGAGAATTTTACTTTGTGTACATTTCTTTGCTACCTTCTTTATTACCTAAAGATCATAAGCATGTTTAAAACTCAGGAAAAATTAAGAATTGTGGGTGGCTACGAACCACAGACCTGGCATTTCCTGTTTCTTACCTTTGTGGGGAATGAAAAGCATAAAGATCATTTTTTATAACATTTTGTTCATGGAGGCTTCTAGAGAGCTACGGGGAGCAATTCCTATTTCCAAAAAAAATATCCAAAAATATCTAGTGCTTTCCTCTAGTTATTTAAAAATCCATGAACCCATAAAAATAAATAAAATAGAGACCTGACACTGTTCTTACGTCACTCTGGTAAATTTCTGCCTAGTTTTATTTTCCTGGAAATGATATTATTTTTGGCTCAGGTTTTAGTTCTTTGAAGATGGTAGGTAGATGTAGGCCATGGTACTATCAGCCAGTTTGTGAAGAGGTCCCAATTTGGCTCCATTCATTCATTGTCTGCCAGCTTTTGACCTTTTACTGCATCTTAATCTCCACCCACTAGAACAGAGCTGCAGTGCACAGAAACATTAAGTAACCAAAGCCAAACAAAACACAAACCAAATGAGAACTCTGCGGGTTTGCTGAGACTAACATTGCCCTTCCTCTCATTTTAAAGATGATGAGACAGAGCTTTGTAAAGACTCTGGAGTCTCCCCTGTATTATGCAGCTCTGTGACATTTCCCTAGGGCTGATTTAACATGGCAGTGCCTGAGGATGGCTGGTGACACCATGTGTATTAGCACAGGTGGGAGGGACTTCCTGTGCTACAGCCAATCACCAGTCCCAAGGACACAATTTCAGAAGCAGCCATTTATTTAGGAAACCAAGTGGACTGACTAGTGTCATTCACAATCATCTTCCACAACACTGTTCTTTCCCTCTTTTTTTAAGCATAAAAATTAATTGTATAAAGGGCATGTAAAGAATTAACTTTGATCAGATTCACACCCCCTACATTACTTTCCCAATATACAATACTTTCATTCCAATTGTAAAAATAATTTAACATGTCTGGTATTGCTTGCTAGCTTAGTGGTAGAGCATTCCCAGGACTACACAAAACACAAAAATATAAACAAAAGAAATGCTGTAGTCACAGTGTGGAAGAATGTAAAATTCTCCCTTCCTGTGCCTCTACCTGCTTCCTGCCTCAAGATACATGGTCTGTGCTATTCATGTCCCCAGAGGGGATTACCAGGCCCACTGATGATGTATATCAACTGGAAAAGCAGTTTCTGGGACTGCCATGGCTACATTCTTCCTGTTCCTGCAGTTCCTCCTAGTTTAATATTCCAATTGTAGTTAGTCTCATGGTCTAGATTGGGTTAGCTGATAAGATGACAATGCAAGCAGGGCAGTAGCAAGGTTTGACCAAGGGCAGTGGCATTAGAAATAGCCTATTCTGAGAAAAGCCACATCATCTAATACAATGTGTCCCATTTCCCATCACACCCTTCTCTCCTCTTCTACCTCCCATCCCATTCTATCACAAATGGGCTTCATTCCAATTCTCTACAAACAAAGCTGCCAATAAATGTTTTGTTGTTGTTACTGAGATGGCATATTGCTATGCACCTCAGGCAAATCTTGAACTCATGATCTTGTCATCTCAGCCTATCAAGTTCTAGTATTGCAAGGACATGCCATCACGGCTGGCAAAAAGGAACCCTTCCCAGGTTCCTTTCTATCACTTTGTATCTCAATGTCAAATCAGCCTTGTGCTTTGTATAGGTCGAATCATGTTCCTGGCTTTATAATGGATCTCTAAAGTGAAATTCCAATTTCATACCCCAGATCTGTGCAGTGGTGATGGGTCACTTCTTTGGTAAAATGAACATTGGGTCCTTTTAAGTGGTGGTATGTGCTGCTCCCAGGAGTCCTTCCAGTGTATCCCAGCCCAAGCACTAGAGACGGCTGGCCTGGCACAGGTCTCTAGGTGGCAGAATGACCTTCCTGGCATTCGAAACTCATTTCTTTAGCTCCCATCTCCCCATTGTGAGTAAACAGGTACAGTTCACTTGCCATGTCCTTAAGTATGGCCAGTCACACAGATAGCAGGAATGATGTAGGCCATCACACCTGTGCATATCTGTCAGCATTACAGGCAGGAAGGGCAGAGGACCAGAGCCCACACAATTTTTAGAACGCTGAGGAAGTGGCTAAGGTCACTGGCAACCTCTTAATTCTTTCTAGAGTCATGGGCACCAGCCACAGGAAGCATGAGCTGGTGGCATTTTTCCTGTCTATCTACCCGCCTGTGTACTGTGCTCTAGTACTGAGTACTGAATAATGGCATCCTAGGACCAGTGTGAGTGACAGTCAGGAAGCACCACAGTTTCCATCCTCAGAGTTGCCTTAAGATGAAGAACACAGTTGGGACTGTAAGTCAACAAGGAAACCTGCCTTGTGCTCCCTTAGGACTCCTGGCATTGGTGAGCATCTCCTAAAGTCTGCCCTCTGACCCTCACTATGAAATGTTTCACATGAATGCCACAGAACACGGAGCTTAAAATTGGAGATAGTCATGATGAATGAAGGGAGGAGACGAGCTCAGGACTTGCTCCAGGAATTGGAATCGAGGTCCTAGGTCTGACAGTCACCAGCTCTGATCCTTCTCAGGTCTTACTTCTCCATCAGCCTCAAGAGTGATGAATAGCTACAAAACTTCCTAAGGTACTTTCTGGCCTTCTCGCTTGATGTGTCTGTTTTCCTCTACCATGGAAACAAGAGAAGCTGCTTGCTTTCCTGTTCACCCTGGGGGCCATGCTGTGGTGTTATTAAAAGCAAGAACTAGCCTATTGCTATGCATCATCAAGATAATACATGCAACTGTACTATTGGGGCATTTTCATGATGCAAGTTAGAACTAGGTTAAAGGAGACCCAGAGGAGGAGGTCCTTCCTTGAAAGAGGAAACTCTACTATGCCTCTTTCCTGTGTTCTGGCTGTCTGTCACCCAGTAGACCCTCAGTGATCTACTGGATGATAAGATTTGAATCGAGGTATCCTATCTTCCCCATCTTATACCTCACAGAACCTCACAGAATGGAGGATGCAATGTGCAAGCTTTGACGGCTGGAAATCTACCTTGCACAAGAAACAAAAATCTGGGCTCAAATAATTATTGATATAGAACCCATGCCAACCCTTTGAGCCCATGCCAACATCCGACTCACCGACCATATAATGCTGGTGAAATCATTTAGTCTGCCCCGCAAAGGTAATCACAGGAGTGACTCAACATTCAGTAATTCCACAAGTTCTCATAGCAACATTAAATTATGGGATAGATGGGGCTTACACGAGTACGTAGGACAAAAATGCCTTTCATCAGCTGCCCAAGATCTGTGTGCTTGTGCTGAGGTCTCAGAAAACAGTCAGTGTCAGGTAGGATGGGAAAGTAAACATTACAAAACTATCAACACACCTTTCACTCCAGAGATGATGAGACCAGACACAAGGAGATGCTTTCTGCGGGCCTCTAATGACTGCTGACCATGTTGTCATCCTTGTGTGTTAATACAGATGGTAACTCCAGTGCAATCCTTGTCCACATGTCCACCATCAACAATCCTTGCAAACACTGAGTACCAAAAGAAGATGAACAAAATTATTGTACGCAGGACAAAATTATTTCAAGAGCTAAAAACAAGAATGTGGGATATGTGCCGAATGCAAGGTATAGGATTATAACAATAATCAAAGCAAAATAATTGTGTCACTGGTGACATCACACACACACACACACAATTTCAAACAAGTGGTGAAACATCCTACTAATGACAACTATAAAGATAGAACCTTGCTGCAGAATACAAATCTTTCCAAGAAAAATAGACAAATGATTTTTCCTTTGGTTGAAGTCAAAGGCCAGCCTGTGTCAGTGTGTTAGCACTAACGGAAACGGAAAGCCAATCCACTGCAGTATTACAACTCAAAACGTTCCAGACTCCATGAGTTGAGAGGCCAGACTTTGGATAAAATCACATGACAGAGATGACGTCACTCAGGTGAGGTGTGTAGTGAGCAGGCAAATCACAAAGCAGCTGAGGCCTCTGGTAGCAGAAGTGTGTGAGAGCACGCATGGTGGCTGCTGTGGAGTTGTTAAATCAGGCAGAGTAAAGTTGTTTCAGAATGTTAGCTTGCCTCAGATTGGAGGACCCACTCAACAGAAGATATTGGCCAAAAAAAAAAAAAGGATTCCACAGGAGATTTCTAATTTCTCTCTCTCTCTCTCTCTCTCTCTCTCTGGCTTGTGACAAGGCAAAAGACGCATCAGATACTTCCTAACTGTCCATTTAAGATCAAGACTGAGATGATTTGATTCTTTCTGGACAATGCAATGAACCTTTTTTGCAAGCAATCATAGCTTGGAGTTCCATCTGTGGTAAGACCACTTAACTTTTCAAACAATGGCTTAAGTACTGTCAGTGATATACTAACTTTCTCAAAGAACTGGTCACCTCTTACAGGGCTGCATGTGGCTTCCAGTGACAGTAATTCTTGTATGTTAAAAATCTGCCTTTACCCCATGAAGAACAGGCTTCTGAAAATTGCATATCATTTCCCCGAAAGGCCTTTATAAATTAATTAATTATCTTAATAGGGAACCTTACACATAATTCTTCCTAAAGGAACATTTGTTAGTATAAATTTTGAAGGAAAACATCAGCCAACTGGTTCAGGCCAGCTTGCTCCCTCCTGCCCTTCCCCTCCCCCACCCCCACTCCACCTCCCCGCCCAATCAGGTGGCCACCACCCAGGGAAGGGTCTTCGGTCCTGCCATAACTCAGGCCAGCCCTCTTACAAGCCACTATCCTGTGGCTACTGCCCAGGGGAGGGTCTTGCTGATTTCAAATGAACCAATCTGACAAATGGCCAGAAGGGAAGAAAAAAGTAGTGGGGAGCAATACATAACAGCCTGCTCCTTGACCCTGCAGAGGACAACCGATTTCTTGGTCCCGCTGTTCTCTTTCCTGTGGGACCTTCACTTTCTCTTTGCTAAATAAAGTCTTTACAACTGTGCTCATCCTTCCTGGTTTCATTTCTATGCTGCCAGGGAACAAGAACCCATCATGCTCATGCATCACTTATTATCCTAATAATTCTGGTTTTACACAATTATAGTTTTTAGAAACTTGGACGTTATTAACCATCTGCACACGTTCCTTTACCAAGATGATTTCTGTTCAAGCTGAGATCACTGACTGTGGGAAGTATGACCTAGAACGCTTCACGTGGAGGGTGATTCCACAGTGGGCTTAAGGCACTTAGTGCTGAAGCAAAAATTACCTTTAGAGAGCCCTGAGAAAGGAGACACAAGGAGGCCAGTCCATGGAGGACCATGCGTGTGTGAGGCGGTGAGCTGGGGGAAACAGAAGTGTGGGAAATACTCAGGAGGCAGCTGACATAGTCATCATCGGGCAACGCAAGGAATGGTGTCATTCTAAAAGACACCTGTGAGTGGGAGGTAAGCTGGCACTGAGTGACAGGAAGTGGTTTTCTAATTGAGAAGGCCTTCTGGCCCCTCAGTGAGGCACTGGAAGGCCAGAGTCGGGGAGGTGGGCGAAGCAGACTACAGAAGAGGCGGCGGCGGCTTGAGGCATTGATGAAAGGGTTGAGAAGTTAGACATGGGGCAGCTTTGCAGGCAGGTGATGGCAGGAGGCTGGCCGAAGCGCTGTGAAGCCAGGGACCTCTACCTCTTTAGCACGAAGGTTGATCTCCCAAGTAAAGTGTCAGCAGGCAGATGAGTCATATCAACAAAGGAGGCTGTGTGACACATGCCAGCACGCACGCACACAGGGGGTTCTGACCAGCAAAAGGCGCCACAGCTGCAAAGTTGTAAACCCTGTAGGGACAATGGGTAAATCTGATGTGCTACCCAGGCAACTAGATGGGCTTATGGGCTGAACTGTGTTCCAGCCAGCCAACATTCATATGTTACAGCCTTAACCCTCAGAACCTCAGAATATGTCCAAATTTGGAGTGAGAGAGCCTTTAAAGTGGTGATTAAGGGTGTGCCCTAATTTAATATGACAGCTGTTCTTCCAAAAAGAAATGAGGAGGGGCTGGGGGTTTAGCCCAGAGGAAGGGCGCCTGCCCGGCGCGCGCAAGGTCCTGGGTTCGGTCCTCAGCCCTGGAAAAAAAAAAAAGCTACAAAAGACCAAAAAAACAAAAAACAAAAACAAAAAGATATGAGGATACAAACTTGCAGGAGGAAGACAAAGTAAAGATTCAAGAAGATAACTGTGTCTAAATAAGCCAAGGATAGATCCTTTAGAAGAAAGCAATCATGCTAAAACCTGGATGTTAGACTTCAGAATCAAGAAATAATAATTTCCACTCAGCCTGTGGGATTTACCACAGCAGACATACTAACTAATACAAGTGGACAACTTTCAAAACCTTGGGAGTTTATATATGCGTCTGAGTGCGACATCAGAGCAGGTGAGGCGGGGGCTGATATAAAGAAGGCATGGGAGAAGAGCAATATAAAATTCATGATGCTTTTCAGTGTGTTTCTCTTCATCTTCGGGCAATCCTGGAAAGAAATCCAGCGGTGATAATGAAATAGCTCACTGGGACAAGAATATCTGATGTTGAGTTATGTGGAAGGGGAAGTGAGGAGATACAGGGTTTTGGTACACAGCTGGAGGAGTCAATTGAGTCAGCTGGAGGTGAGACCACACCAGTATCCCTGAAGAACATCTGGGCCTGTGGTTAAAAACCACAGAAGGGTTGTTGGTTACCATGATGTTGGGTGACATATTTGGGTGGGGGAGGGTGGGCCTTGGGTTTGTGGTTGGAGTTGGTAATCATTCCAACTGTCATCCATAGAAGTACATCCTGCCTGTTCAGTCAATCATTAGAATGTTCATAAAGAACAGACAAAATTGACTGTCTTATAGGCGATTTGAGCAGAGATTATAAGCAGCTGGCTTCATCAGGAGGGAAGAGCTTTGAACTTATGATTCTGCCTCTCCTGTGGGTCTTGGCTGTCCCACTTCCATTGAAACAACTATTATCCTTGTCTGCCTTCCCTTCTTTAAGAATTTAGTGCCCTCAACTTGCTTCCTTGCCAAGCTGAAGCTCCTCCACAGTTCACAGAAGAGCATCTCCACAGGTCCTCAAAAAGAAATGTATGGCTGGACGCCTAGCTACTCAGGATGCTGAGATCTGAGGATTGCATTTCAAAGCCATTCTGGACAGGAAAGTCCATGAGACTCTTATCTCCAATAAATTACTCAGAAAAGGACATAAGTGGCAAGTGGTAGACACAAAGCTCAGGGACAGCACCCAGGCCCTGAGTTCAAGCCCCAGAACCAGCACACAGGTTTCACTTTCAAAACACTCTTGCAGAATGAAAGAAACACCTAATACTAAATAGCTCATGATAGATTATACAAGATCTCAATACTATTGGGCTGAGATTATTCAAATGTAATCTTACTAACAATAGAGGCTTAATGAAATGAATTTTCAAAATCACTGAAGAGCTATGATTCATAGGCCCTTTTTACCCTCTTATATTTAAGATAAAGTCTACATTATTCTCTTTACATTAACATCTAATATAAATTGAAAAGTAGACCTTGAAATATTCTCTCAGGGACATGAAATTCAGTGAGTTGGTTTCAGTTTTGTGTTTGTTTAATTGAGACACAGCAGGCTGGATTGTTTTAGTTGGGTCAGGGTGTGGCTCTAAAACCTTTTTCTTGTAACTTTTAACTCCTGACCTAACTCCAGTCAACAAAGAGGGATGTGTCACTGTGAAAAAAAGCAGTATTTTCTGCCAAACCAAAGTTGCCTCCATCTTGTATGTTGGTAATTCCTGGGACTGATATTTCCTGCAATGATTTACTCTTCGATTTCAATTCTAACTATTATCTGTACTGTTTGTGACCAGCCAGCTATGTTAGGAATATGAATCTTTTTTTTTTTTTTTTTTTTGTCAGTCATGGGGCTTGAACTCTGGGCCTGGGCGCTGTCCCTGAGCTCTTCAGCTCCATGTCCAGTTTTCTGGTGATTAATTGGAGATAAGAGTCTCATGGACTTTCCTGCCTGGGCTGGCTTTGAGCCTCGATCTTCCGATCTCAGCCTCCTGAGTAGCTAGGATAACAGGCGTGAGCCACCAGTGCCCAGCTGAATCTTTTTTAAAATATATACATTTTTGTCATTATTGTAAAGGTAAGGTACAGAGGGGTTATAGTTATATAAGTCAGACAAAGAGCACAGTTCTTTTTGAACAATGTCACCCCTTCCCTTGTTCTCTCCCAGTTTTTCTATCTTGTGCCAAAGGTGCTCAAAGAATAAACTTCAACTATCAAGTGTGCTGCTTGTGACCAGCTAGCCCTGTTAGAATGATAAATCTTTATCTACGGAGTTAAAAGAAATAAGATATCTTTGAGCAGGAGCTTTCCACTGACCTCATCAACCTCCTCCAACTGTACACCAGCCACTCTGCTGGTATACAGCCAGATCTGCTCCCAGACAGCTGTGAAAGAGAAAAAAAATTGTAAACCTTTGGTAAGAATGAAAGAATAGGCCCCTTTTCTAACCTTAATAATCAGTCTTACTTAGAATGGGAGTGAGCCCAATTCCTTCATAAGGAGGACAGACCATTTGGATTGGGATAAAAACCCAGCATACTGCTTTATGTGCCTGTCTAGCTCTCAGTAGGGTAATGGCATGCTGCCCCTTTGGGCAAAAGGAATTGCATTCATGAAATCTCCTATATCTCTTATGCATCTATTCATTTCTGACACCAGAAGGTTGTTGTGTGTGTTTCTAACAGTCACCAGTAGGAATGTTTTCAAAAGAGAAATGATTGCATAAAGAACTATGTCTTTAACTTGGAAAACAGAGGGAGTTTTTAAAAACCATTTTCTGTTTATGTACAGATGTTCAATCTTAAGTCTAGGTCATGGGATTTTAAAAGGCAAAAAAACAAACAAACAAAAAAAACCCCAAAACAACTTCCTTTGACATGCTGCTTTTTAATCTGCCATTGACTGTAGAAACAATGACTTTAGTTGAATTAGCTTTCGAGAATTTAGCCAAGTCAGTTCATTCTAGATCACAACATTCATTTGTAAGTGATGAGCTCAGAGTATTGCTTCTAAGTGATTTCAGTCTCTCGCACAAAATAGGCTAAAAAGGCTTTCTATATAAAGTCTCTGTTCAAAAGCTGACCTGAAAGAATATTATGTGAACGTTACTACTTTGTCTACCCAACTAAAACAATGTTTATATCTACAAAGCACATAAGCAGTGAAGAATGTGACATTTTCATTTAGAAACACAACTACAGTGAACATGGTGCAATTCCACCTGCTGCCACTGAGAAGCAAAGTATACTTTGAGACAGACCATTCTTGGGCCCTGCTCTAACTCAGGTGTGGAAGGTTCTTTGCTGGCTTAGATTTGGGTACACCATACCATTTTAGCCAGGCTGATTGAAGGACAGGCACTGGAGGCTTCTAAGAGAGAGGGGGAAAAAACAGAAGTCACTTTTATCACCTAGTAAGTGTGAAAAATGAATCATAGGTTTCATCTTGGTGACTCAAGTTATTGTTACTAGAAAAAAAACAACAACCCAGAAGCTAATTCTATTAATGTCCAGAAGGAAATTTAGAAAGAAGCCAGTACTTGGCTAGCACTGTTGAGTTGCTAATTCAGTCTGCCCTCCATCTGGATTGCTTGTTCCACAAGAGGACAAATAGCCTTATTATTTAAACCCATTTGTAACAGGAATTCAATTATGGTTGAAACAATAATATATGACAGATAATGGAAGTCTGGTGCCAAAAGGTAAGTCCCTCTGTTCTTGATTATTCTCTTTTACCACGGAGGGCAGACTGCATGGGACTTTGATTTGACCCAGACACAAAGCCAGTGGGTAAAGAGGTAAGAAGTCCCTTTTCTCAAAGTGTGTGTCTCTAATTCCAATTCCAGTTCCTTCTTCTGGACTTTTGCTAGGCCCCTCCTCCTTTTGTGAATCTTGCCCACCAAGATGTAAACGTTCATCTCCTCGTGCTGGGCCATTTTAGCACTTCAGGAGCAGACTGCAAATCTGAGCTCAGCAAATCTGAGTAGAAAGGCAGGGTCCACCATGTTAGGAGTAAAAGTTGAGCAACTGCAGCCCAGCTTGCTGGCTTCCTGGGATTCTTGTCAGTAGCACTGCCTCTGCAGTTGCTGTCCTTATTCCTGTGACACTGATATCCCAACACATTTCTAATGATGCTCAGACAACTGCTCTTTTCACTACAAGTCACCTGTATGGTTCTGGATTTTATTTGCTCTTTATAAACATGCATGGCCCTAGAAAACAGGGAAAACAGGATATGTGTCATTATAGCTCTCCCCCTGAAGGCCAGAATATTTAAGTTTTACTGGAGTGGAGAGTATGTAAATTTTCCTAGAGCTCTGCCTAGAAGATTGAGATTAGGGAACACATCTGGGTCATGATAATAACCACCAACACTCAGCATGGTCAAGTATTTTGCTAAGTGCTGTCCTTTCTTCATTCATCTGACAACTCTAAGAGGCTGATGCTGTAACAAGGCCTATAACGCATATTAGGAAACGAATACACACGAGGCCTAGGCTAAGACAATTGCTCAAGATTGCTCAGCTAGAGCATGGCAAAGTGAGGGTTCAAATTCAGGCCTGGCAGATTCTAGGAGCGGTCCTCTGCAGTACCTTCCAGCTCTTACAGCCTCCATTCACCAATACATAGGCTAGCCTGGAGGACCGAAAGTATAATTAAATGTATCTAGCCACAATATCGACGCACATAATACAACCAAGTCCAAGTTTCCTTCCCCCCCCCCCCCCGCCCCCCCCCCCCCAGCCGCTAGAAAACTGTTGTACTCTTCAAGGTCAGATGGATGGACCCGAATTCAGACGCTGACATCCAAGGACTACGGCTTCAGGCTCCTAACCAGATACTAGTGTGAAGAGCTAAGTCCTTAAGACCACTGGGGATATTGTATGTGATTCATCATTAATTCATTTAACGGTTCTCTTTCCGTCCTTTGGTTGGAACGTGGAGTCTGGTGCTTGGCTCGGCAGGTGCTGTACCACGTGAGCCATGCCTCCAGCCTTCTCTGCTTTGAATGATCTTGCCTGTTGCCATCTTAACTGTACTGGGTGCCGCGATTGTTTGCGGGGGCACTCACCTGTTCGTCCCCGTGCTCACAAGCCGCCCCCTGGGCGCGGTCCTGTCTTCGCCTTAGATTGGGGGTGCGCTGGGTTCACGCACCCCGAAAGGCAGACGCGGAGGTCCGCGTGCGGGTGGCCCGGACGTGGGTGGGACGACACGAGGGCAACAGAGGGCCCGGCTTCCATTCAGGATTCTAGAACCCGGCTGACCCGAGCGCGAGGGGGCGGGGGTGATGGACACCGAGGGGCCCCGGAAGCGGGCGCCGACGGCCCGGAGCCGACCGCTCCGCAGGCTCCGTGCTCCCAGGGCACTTACCCCGCGACCCCGGCCTTCCCGGCTCCTCACCCTCAGGCGGGTGAGGCGGCCGGCCCTCACCGGGGCCGGGGGGCGGGGGAGGCGGCCGGCCCTCACCTCACTCGGGCCCCGGGACGGGGGAGGCGGCCGGCCCTCACTCGCGGGGCAGCGGGAGGCGGCCGGCCCTCACCGGGGTCGCAGGGCAGGGAGAAGCGCCGGCCCTCACCGGGCCCGGGGCCCGGGGGCGGGGGAGGCGGCCGGCCCTCACCGGGGCCCGGGGACGTGGGAGGCGGCCGGCCCTCACCGGGGTCGCAGGGCAGGGAGAAGCGCCGGCCCTCACCGGGCCCGGGGCCCGGGGGCGGGGGAGGCGGCCGGCCCTCACCGGGGCCCGGGGACGTGGGAGGCGGCCGGCCCTCACCGGGGCCAGGGGCCGGGGGAGGCGGCCGGCCCTCACCTCACTCGGGCCCCGAGACGGGGGAGGCGGCCCCGGCCCTCACCGGGGCCAGGGGGCGGGGGAGGCGGCCCCGGCCCTCACCGGGGCCAGGGGGCGGGGGAGGCGGCCCCGGCCCTCACCGGGGCCAGGGGGCGGGGGAGGCGGCCCCGGCCCTCACCGGGGTCAGGGGGCGGGGGAGGCGGCCCCGGCCCTCACCGGGGTCAGGGGTCAGGGGACGGGGGAGGCGGCCCGGCCCTCACCGGGCCCGGGGCCCGGGGACGTGGGAGGCGGCCCGGCCCTCACCGGGCCCGGGGTCAGGGGGCGGGGGAGGCGGCTCGGCCCTCACCGGGCCCGGGGTCAGGGGGCGGGGGAGGCGGCCGGCCCTCACCGGGGCCCGGGGACGTGGGAGGCGGCCCGGCCCTCACCGGGGTCAGGGGGCGGGGGAGGCGGCCCGGCCCTCACTCGCGGGGCAGCGGGAGGCGGCCGCAGCCTCCCCGGGGCTCCCGGGCGACAGGTGCATGGTGATGACCGAGGCTCTGGGCTTGGCCAACCGCCAGCGGACTTTTCAGGGGACCTCGCGGTTTCGGGCTCCGGGAAGGCACCCCCCCATCTACGACGATGACTTCTGGGCGTGCAGGGAGAGACGAACTAACTTTTCCTGACATCCGCTCCTACCCTCACCTGTCTCCAGGTGGGAACCTGAAGCTGACCAATCAAAAAGCGCGTTGCACCCGCGGTCGGCTACGGCATCCAATCCACTTCAAGGTCTCATCCGCTGCCAGCCGGTGCAGAGGAGTCGCCCGCGGGGAGCCGCCGCGCCTCTCCCCAGAGCGAACCCGGCAGCGGCCACTGCGCACGCGCCGCAGGAGAGCTGGTCCGCGCCCGCGCGCTCGGGGTCCCCCTCGCCCGCAGGCGCCGGCGGCCTGGGCCTCGCGCGCCCCGCCCCGCCCCGCCCCGCCCTCAGGGACGCGACTCGGTGAGACCCCCGCCCTCCGCCCGCACCCCCACGCACCGCGCACGGCCCCGGGCCCTCCAGAGGGCGCCCCGCGGGAGGGATCGAGCCGGCGGATCGGGCTCGGCGGGCCGGGGCGGGCGGGCGGCCCGGGCGCCGGGGGCCCACGGTTGGGTGGAGGGGCGCGCGCCGGCGGGGGCGTGTCGGAGGCTCGGTTACCGACGCGCGGCCGTGTCGTTCTGTTTAAAGCCCGCTCTCGTAGCCGACGGGGGAGCCGAGCCGGAGGAGAGGCGGCTCCCTGTTCCCGGATAGCCGGTCACGAGCCCCAAGCCGGCCCTCGGCGCCCCCGAGGTACCGGCGCCCCCGGCCGGGCTCCGGGCCTCGGGCCGACCCGGGCTTCGGAGGCCCGCGGCGGGCGCGCCAGGGCGGCCTGCCGGCTGTGTGGAGGAAACTGTGAACTTACGACCCTGCCTCCCCCTCCCCTTCCCTCCCCTCCCTCCTTTCCCCTGCGTGTCCCCTCCCCTGTCATGCCCTCCCCTCCCCTGCCTCCCCCCTCCCCTGTCATGCCCCCCTCCCCTCCCTTGCAAGTCCCCTCCCCTGTCATGCCCTCCCCTCCCCTGCCTCCCCCTCCCCTCCCCTGCCTCCCCCTCCCCTCCCCTGCCTCCCCCTCCCCTCCCCTGCCTCCCCCTCCCCTCCCCTGCCTCCCCCTCCCCTCCCCTGCTATGCCCCCTTCCTATTCCCCCCTCCCGTCATGCCCTCCCCTGCCTTCCACTCCCCTCCCCTGCCCTCCCCTCCCCTGCTTCCCCTCCCCTGCCATGCCCCCCTCCTTCCTTGTCAAATTTTAAAACACTATTTACAAAATATAATTTAGAAGTCATTTTGGACACTAGGATGCATGGAAGGGGCGGTTATGACTTGTTATTATTTTTACAATGTAGAAGCTCAGAGAAGAGTCTCTTTTAAAGATGCTACAAGATCTTGTGTGTCCCAGGAAATTGGAGAATAATTTAGGATCCTACAGCCTTTGAGAAAGGTTTGCTGAGTAGATGCATCCCACCCCCCCCCCCTTAAGAAATAAATAAATGCTCTGATAATGTAGAGGTGAACGCCCAGCTTAGGTGTGTCGCGATCCCAGAGCCATTTGAGAAGCTGTGTGGGAGTTTCCTGTATCACACAGCAGGTGCCAAGTTAACGGTCCCATCCTCTCCCACTATTGTCCAGGGAGAATAGTTCCCCATGCATTTCATCTAGGTCAAAAAGTTACGCAGAGGAGTTAGTGTTTTGTTCTTTGACTAGATGTCCTTTAGGTAGTCTTTTTTTTTTTAATCTCCCCTTCAGTAAGTTTTTTGTGTATGAAAAATTACAGAATTCCTCCCACCTTTAACTAATATTTGAATAGTAATTTCACTCCTTAGAAACCATTTTCACTGGCGATTTGCGTGTAACTTTTAACGCTGCTGTTAGACTGGGCCACTCACTCCTTGTCTCGCATAGCACACTGCTGCTGGCAGGAGCTCTGGTAACCGTTTGGTCATAGTTTGGAGGGTTTTTACCAGACTTGGTCGCACTGTATTTGCCCATTTGTTGACGGTATAACATTTGTAAAGCTGCCAGTGGCTTTCTGAGGTTGGCCATCCACTGGACTTCACTTTTTCCTATGTAAAAGGAGATGAGACTAAATTGTTCTTCGCTGGTAGTTTCATGGTAGTACTCTATCATAGTACAGATTTTTCTAATATGACAGCTTTGAAAATGGAGAAGGGGAAACTAATTGCTGTGACTTGATACCTCACCAGGCAGAGGAAGTGGGGTGAACTGACCAAGGGTACCCATGTGTAAGCTCAGATTCTGGATCATTCTGGTGTCAAGGTTGAAGACAAGGTGTGCTAAGAGATTACTGAACCCCAGGATTAGCAGCCTAAGGTGTTATTTTCTATTTGTTTATTTTTAATATGGCCTAGGCTGGCCTTAAATTGGCTGTCCACCTGCTTCAGCTTCCTGAGTGCCGGGATTACATGTGTGTGCCACTGCACATGACCTTGAGCATACTCTTGACTCAAGATTTGAAGAAGGGTTCAATTTGTATTTTGTGGGAGATAGATACACAGGTTTTTAAAAAGTTATTTAAATTGTGCTGTTTTGTATATGGGAAGCAATGTACATTTTCACATTTAAGTACTCAAAATGTCTCATGAGATACACGAGTCACATGATCTCTGAGGTAAAATGAAAAGGCAAAAGTGTTTCCTGTCCTACCTTTTCAGGTGGGGCACTTAAAGTGATCATTTCACTTCCCTCTGCTTTGCAGAATTAATTGAGATGCAAGCCATGTGCTAGCTAGTTCATTCATTTAAAGTGTATGGCTTAATGGAGTGAGTAGACATCACCATAATCCATCACTCCCTCAAACCTTTGCACCCCTTAATCCCCCCAATGCTCAGCCCTGAGCGGCTGCTGATACATCATCTCCATAGACTTTTCTTATTGTAAGCATCTCATCTAAATTCAGTCACAATAGGCTGTCTGCTTGACTGCCTCTGAGCAGTGTTTCAAGGGTTATCCCAGTCATAGCATATACTAGTGCTTTCTTTATTCCTTGTTGCCAGATATCTCATTATGTGTATATAATGTCTTTCTGTCCATTTATTAGTGGATACTTGAGTTTCTGCTTAAAGTAAAATCACTCAAAAAAATAAAACCATAAAAGACAAAAACTGGAGGGACAAATACTTGAGGTAAATGGAAAACAGCAATACGATAGATTTAAACACAGCAGCAATCACATTGAAGACAGATAATTGAACACTGAAATGTAAGAAATGGCATTAGATTTTCAAAACCAAGAGCAAACTATTGTTTGCCTACTAGAAACACACTTTAAATATAAAAATAGTGTTAAGCTAAAAACAAGAGTGAATATTGCTAATCAAAAGAAAGACTAGCTAAACTAACCTCACACAAAACAAATTTAAATTCAAGTATAACTTCACAAAGGAAAGCTGTTTTTACCTCTTGATTCTTACACTGGCGTTACCCGGAACTTCTGTGTGGAAGGTTTGTACAGGTGTTTGTTTTCTATTTCTCTTGTGCAGACACCAGATTCTAGGATCACCAGTAATGTAGGGAAACTCTATTTAGCCTGATGAAGAACTGCCTGAGTTTTTTTCAAATTGGCTGCACTGTTTTACATTCCCACCAGAGTTCACAGAAGTTCTAGAAGCTCTCCAGCAGCTGGTGCCTGTCATTTTCATGTAGTCATCACAGTCTGTGCAGTGTAGTCTTTCATTGTTATTATATTATGATGTCGAGTATCTTTTTGCATATTTATTTGCAATCTGTATCTTCCTTAGAGAAATATCACGTTCAATCCAGTGCTCTAGTTAGATTTGAGTTTCTATTATTAACTTACGTTATCTTAGATTATCTTTAGAAACAAGCCCTAAAAGATGCATGATCTGCAGTTTTTTTCCCTCCAGTTCTGTGGATTGTCTTGTCACTTACTTGAAGCATAAAGCTTTTTAATTTTGAAGGAGTTGTTTCTCTCTCTCTCTCTTTTCTTACCTATGGCTATAGCATGCTATCATTCAGGAACTTTTCCGCTTTAGTTCTTATGTGACTAACATTGAATTAATCTTTTGAGTATTGTAGGTGACAGGCTGGGGATTCGTTCTTCAGCCTGTGAATGTTCATTTATTATGTACCATTTGTTGAATTGCATTGGTGCTCTTAACTCTTAGAGGTAACTGTTGAAAAAGGCACCGTACTTGGACCTGCTTTTCTTTAATGTAAGTCCTAAAATTGACGGAATGTAAAGCAGGCTAGCTTGATTTGGCCTACGAGAGGGTTGGGTTTTACAGAAACGTGAATGAAAAGGGAGGTGCCACCGCATTCTTGTTGGCTGAATGAAATACAGCTTCACTCCACAGATAGCTGTGTGCTTGCATTTTAGGCCCCCTGCCTGCTGGCGTCACGTGGTCATTATGAAGGTGCTGGTAATGCTCCTCCTCTCTGCAGTAGCACCTGGGTGCAGAGGGAACTTCTCCTACAGCCAGCCACCCAAGCTGCTCCTGGTCTCCTTCGATGGCTTCCGGGCCGACTACCTGCAGGACTACGAATTCCCTCACCTCCAGAGTTTTATCAAGGATGGTGTCCTGGTAGAACATGTGAAAAACGTCTTTATCACAAAAACATTCCCAAACCACTACAGCATTGTAACGGGCTTGTACGAGGAAAGCCACGGCATTGTGGCCAACTCCATGTATGACCAAGTCACGAAGAAACATTTTTCTGATGCTGATGATAAGGATCCTTTCTGGTGGAACGAGGCGGTCCCTATTTGGGTGACCAATGAGCTGCAGGAAAACAGATCGAGCGCTGCTGCCATGTGGCCAGGGACTGACATTCTCATTCATAACACCACGCCTTCCTACTTTATGAACTATAACCCCTCGGTGTCATTTGAGGAGAGACTAAATAATATCACCACCTGGCTCAGCTATTCCAACCCACCAGTCACCTTTGCAACTCTCTATTGGGAAGAACCAGATGCAAGTGGCCACAAGTATGGCCCTGAAGACAGAGACAACATGCGCAGGGTTCTGAATGAAATAGATGGCCTTATTGGCAGTCTAGTTCAAAAGCTGAAGCTGGTAGGACTCTGGGAAAATATTAATGTGATCATTACAAGCGATCACGGGATGAGCCAGTGTTCGGAGAAGAGACTGATAAACCTGGATCACTGCCTCAACCCCTCAAGCTACAGTCTCATAGATTTGAGCCCAGTGGCTGCAATTCTTCCAAAAATAAGTAGGTAGACATTGCCAAGGCATTCTGTTATTCAGATGAGGCAACCAATTGAAGAGGGAGGAGTGTACAGAAGAATGGAGCTCTCGCTTTTGCAGTTCAGGGCCTTGCTCTTACTCAGAGTACAGGTGACACGTTCGCGTAGGTAGTATGAGTTGAAGTGACTGTTTCTCTGTGCTTTCACATGTTTCTTAAAACATGAGTGAAAAAGGAAAAGGGAAATTTTTATGCTTAGAAATAACTTGGAGCCTCCTAAGATAGATGCTTCTTCTACTGATCATGGAATTGGTTCACAGGTAGCAAGAAATACATAATAAATGTTTACATAGGACATGTCCTCTTTCAGGATTGTCCACAGAATGCAAGGGAGGTTGTGTGTGTCTGAGTGTGTGTGTGTGTGATTCACTCTCATATAGTGTTTAAGATGTAGTGGTGACTTCATAGGTAATACTATCTGAAAATTTATTGCCAATGACTCTAGTTAGGCATATTTTTTTCCTAACCAGTAAATGATGGTGTGTGTTTTTCTTTGCTATTTCCCTTTTATAGATAAAACAGAAGTATATGACAGACTGAAAAACTGTAGTCCTCACATGAATGTTTATCTCAAAGAAGACATTCCCAACAGATTTTATTACCAACATAATGATCGAATCCAGCCTATCATCGTGGTTGCTGATGAGGGCTGGAGAATTGTGCTAAACAAATCATCATCAAAATGTAAGTATTAGGGATTGATCACACATCACGCGTTGTGCTTGGTCTGGTATGAGCGTGGGTATGCTTGTTTATATAGCCGGTTTCCAACTAGATAATTCTCAACGTTTTCATTTAATAATAATTTACAGCCCCACTCCTTACATTAGGGAGTTAACTTTAAGGGTGAAACTATAGTTTTACTTTCTTACCCAAACTGCAGTTAATTTGAGTAACCATGAAAAGTTGAGTAACCTTGAGTCTTTTTGCAATATTGAAAATATTTCCTTGACTGCTGTATTTTAGAAAGTGTTCTAAAGAATCTATCAAGTTAAAAAAAAGTATATCAAAATCTCTCCTAAAATAGATGGTGTAGGGAATTGCATTGGTAGAATCTCATTTATACATATTTTCCATTAATTTTAACTTAAAAAAAATCAGACTTCGTAGTCCACAGCAGGAGTCAGAAAACATTTTCTGACTAGAAAGGGCCAGAGAGTAAAATTAGGCTTTGTGGGCCAGCTGGCCGATTTGAGTTCAACTGTGCTTTTATATAAAGTATGAAAGCAGCAATAGTGAAGACTCAAGTGAAACAAGTGCAGGGCCTGTCTATCTTTTTGTTACATAAACAATGCAAATTGTCATTTTGGAGCCAGTAGTAGGATTTGAACTTAGGGCTTGAGCACTATCCCTTAGTGGCAGGCTGGTACTCTACCCCTTGAGCCACAGCTCCACTTCCATTATGCAAATTTTAATATGACTGGAATCATATCTGTATTCTTGCTATATTGAAACCAATTGTTATTTTAATTATAAAGTATTTCAAACATTATTAAAGAGGCTTATCATAAACATCAATACTTACTGTGAAAGTGGGAATTTATTAAATGCAATGATACACATAAAAATAAGAAAACGAGCTGGGAAGGTGGCTCCGTGGTAGAGCGCTTGCCTTGCACGCATGAGGCCCTGGGTTCGATTCTTCAGCACCACATAAGCAGAAAAAGCCAGAAGTGGTACTGTGGCTCAAGTGGTAGAATGCTTGCCTTGAGCTGAAGAGCTGAGGGACAATGCTCAGGCCCAGAGTTCAAGCCCCACATCTGACAAACAAAAAAATATGAAAACAAAACTAAAAACTTTGAGAACTGGAATTGGAGTTACACTAGGGGCCATTATAGTAACGCTTCTCTCTTTGAGTCCAACTATCCTGGCTTTCTAAGTTGGACTCATCTGGTTAGACTTCATGTTCAGTCCAAGAACACCTTCTGTAGGCATTGCTCCCTGCTGTGGATGTGCGCCCTTGGGGCAGTCCCCCACCCTTGTCATCTCAGGTGCTGAGGGAGGGAGTCTGCAAAACGTCCTCCCCAGGGCCTCCCTGGCCTCCCTCCTGCCCTCCCTGCCTCCTGGAAGGACCCTTCCTCCCCACCACTCTTGTTTTCCTTCTTTTAAAGTCACGGGTGCTGTTTGTAGCGAGTGTTTGCACCCAGTGCTGGAGATGGACAGTGAAGTGAGAAGGGACAGCCTGGGAAGATAAGTACATCAGGGTGAGGGAGAGAGGAGAGGACAGGACAGGGTCAAACCCCTGGGACACGAACGAGCTCAAGGAAAGAAGGAGAGACGTTATTTCTGCTTTGTATTTAATCTTAATAGTGAGAATTCACCCAGCAAGAAGCCAGCGTATGTATTACTAGAAGTAAATCGTTTTGTAATGTTAAAAAAATGGGTGGGGGGCTGATAATGATGCTAGGTGTTCACGGGCATCATTTTGCCGTTTGGTTCTTCAGTAGGGGACCACGGTTACGACAATTCCCTGCCCAGCATGCACCCATTCCTGGCTGCCCACGGGCCTGCCTTCCACCGAGGCTACAAGCACGGCACCATCGACATGGTGGACATCTACCCCATGATGTGCCACATCCTGGGGCTGCCGCCGCGGCCCCACAATGGGACCTTTGGCCGGACCAAGTGTCTGCTGGCCGACCAGTGGTGCATCAACCTCCCGGAGGCCATTGGGATCGTGGTGGGTGCCCTCCTGGTGCTGACCACGCTGACCTGCCTCATCGTGGTCATGCAGAACAGGCTGTCGGCGCCGCACTCCTTCTCCCGGCTCCAGCTGCAGGAAGACGATGATGACCCGCTGATTGGGTAAGGTGCTGGGCCTCCCTGTCTTTGACCAACCTCAAAACCACCGGTGCGTTCAAGGAGAGACAGCCCGCGCCTCGCACACTCGCACGACTTGGTTTTTCCTTGTGCTCGTACAAATAACCCTGCCCATGGTAAAACCGCAAGTGGGTCAGTTCACTCTTCACATAGAAAGAACTTTCGGTGAAAACAAGTGTTTTAAAAACTCCATCTGCTTTCCCCTCCACCTTTTTTTAAAGCAAGGAAGATGATACATCTCTAGATGAAAATAGGCACAAATTTAATAGGCATGGTTTTTCTAATAAATTTATACATTTATAAATGAAACAATAGAAATCTTTATGTAATTCCTGGATTTTGTGTATCAGAGAGTTTCCTGTATTTTTATATTTACCTTTAATTAGTTTGTATCCAAAGTGAACTCTTGAGGTAGAAAGTTCTGTTGGGGCTGATAAAATTGATTAGCCAGTTAGGAAAAAACAAATCTAACATATTAAAAAAATCATTTTAGGTAAAGATACTAAAGGTCAAACCCATCTAAGACCATTCTGTACAAAATATGAATTATCACCCTTGTGTTTTTGTTAAGAACCTTAAGTGACCAAAATCAAAAAAGTTCAGTCTTTCAGGACATAAATGTGTGGCGGCATGCACCTGTAACCCTGGCACTGGAGCCCCCTGACGAGGCAGAGGGTTATAAAAACCTGAATAATGTGGTGAGACTTCTTTTGATGATTATTAACAAGGAATTTTTTTTTTTTGGCCGTCCTGGGGCTTGAACTCTGGCCCTGGGTGCTGTCCCTCAGCTCTTCAGCTCAAGGCAAGCGCTCTACCACTTGAGCTGCAGCACCACTTCCAGTTTTCTGAGTGGTTAATTGGAGATAAGAGTCTCACAGACTTTCCTGCCCAGGCTGGCTTTGACCCATGATCCTCAGATCTCAGCTCCTGAGTAGCTAGGATTACAGGTGTGAGCCACCAGCACCTGGCCAGAAATTCATTTCTTTCTACTTGTGTTTTAATATTTCAGTGTATGCTACTGTGTGCGTGCCTGTATGTCTGTGCACATGAGTGTGTGCATATGCACATGTGTGTGCAGATTCTTATGTTCATTATAGACCTTCCTCTCAGGAAATGTTATTTTTTGCACTTCATATTTATTTACTTTAACTCACAAGTGTTCAAATGATAATTTTTCTCCAACTTTTAACTTTCTCATATTTATTACAGTTTGAGGTATTCAAGTGCTATAGAAAAATCTTTTTTGTTCAAGGCTAGAACTCTACCACTTGAGCCACAGTTCCACTTCTGGCTTTTAGGTGGTTAACTGGAAATAAGAGTCTCATGGACTTTCCTGCCTGGGCTGACTTTGAAATGGTTGGGGACAGAGACTTGAAATGGGTACCTGATGCTTTTGCTCATTGGCTAGCTCTCTACCAACTAAGCCACCTCCAATCCCTAGAACAACTTCTCACCTGAGTACCATTTAATTTTGACTTGGTCTGAATGATGCAAAGGGATGTTTCTCTTTCACCTTGGGACTTCATACCTTCTTTTAGACAGCAAAGAGAGGTGAAGAAATTTAAAGCAGAATTGGCATTTTCTGATATTTGCACCATGCACACATCAGGTGACAGAAAAGCCTTTGTGTTACCACTGCTTTATGTTTCCAACATTTGGATCACTGAAATACTTTCTCTGCTTTCATCTTTTGACATGCTTGTTCCCAGCCAAGTGTATTGTGGACTGTCACGCTAACCCTGCTAGGCAGTAGCTCCCAGTCATCAAGATTAACAGGAAGACACTGTTGTGGCAGCCTAGCTTATGTGCCTGAGGCCAAGAACTGAAGCACACAGTTGATATTAATAGTGTGGCTTTTACATGTTTGACAGTCAAAGTTCCTAATTGCTTTTCATATAAAAAAACTAATCTACAGTAGGTGTACAGCCCATTTACAGGTTGACTATCTGGGATGGTAATAATACCACCATTGCCAGTTATCAAACATACACTATGTCCTATGAGGTCATTGCCAGTCTCCCAAGCCTGTTGTTTGGTGCTGGTTATAGTTAGGGTTTTAAGGCATTTCTAGCTCCTGCTAATTAGCCCCTGCTACTGGTCCGAAACTGAAGAACAGAACAGAACTCATTACGCTTTCTGATAGCTTTTTTAATGTATGCTGATCCTAGCTTGAATTCAGGGCCTGGGCACTGTGCCTGAGCTTTTTTTTTTTTTTTCTCAAGCTAGCACTCTACCACTTGAGCCATGGTTCTACTTCTGGCTTTTAGGTGGTTAATTGGAGGTAAGAGTCTCATGGACTTTCCTGCCTGGGCTGGCTTTGAACTGTGATCTCTGGAACTCGGCCTCATAAGTAATTAGGATTATAGGTATGAGCCAATATCACCCTGCTGCATTTTGATAATTAAACAAAAATTTTTCCCTCACCTTCATGCATATATACCACATGTTCTGCATTTATCTGTGGCGTGGTGTCCTGGCCAATTCTGTACCTCGGCTACTGTGATCAGTTTTGCAGTAGACATGAATGTGTAAGTACATGCCCTGGAGTGGCATGTATATCTGCTGAACCTGCTCATAATCTTACCCCTAAATGCAAGGCCCTGTACTAGGTAATGTTACAATTATATAAGTCACTGTTCCTAAACCTCTGCCCCATTACAGTTAGCCGACTGACATTATCTTGCACGGATACTTCAGATGGCCTAAAACTTATAATATTGCAAGAGATGTTTTAAGTGTGTGACTTAGAAGTTATAGAACATGGGTTTTACAAATGTGAAAAAAAAAATCACATAAAAATAGCTATACTAAAGGTCAATGAAAGTTCCTTTCTACTTTAATTTCTATTTTAAGAATATCAGGAAGGACTGCTACGTTTTTTTAAGGAGTGGACATTTGTGGAATGTGTAGCATAGAATATTGAGTACTAGTTGAGTAGAGCTTGGTCCTTCAGTGCTGTGAGTTCTCATGACTTCATTATTTTGCTTGGTAGTTATGAGCTTCAGAAATCTAGGCCATCCAGCCTGTGAATGGGTTTTATATAGAACACTCAAACAGATATCCTATTAATGTCTTAACCCTGTAAACAACACTTTTACCTATTTATCCTCTTTCATTGTCAAAATATTAGAATTAGATTAAAAATTTTAAATGAATAACGATGAGAAAAGAATGGCATTTCAGAATGAAGTGTATCATTACGTTGAACTGTGTTAATTCATTTGCATCTTTAAAACATCACTGAGAAAATCAGTAAGGCTAGCCATTACCATTAAGGCTTCAGCATGTATTCTGATAAATGACTAACTAATGTACTGCTTTGCTTTCTGAATAGTAAAATGGATCTGGCTTTAGGAAATATTTAACAGTTTATGAGAATAACACTCCAAGGAAATAGGAGAAGCTTTAAATACTGTTAATTGAGTGATCCAGAATAAGTCTGTTTCCTTGTAGAGATGGCCATGCTGCTATAAAGGCGTACTCCTTGGGTAAACAGCAATAGGATAAAATACTGCACTGTTCTATACCGTGGGCTCAGCAGAACGGTTATGCTATTATGCTTTCTCTAGAAACTTACATGTTCTTGGAGCACTAATGGATTAAAATGCCTTTGCACTGCTGTTGGGTATCTCCCTCTCTTGACCATGGCTTGTAAGCTGTAAAGAAGATGGCACTGAATTTCCTTATTTGGAGGGTTTTAGTACATTAATAATACACAAAGTTACTAGTGAAGGACAAAGACTGGATGTAAAGTATGTATTTATTGTCAATTCTTAGAGTGTAAATAAAATGAGTGTATTTTAAAGACAGTTGTATGTAGTGCCTTAAGTTAAAATATATCTTGACTATATTGTTTGAATGCACAGCTAATGACTTTGCTTATGATTAAAATTTTATGTCTACCAAAAATTCTTACTGTAACTTAATTTTAAAATTAAAAAAAAACATTTTTGAGGCTTTTAAAATTTGTCACCTTCTTGCAAAGTACGTGTATTGTAATTGATGTGTTCTCATGACTAATAATCCTGCAAAACTTTTGTATATATTCATCACAGACCTTGTTTCTTTAAGCCAGGATTAAGAGTATAACAGAACTAAAACTTGAAAACAGCACATAGAATACCGAGTTCAGTATGAAGGCAGTGTTGGTGAGGAAGCCAAGATAAAATGTCAGAACTTCTCAGTATAATTTTCTGGGCTTACTGTACAAGTAAGCAAGTTTTCTAAGCTGATTATAAAGTAGCTGGTTGGGGTTATAAAACTTAAACTGTTTTATAGGTAGCTACATACATTTAATAACATCTAAATGAATCATAAAACAGCGGGATGTGGTTATAGTATTTGTTTTGCAAGTAGCTAGACATTTAATGGCTTAACCCAAATTAATATAGATTCAACAGTTCCATGTAGCTCATTTTGTACATTAAATTTGGATCCTGTTATTTTGTGGCAAGAGTTTTCAGGTCTACAAGTTGTCTGGTGGCATCTTTAGGGTAAGTATAGGACCATATCATCTGCAAACAGGTATGTGTGCCTCTTCCTTACCTATTTGCATGAATTTCTTTCTCTTGCCTTACAACTCTGGACAACAGTTCTAGCACTACACTAAATAGGAATAGAGGGAGTAACAAGTCCTTGTCTTGTTCCTGGTTTCTGGGGAAATGCTTTGGCTTTCCCCTAGACACAGTGCTGGCTACAGGATTATCATCCACAGCCTGGAATGTGAGGATGTATATTCCTTTTCTTTCTGGTTGCCTCGGGGCTTTCATCAGGAAGGGATGTGGGAGTCTGTCAAAGGCTTTACCGGTGTCTATTGAGACAATCATATGATCTTTGTCCCTCCTTCATTTATGCTTGTGTTCTGTTTATGGCATACAACAGACACACAGATGAATGGAATAGAAGGTCCAGAAATAAGCCCATGAAGCTGTAGCCACATACTTGATGATGAAAAAAAATGTATGTGCAAAAAAGTCTGCTTAACAAGTAATGTTAAAACTGGATATGTATATGTTGAAGACGGGAGCTAGATCTCTCTTTCCCTCCCTCCCTCCCTGTCTCTGTACATAAACCAATTCAAAATGGATCAGAGACCTTAATGTAAGTCCTGAAACTCTGAAACTATGGGGGGGGGGGGGGGGAGGCGGGGAAGAAGGGAAATAGGGAAATCAGTAAATCAGTTCAAGACACAGATACAAGAAACTGTATCTCTAATGGGACTTAAATATGAGCAAGCAATGACCAATGGGAAGTTCAAAAGCTTGAGCACATCAAACAATTACCAGAATGGTGAGGGAATGGGAGAAAATTGTTCATCTGACAAGGGATTTATATCCAGAATCTATGAAGAACTCAGGAAATTAAATGCCAAAAGAAAAAATGTAATCCAACTTAACAAATGGGCAAATGAATCATAGATTTCAAAAGAAGTACACATTGACAGAAAACAGGCGAAGAAATATTCTCTGTCCTTATCCACTAGGGAAATGCAAAGCACATCACAGGTGGTCTGCTTTAACCAGTCAGAATGTCAATCGTTATGGAAACAAAACCAGAGGAGGATGGGAGTGAGATATAAATTAGCCCAGCTTCTGCAGAAATCAGTATGAAACTTCCTTGAGGAACTAAAACCTGAACTACCTTATATCCCGCTACACCACCCTTGGGGCATGCATCGGAGGGAGAGGAAATTAACACATGATACCAACACCACCTGCCATGCCCCATGTCCCAGCTCTGCCCACAGTAGCTAAGGGCAGAATCAGCCCAGGTACCCCAACCACCAACAAATAGACAAAGAAACAATGGTACGTGCATACAATGGAGTTCTAATATTCCACAGAGAAGAATTATGCCAATTGCAGGAAACTGAACAGAATTGGACACTATGATGTTAAACAAAACAATCCAGAGCCAGAATGACAAATACCACGTGGTCTCTCTCCTATGAGTCTAGATCCATAAACAAACAAGCAGACAGGAACTTGAACAGAGGCAGGGAGACCAGTGGGGGAGGGGAGGGGGAAGGAGGAGGGAACAAGGACTAAGTACTTTGTACGCATGTATGGAAATGTGATCATGAAGTCCATTTCTCTCGACAATAAATTAGGAAGGTAGAAAGAGAAAAGGAAAGAAGAAAGAGAGAAGAGAATGGATAGAGGGAAAGAGGAGAGAGAAAATGAAGAAAGTTGGAAGGGGGGGGAGAGAGAGATGTGACAGGGAGGGAGGGAGGGAGGGCTGAGAGAGAGAGAGGAGAGAGGAAAGAGACACCAGAGCCCCCTTCTGGTCTCCTCTTTCCTCTGCCTCAGGACCTGGAGAAGGTCTCCATCTACAGGCCAGGACGAGAGAGAGAACTCAACAGAAACCAACTATGCTTGCAGGATAATGACTATATGTCTGAGCCAGACATTGTGATGGTAACTGGGGCTGACAATAAAAAACAGTTCAATACCAAAAGAATCTTTCCTATGGTTCTTTTACATTCACCCTCCATTTCTTAAAACTTCAAAATGTTACACAAATGAAGTTTTACAGTATGTAACTTTTTGACCTTGTTTATTTTCCATTCAGCATTATTTCCTGAGGTTCATACAAATTAATATGCATATGAAGCAGTTCTCTTTTTGTTGCTGACTACTTTTCCAAGGTGTATTTATAACCCATGGCTGTTGCTTCTAGTATCTACTTATTACACACACAGCCACGATGAACATGGTTTTGTGAACCTAAGTTACATTATCAGAAAAAAACAAACCAGCCAACCACGGTTTTTATCTCATTTGATTTTTAATGTCATTAACAGTGATTTCGTTTTCAAAGCAGCAAATAATTACAGACAACACACTGCAGAGATGGTGCCTGCTCTCTGCTTTTCAGGCCACTGCTGTAACTACATCGGAGAGAAGCCTAGGTTCATAATGTTTCATTTAAAAATCAGTCATGTGACTAACCAGCAAACAGCAATAATTAGATTTATGACAGAAACAGTATGCTTAGAATGGATCTGTCAGAATTTGAACCTCCTTGAGGGGGAAAAAAAATGGAAGCCTATGTCCTTTGTCCTTTGGAAAGAAACAGTGAGAAATGCCCACAGATGCAGCCTGCTACTGGCAACGTATCTCTCCAAAACATCAACATACCAAGAGTGTCACACTGTATCTGCAACCACTTTTCAACTTCCTTGTTCTTCCCCAGTTTGTGAAGATGTCTACATTATTCAGAAATTAAATTTTTTTTTTCAATTGTATGTATGAAATACAAGTTTTCTGTGACAGAGGTGATGGAGGTGGTCATTTTCAACCAAGTTATAAGATATAACTTGTCTGGTAAAGTGCTTTTCAAAGAGAAGTACCCACTAGAAGAATAAAGTGCAATGTGTTAAGTAATTTAAATAGTGCAAAGTTGCTATTTATATACAGTATACGTGCCAAGTCCAAATGAAGTTGGAGCATATCCACCCCACTAAGCTAGAGAGAACAATGGGAAAGTATGGGCGTGCAGGTGGGAGTGTTTTGGTCTATCCCTGTGTACATGTGACTGCCTAAGTGTGGATTCTCTGCTTGATGGCCTCAGCCGATGTCTGAAACTGCTCTCCTGGAATTTGAAAACATCGACACCTTTATGCAATCTCCACTTGAATAATCAATATGCAATTCCATTTCAAAAAGGGGGGGGAAGCATTAAGCTTGTAATAATGGCTGAGCGATTTCAGCCTGCCTATCCTGCAAGGCAGGTACTTGACTGGGAATGAAATGTTTAATGAAAATCACAAAAAACACAATCACTATCATGATGCCAAGAGAGACCCCTATGAAATAAGGGTATGACTCCTCTTGCTCATATGCTCCCGGTTTGTCAGTACCAAGGAGGAGTGTGGTGGTCTGTGTGTAAGGAATGGCTTTGGGAGCTGCGGACCTGAGCAGATCCTGGACATTCCTGAATGATCCATTGTGTGGCATAGCGGTGATATTGAGGAGGTGGCACAGCAGTGGGTACAGATCTGTGGAGTTCATGGCTTCTTTTGTGAAATTCTTTCTGAAGGCAGGACCGTGGGCTAAAAATATTGGATGCATTTCTGCTAATGCATTATCGTAACCATGGTTGCCTACTGTGAAGAGAAAACGCATGAACAAGTTAGCCAATTGGATGGCGTGAGAAGGGAAATAACCTGTTGAATGGTTAGGCTCTGAACTGTACAACACCGATCTTATCTAATTTGACTTAAAGACGGAATAATCTTCAACATCCTCTGCTGTTGTCAACCCCACAATTCACTTCAACAAGTGGAAGGTCAAATTGTCGCAAATCTTTGTTATAGGCCAACGCTACCTTAACCAAGAGAGCAGAGGAAGGTACAGGGCAAAGCCAGGCCACGACAGGCATAAAAGAGAGTGAACTGTTTTTGTTTGGTGGCCAGCTGGCCAACTGAGGGGCAGCAAATGCTATTTGGTACACATTGTGTCTGAGTATTGTTCTAGAGATAAAGGAGCTTCCTTTTTAATCATGAAACCAAAGCTGTAATGACTAATCAAAGGGCAAAACAACATATGGAGAAAAGCAAAAAACATCACCAAAAATCAAACCTTCAGTTGGAGCTCCAGTCAACTACTAAAAACCAAAGGTCAGGACTTGTGGATGGTTGAAAAACCTTGAGTTTGGAGGCTCAGATCAGATTCCAGCTTAGCATCCTGTGTTTTAGTGCCTTCTGACGTGTATGAAGGGACACAAAACTAAAAGGTGAAAGCTGCATGACGTAAGCATGAATGCTCAGCGTAACATCAGGAGATGAGAGAAGGAAGCTATGAGTGCTAAGATGGTCACCTAAGAAAACTGGCAGGCTGCATTGTATGTCTGACTTGCGAATTCCACTCTAAAAATCTAACTCTGCCACAAGGCAATAGGCTGCAAGAACTCAAACACAGAAAACGACCATAGCCTACAGCAGTTTCTCTGAAAGTCATGAACTGGGGTGTCACCTCTGAGTAACTTGAAGCCTATCTAGCTGATCCATCTTACGAAGTCATTTTAAATGCCACGGTTCAAGTCCACATAATGCTGAACTTACATAGAGTACTAATTATCTTCCAGAGTACTATGCTGATCTAGCCAATTAATTGATCATCATGTGAAGAAAGATGCTGTTAAGGAATTCATAACAGTGAAAGGCTGCTGAGCTCATTCTATGAGAGTGGGGATCGATACTTTCAGTCATGAAGGCAAAGATAATTCTTTCATGTAACACATATTATTAGAAGATCAGATTGAAAATGAAATGATAACGACTCATTTAAGATCTTTCCCACAAACAGGGATTTTGTTTTGCAGTGGTGGCCTCTGCCACTTGATTCTGTAGACAGTATTTAATCATGAAGCCTGGATGCCAAGGCTTGCACACTGAAATGTGTAAGACTACAGGGGGAGGGGGGAGGGGGGAGATGGCCCTGTGAAAACTGCTAAGCCCCACCCTTTCTATTCAAAAGGACTGGTTTGGACCCAAGAATTCATCTCCTCTCATATTCCTCCGTGAGTGAAAAATTGCTGGATCAGGGGGCATACTTTGAGAACCTCTGTTGTTGGAGTTTAGGGCTTAATTAATGGGTGGATGGGTCACTGGCTGAGGACTCCAGCAGACATTCTTTAATTATTTGCTGAATCGATGAGCCTAAGGTGCTGCAGCAACAGGAACACTGCTGTGGTTTTCTGTGTCACAGATAAAGACGAGCAACCTATTGCATAATTATGGTTCACAAAAACCAGAATTCCTACAGAGCCTCCTTAAATTTACACTCGCAAATCTCCTCAAAGATGGTATCTTCCTGCGAGTAGTACCTCTAACATATGAGCTACCTGTACAGTACAGGAACAAGAACACAGAGAGGCGGCAATTATTCCCATTTATGAAAGGCTTTCTGAAAACATGTTCCCTGATGGGATTAAATACTTGTTTACAGATCACCATCTGTTGGTACAAACTTGTAGTCGCAAGAGACCATGTACCTGTACACATATGCTATTATGAGTCACAAATATACCACAAATGTCATTGCCATGCAATTACTTTTCTTTTTTAAGTCAATAAACATGATCAGTTGGGAGCCCAACGCTACCTAAAGGGACATTTTTGTACATCAATCTTTTAATTATTATTTTGCAGTGCTGGGAATCAGACCCAGGACCTGTCTGTCTCATGCTAGGCTAGGGCTCCACTACTGAGCTACATCCTCAGCCCTGTACAATTCTTATCTATCATCTACCTATCTATCAAGGATCAAGAAGCATATCTAAAAAAAAAACCACTTGTCGGTAGTTAAGTGTTGATACAATGTTGTTCCTTCAACATTTAAGTAACAGAAACCATCAGTAAGTAAACTGCTGTATGATCCACAGCCGCCATGTTAGCAAAAAGCGATGCAGAATGGGAAGAAATACTATGACATACTCACACAGAAAGTCATCTGACTTATTCTGTAAAATATACCACCCTTCGTCAGCCACTGCTATGATGGGCTGGATGCGCTCGTTGCGTGTGTAGTGCCACCTCTTGGGAATCTCCTCTTTTTTGTAAACTGTAAGGTTAGGATGAGCATCAGCTAGCGCTTCATAGACTTCGTCGAATTTACCTAAAGACAAGAGAGGAGAGAGAGAGAAGCACTGAGCGCAAAGCTCTTCACAGCTAAGGACAACCGACAGCATTTTCCTTGCTGAGAAAGAAATGCCAGCAAAAGCTGAGCAGGAGATGTAGCCAGCTTCCAAAAACTCGCCCCCTCGGAGAAAAGAATCTTGAGCCTTAAATAAATTCACCTTACAGAATGAAGAAAAGGCCTTTTCTAGAGCCAGACATACCCGCTATCTAGTTCCAAGACCTAAGTGCACGCATACATGGGTGCACCTGCACACACACACACACACACACACACACACACACACACACACACACACACACACACACACACACACACACGCCAGCGCTTGTTCTAATTAGTGACACTAGGTGCACTACAGCAATACCCAAACAAAAACAGAGCTAGGTCACATAGCTGGCAGTTACAATTTTAGAGATAGAATCTCCAGATATAAAACATGTGTAAGTAGAGGGTGGGGCCTGGAGGTAGAAAACAATTTGAGGACTGAGCCACTGCAGAAGAACTCCCTGGGATTGTAAATGTATTTCCCCTGGGGACTGTCTTTAAACACTTTGCTTGTTTCTCTAATCATTTGTTGGGGTTTGGGCCATCAGCCCTACCCAACACCTCAAACTGAGAACACCACTGCAGACCAGTCATGGTGGCTCATGGTTATAATTTCAGCTACTTGGAAGGTGTAGAGAGGAAGGCAAAAATATTATCTCAATCACTAACAACTATGAGATCCTATTTGAAAGATAATCTAAAGCGCAAAGGACTTGCCTAGCAAAGCCCTAGTTCAAACTACAGTAATCAAGAAAAAAAAATCCACAAGTCTAGTTATATAAGGCAAATGATGGGCTACTCAGATATTTTTCAACAAGATAACAGACTTGTGTGTAGGCACACACGCATGCATTTTTTACCTTTCTCCATTTCAGATGATTCTCCTATTCCCCATATGAGGGAGAGGATTCTCCTTTGTAAGATATTCCAGCTTTTACAAATCTGTTCTCTACTTTGGTATCTAAGACAACTTCCATAGGTGATAAAATAGAACTCTGAAGAACAGCCAGAGTCACATTGGCCACTTCTCTGGTGACCTCAGGGTATTAAACATTTACCTATCTTTAAGGTGGAGCCAAAAAAAGGCACCGGTGGCCACACCTATAATCCTAGCAACTCATGAGGCTGAGATTCAAGGATAACAACCCAGGAAGAAAAATCTGTGAGACCCTTATCTGCAATTAACCAACAAAAAGCCAGCAATGGAGCTGTGGCTCAAGTGGCAGAGGTCTAGCCTTGAGCAAATAAGCTAATGGAGGGTACCCACACCCTCAGTTTAAGTCTCAGAATCAGCAATAAATAAATAAATTGGAACCAATACGAATTGTGGCAGGCTGGTATGAGGAGTCCATCAGAGGTCTATTTGAAGTATTGGTATTATTTCCCCCCAACTTATAAATAAAAGAAATTAATCTCAGGCGCACAAAAGCTCTTTCTCTTCCATAAATCCACTGTTGTCCTATTTAAGCAATTAAGGGCCTAATGAAGGCATCAGGACTGCCAAGGAAAACTCTAAAATAATTGTATTCAAATTTCCTGTCTCTATCTCAACTTCTCTGCCCAGCCAAGTCATAGTTTTGATCATATTCTATAATTCCAAAATGAATAAAGCCTACTGGGAAAAATATGCAGAAAGAATAAATTTTAACATTCTAGGGGGAAAAAAAGAATTAAGAGCCTGAGAAAATACGTTTTTGTTGTTATTTAATTCTTAAATCCCAAGACACTACCATGACACAAGCCAAGTGTACTTTAAAGTCATAGAAAGAAAAGTGCCCTGATCTAGCTTCAGATCAGCACCCAGGACAGACTTACCTTCTTTTGGCAAGATGGCAGCTACAGGAGACTGGTCAATCAGCGTATAGTGGTCTTTATCCAGGTACTGGTCAAGCTCTATGACTCGATCCTCAGAACACTGGGTCATTCCGTGATCGCTCGTGATAATCAGGTTCACGACATTCCACAGCTTTGCCTTTTTCAGCATCTGGATGAGATACCCTAGCTTGTCGTCAATATCTGCAATCACAGGTCCCATGAGTGGACTGTCAGGGCCCAAGTGATGGCCCATGTCATCTGGGTCCTCCCAGTAGAGAAGCCCCAGGTTTATGGGCTTTTCTGCTGTGAACCATTCGATGATTTTGGCAACTCTATCTTCAAAGGAAACAGACTCATTGTAAGGCATGTAGTGAGTGGCAAAGCTCTTGTGTATTTTCACATCTGTCCCAGGCCACATGGCTGAACCAGTAGCATGCCCCGCCCTCTGATTTGTGATCCAGATTGGTGTCGCTTCTTCCCAAAACTCAGAATCATAAATATTCATGTGATCCAAGGAGAAAGATTTGTTCAGAATAGGGTCAAACATGTCATTGGCAACAATCCCATGACTCTCTGCAAAGAGGCCAGTGACCATTGTGTAATGGTTGGGGTAGGTCTTTGTAATAAAAATATTACTGACTTGCTTCACGTGAACACCAGACTTCATCATGTAATGAAAATGGGGCGTTGGAACTTTATATAAGTAATCCCAACGGAATCCATCGAAGGAAACGAGGAGAACCTTATGCTGATCTGGCTGGAGAGAAAATGTCGTTGAAAGAGTTAATGTGGCAAGTGCCAGGGACACAGCCAGAGGCTTTGAAGTCATTTTCAAGACACTCGATCAGTTCCAGCGTAAAATAATCTGTAGAACACACAAAAGATGATGATGGTATTTTGTATTCTTTGCCTCAAACTGACAGTGATAATGCTTGTGATATCCAGCAACATCATAACTCACAACCTGGGAGAATTAGCAGAATGCTCTCATCAAACAAGAGACTTAAGCCTACAAGTGTAACAGAGCTAAGAAATTTTAGTTGCATTTTCAAAAACTGACTTTCCAAGAACCCACTAAAATATTCTTCAAAGGAATTATTTAAATGACTTCTCCAACAGCATTTCAAAACAGGATTTCAAAAACCATCTGCATACAACTTTGAAAGATACCTATAACTGTATTTATCATTATGGCTACAACAGCTATAGATATTTAACAAGGAAGTATCACTAGCAAATCCAATAATGGTATTTTCTAAGAAAAAAATGAAAAACAGCACATACACACACTTCAGTTTTCAAAGACAATCCCTATAATTTAGCCTGTCATAGTCAAAGGCATTGTTTTGAACTGAACTTGGTTTCTTAAAGTGAAATAAACTGTGGTTTTCAAATACAAATGTGGGCTTTAATTTGTATTCTTGCATTAATACTGACCAAATCATAACTTTCTGTACACTGAACAATTAGCTTCAGGAATAGTTACAAATAGTAATGACAAATAACCTTCCTAATGTTACAATAAACCAAGTTAATCTTGTCAATCAATGATAAGGATTCAAGTTCTTTGGATCAAGGTTGTAGGGGATTTTAAAAATGTAAACGTATTTCTAAAAAGTTTTTATTCTATTCAAGAAAGCTAACATAAGACAGTGTGAATGAATAATCATAGGTTTTTAACTGTGATTTCACTAAAATTAGATAGTACTTACACTAAAATTGTTTCAGGTATTGGTCTCAAGATAATGATTCATAACTTAAAGCTATTTCAACATATATACATATATATGTGTATGTATGTTGGGTTTTTTCCAATTCTGTAAGCAAAACAGTTGCAATACACCGGGCTCTGATGGGTCACACCTGTAATCCTGGCTACTGATGGAGGAGGCCGAGATCTGAGGATCACGGTTTGAAGCCTGCCTGGGGAGAAAACGGCAGTGAAACCTTAGCGCCACCTGAAATGGAGCTGTGGCTCAAGTGGCGCAGCATGATCAACCCTGCAGGTACACACACACACACACAATTTTTTTTTAAAGTTAAAAATTGGGACAATACGAATGTATTTATTCACGTGTGGCTGAGGGTGGCGAATAGGCTCTCGCGCTCTCTATCTCTCTCTTCTTCCTCCCCCCCCCCCCCCATTCTTCCCATCCCAACTTCCTAACACAAAGAAAGCCATTATCTACCCAACTACTTTAGGGCTAGGGGAGGAGGGAAATCTCATTTTTCCTCCATTTTCCTCCATTCCCCCTAATGAATTCAGGAATTGAAGCCCCAAACAGCTGTTTTCCTGAGTCAGTGCGGCCTAAACGTTGCAGATGCTCGACCACACCAATAATCACATTACCGCACAGAAGACACTCCGCAATTAGATGCAGGGGTGGGGTGGGGGGAGTGGGGGGGGGGGGAGAAGGGGTTTCTTTCTGTTCCACGCAGAGGCTGCGGGAAGCCCAGCAATCCCCAGACCTGGGTCCCGGTTCCCCAGGTTTGCCCGGGCTGCTGTCCAGCCCCCCCCCCGTCCCCCTCCCCCCCGTCCCAGCCCCGCACCCCGAGGTCGGGCGGGGCGACGCAGGCCTAGGCGGGGAGGGGTCCTGGGAGGCAGCGCCCGACTCCTCCACCTGAACCCCGGCCACCGTGGGGGGGGGGGGCGCGGCCTAGGCAGCGTGGCCCCCACTTCCCAGGCCTCGGGCCCGCGGGAGCTCCGGGGCCGCTCAGGGCCGTGACCAGGTGCGGGGATGGCTTGGGGGGGGGGGGGCGCCGGGAAGCCGCGCGGGGTTCCCCCCCCGTTCCCGCCCCGCCTTGCCGCTTACCCTGACAGCGATCCCGCCAACCCGCACCTGCTGCGAGCACCGGGGAGCGCTCACGGCGGGAGCTGGGGGCGCCCCGAACCCGCGGTCGCTCACCTGCGCGCAGCTCCGCGCACGGCACCTGACCCGCGTCGCTCCCGCGCCCGGCGCCCGCGCTCCCATTGGCTGCGGCGGGAGGGTCGCCGAGGAGGGCGGGCCGAGCAGAAGGCCGGGAGGCTGGCAGTGGCTGCGCCGCCCGTCAATCAGCGGGAATGGGGGCGGGCGGGCGCCGGAGGGTTTGGAGCCCTGGGGGCCACCTGCAGGCCCAGCGCGGGCCCGGGCCTCTCGCGAGCCCTCGGGTTAGTGGTTTACTTAGCAGTTTACGGTATTATTTTTAATTCAATTGCAAGATCTGTTTCAAAGAACTGGTTTTCTGCTTCTCAGAGATGTATTACTAAAACTGGGTTTCTTGTGCCTGTACTCTACACATTGATTCAAGCAGCAAGATTTATTAAGTGTCTCTCCAATGCGAAGCAATGAAAGCACTGAGCAACAGCCCCAAGGGCAGCAGGTGCCTCCTGCCTGTCACCCCAGCTGCATAGGAGGCTGACAGCTGAGGACCACAGTTCGAAGCCAGTGCTGGCAGGAAAGTCGGTGAGACTCTTATCTCCAACTAACCACCAAACAAACCAACACACAGAAGTGGAGCTGTGGCTCAAGTGGCCGAGTGCTAGCTTTGAGCAAAAAAGCTCAGGGACAGTGCCCAGGCCCTGAGTTCAACCCCCCCCCCCCCCCAGCACAAATTGTATAACGCTTACCCAGAAGGGGTTTACATTCTTATAGTGGGAGGAAGAAGGATGTGGCAGAAATGACCTTCTCCACTGGGGGAACTGATACTGGTGTATAGATTCTTTGAGGCAGGGTCTCACTAGGAAGCTCAGGCTGACCTTGAAACTGCCTCACCCGGGCTGGCATTACTTGCATGTGTCAGGTTTTGTTCAAAGCTACTTTCATTGTTTGATATGTCCCAAGTTCCCTTCCACCTTGTCAAGTTTCGATTTTTGCTCATAGTCTTTGCTCTGGGGAATACATGAACATCCAAGGATGTAGATGAGATTTTTGGACTGCTGTTTGTTTTTTCCTCGGTAAAGAAGGGATATTCTGGTGCTTTGCATCTGAAATGATGTATTAATTGAATGAACTCTGTAGTCCAGTGTTCCAGGATTTTGCCACTTAAGCCTCAAGGGATCTAGGTAGTACACTGAGCAGTCACACCTGAAAATTCTCAATCTGAACCAATTGGGATTATGTTAATTTGCCTCTGGAGAGAATTACTGAATGTATGCTGCTGATTCCTATGGGCTTTGGGCATGGCTTCTAGCTTTGTTTCCAAATACACATTAAAGCTAAAATCTGATATCTCTTTCCAGAAATCTTTCATATCTGTGGTTATTAGTAATTCTGTTTTTTTCTATTCCTAAACTCTAGTAATTAATATTTTTCACTTTTTTGCAATTAATGATATTTTTAGGCTTGAAGAAGTCTGGACCAGTGTATAAGCTGCCAATGTGACCAACTACATTTATCGTAAAGTATACAAACAGCATTGAGCTAGTTTGAAAGGCTTTGCCTATCTGCTGAATTCCCATTCCTGATTCACCCTGTAATGGACAGTGATATCTGCTTAGTTTTCTCCGATGTAAATTTCAACCTCTAATTAACTAGTGAAAGCATATCAGTTCCAGTGGCATGGGCCTTCCGCCTGGAATTCATATCCCCTGTCTGATGTCTTGGAGCTGTAAAATGCACAGACATCCCAGTGAGCGACATCTTGTAATGAAACGAGACAAAGATCCCAGTGAGAGCCTTTTCTTTCTTAGCTCCAAACATTGCTACCTGCTTCTTGGGTCCTATCATCCCATGGGGCATTTGGGCACTTGGCCATGTCCTTCTGTTTGTAGTATCTTGAGTTTATGGCTTTTAGCACGTTGGATGAGGATTGGAGGGGGGCTGATTTCTATGTTTAACCAGATCTAAAGATGATGAAGTTGTACAGGTTGTTCCAAAGGCACCAAATTGTTCAAACTTGGAACAAGGTGATTCAACCTTTTAAGTCTTTGTCTTCCCAAAATAGACTGATTTTATGTTCTCTCAAAGCAAAGAACAACATATGCTTATCAGAAAGCAGAAGGAGTGAAAGCAGGTCAGTCTTGTACATGGGTCATTGAATATTGTAGGACTCTTCAGAGTGCAGCCTGCCTTCTCTGTACACATTGATAGAAGCCATGGTTGTAAGTACTAGCAAAGGCTGTGAAATATGAATAATGTGTTGTCAGAGAAGGCTTAATACACCCCTCCAAGATCTCTGTGTGATGGATGCGAAGTATAACTCAGGTGGTAGGGGGAAATTTGGTTGGAATAATCCAGAGAGAGGCATGATTGGAAATGTCTATTGATGATCCATGAGACATGAGCTCCAGGCAGGAGTCTATGTCACTGAAACTGATATGGTCTCGATAGTTAATTAGACATTGAAATTTACATGGGGACTTTCTTGCCTGGGCTGGCTTTGAACTATAATCCTCAGACTGAAGCCTCCTGAGTAGGTGGGATTATGGACGTGATCCACGTATACCCAGCTATAAATTCTTTTTTTTTTTCTTTTTGTCGGGCTTAAACTCTGGGCCTGAGCGCTGTCCCTCAGCTCTTCTGCTCAAGGTGAGCACTGTACACTTGAGCTACAGTGCCACTTCCGGTTTTCTGGTGGTTTATTGGAGATAAGAGTTTCACAGCCTTTCTTGCCTGGGCTGGCTTTGAACTGAGATCCTCAGATCTCAGCCTCCTGAGTAGTTAGGATTACAGGTGAGAGCCACGGGAGCCCAGCTACACATTCTTTTAAGATTGTATTCTACTAACGTAAGAGAAAGCCCCTCTCTGAATCTCCATAGAACCTTCTCGAAAATGTGAGTCTGCCATATTCAATAGTTAAAAGTAAGATAGGCTGGGACCCTGGGCTCTGAACTGATCTGAATTTGTGGTGATTAGTGGGTTTTTACTAATTTGAACTCAGCTGAAGTTCAGCCCAATGGGTGAAAAGTTGAATTATAGAACATTCAAAGACTTATTCCAAGAATCATTCATATGTATCAGTAATTTAGGCTTCTAAGGGTATATTTGTACCTAGTAGAACCAATTTTGCGTGAGTCACATACTTTTATCCTCAGACAGCTTTATAAAAGTCAAGTTAAAACTTTATATGTATTTTTAGGTGGTTGTGCTCTACAAATCTTATTCATACCTTGTTAGTTTTCTGGAGTTGCCATAACAAATGTCTGCAGATTGGGAGGCTTACAAGTATAGAAGCTTACTGTTCCACAGTTCTGGAGGCTCGTCTGAGCGAAGGATGTTGGCAAGGCTGGAAGAATCCTTCTGCATCTCTTCCAGGTTCTGGGGGCTCCAGGTGTTTTTCCATCACATGACGGTCTCCTCTGAGTGTCTCTGTAGCTTCATGTGATCTTTTTCTAGAACCTTAGAATGAAGGTTAAAGGCCCACTTGAGACCAATATGACTTCATCAAAACTTATATGCAAAGAGTTCCAACTCAGGCCACATTCTGGGGCTCCAGATACATGTGACTTTTGAAAAGACACTATTCCACCAAGGACACAGAGCTGGCAGAAAGTTTATATTCGTGGCCCTGCCTAGATCAGAAGTTTATGAATTGTTAAAATGGATCCAATCAAGAAACTGACAACTTCTAATGTTGACAAGGATCTAAAACTAACAAGAATCGCCATATATGGCTAATGAGAATGACACAGTGACAATGTAGAACGTGAAGGTTTCTTACTGTGAAATTCAGGAAGCCTACTCCTATGTATTTATTCAAGAGAAAGGGAGGCAGATGTCCCCTGGAAATAACCTTATACACTAATTTTTATAGCAGCGTTATATACTCAGAACAAAGCTGGAAACAACCCAAATGTTCTTTGACTGGTGAATTGATAAACTGCAATAGATCCACAAATACAATACTACCCAGCAATGAGAAGGAATGAAGTACTCATCCATACAACATGAATTAATCACCAAAGCCTTTCACTAAGAAGTTAGGCAACACAGTTTAAAAGCAGCAAGACAAATAGTTACATACAGGAGAGGAGACATCCATTTATGGAGGTTCCAGAAAGGGCAAGGTGATGGGAAAAGAAATCATGTTAGTAATTGTCGGAGCTCAGGATTAGGCCAGAGGATTGGCTATGAAGGGACCCTAGAAACTCTGTGTGATGGACTTTTATTTGAGAGGTGGGTACAAGGCTGTCTGACGTGGTGAACCTTATTAGAGTATATGCTTGAAAATGTTTTACTATATGAAATGTATATCTCAATAAGCAAATAATATCTCAAAAAGCAACAATTACAGAAAACAAGCCATAGCTTTACCATCATCCCACAACAAATCCTCCCTGACAATCAAATTAGATCTGGGGATATTTGACTTGCAATGTTATTTTTCTGTGTGTAAGAGACAGAATGTAGTCCAGACCATAGGATATAAGACCTTGCAAATGTGGGAACTCTGAAGCCAGTTGTCTGTTGGGTTTTAGCATCTCATGAAGTCTGGAAACTACACTACAAAACTCCCAATTATTTTCTAAACTAAATTGGAATGCCAATTTGTTGAACCATCAGTCTAAGATATATCAACAGAGAGAGAAGAGATAGTTGCCCTATAGTATGTGATAGGAGGTTATTGTGGAAGACATAGTCTCAGAAGTAGCCAAACACAGGCTTGGTGCTGGTGGCTTACACCTGTAATCCTAGCTACTCAGGAGGCTGAGGACTGAGGATCAATAGCTTGAAGCCAGCCTGGGCAGGAAAGCTCATGAGACTCTTATTTCCAATTAACCACCAAAAAGCCAGAAGTGGATCTGTGGCTGAAGTGGTAGATCACTAACCTTGAACAAAAGAGCTTAGGGGGACAGAGCTCAGGCCATGAGTTCAAGTCCCAGGACCAGTGTGTGTGTGTGTGTGTGTGTGTGTAATACCAAACCACACATATTTGTAGATTGAAGGGCAAACACCTCCCCTGGGACCACATCCTCACTTCTTTCGCATAGCTTTTCACATCCTGGAGCTGCCTGAAGTCTAAACTCACTATAATTTTGAAAGTATCTAACTTTTGAAAACACTTGCTATTCTGAAAATTTAGTCAGTAAATGGCTGCCAACTTATGGTCCCACTTCCAGATCAGAAAGGATATTTCCCATACTAGACATGTGTATTAAAGTGTAAATATAAGCATCTTGGCAACTATTTCATAGCTTAAGCGTACACAGACTTTTCCCTTAAGTATTAGACTTTATGAGTGCCAAAGCTGGCAGCAAGTGCTTTATGCTTGTCTAGCTTTGGGCAGAGGAAGTCATCGCAGTTGCTTCCTGCCCAACCCTTGGATGAATTCCTTAGCTTTGAGGCTATCTCCATAGATTGTTATAATATCTTCTTCTATCCATTGATATGCATATTTATACTTACGTGTGTGTGTGTGTGTGTGTGTGTGTGTGTGTGTGTGTGTGTGTGTGTGTGACTAAGTCTGCTTCACTTACATTAGCATGATTTGCAGTGGCACACAGATGCAGGGCACTGTGCTCACTGACACATTTACCCTGTTCCACCACAGCCCTGAATCTTTCCTGGGTCAGGAAAGAGCATCTCAGAGCCACTGAGTAACTCACTGAAGAAGACAAGTGAGTAAGTGGTAGCACCAGAATTAATTCACCCCAGGCAGGCATGAGAGAGGCATTCTGGGAACAGATATGATCTTTAGCCTGCATGATCTTAACTCCACATGAGCCAGGCCTCTGGGTTTTACCAACAGGAGATGGAGATCACAGGGAGCTGCGGATTCTAGAAGGAAGGCAGCCCAGAGCCCATGGCATCGATGCAGCTCACAGGGTAACTTAATTTTCTTAGCAGGTGCTGTGGGGATGGGGGTTGCTCACAGTTGCTTCCTTCCTGAAGCAGCACACAGAAACTGTGACAAGCGATCAAAGAGAAAAAGAGTTGTCATCTAGGCAGGGGCTGAGAGTTGAGAGAATAATGACATTGCTTGCTCAGCTTTGCAACCCAAGGTAGAGAGATCATCTGTGCATATGTTTGAAATCCTTGAAGGAAGAAACATGGGCATCCACAATCATCCATAATCATCGTGGCAGAATTGAGAAGAAGAGTACCTGTCCTGCCCGCTGGGCATCAGTCAATTTTAAAGACCAGTTGGAGTCGCTGCGTGACCTCAGGCCTGTGATGGGTGCTGAGGGGTTTGGATACAGGGTGGGCAGAAGATCTACTTCTTTCCTCCAAAGAGATGGAAATGCCGCTTTGAGGGATGACACAAACATGTGCATCACAGATGCACAAACAACACAGATTCACTCCAAGACTCCTTTGAAGGCCTCAGGGATTTCGACCGTGTTGATGGGGAGTTATCACTCTCCCAGTGTTTGAACGCTCAACAACTTTCTCCCTTCCCAGATGACCCCACTCTTGCCTTTCCTTCAGCTGTCAGGAATGCTTTTCTTTTAAGGACTGTCACTACTCAACAAACAGCCTCAGAATAATACAATGGCAGTGGTCACAGGGACAGTCTTGGGAGGACATTCAGACCGTCTCCCAACATGGTTAGCACTTGTGTCAAATTTGTGTAAAACAGAGCTGTGACCCCTCGCTTAGGAATTTCCTATGGAAAACAATAATGGGAAAAGGGCAGTTGAGAATCACATGGATAAGGGTCCTAAAAGGACCAGAATTGGAAGTGTGAGGGAAGGAAGGCCAGGAAGGAGACACAGGAGCCTGGGACTCCTGTGTACCATGCGTGTACCACCCATGCAGTCTTCCTGTCTCACACAATGCCCGCCAGAAAGAACAACTTATCTTTGGATTACAATGAGGTGGCAAGTGTCCCCTGTGCTGAATGCCTGTGAGGAATTAACGAGAGAAGAAGAAGAAAACAAAACAGTTATGGAAAGCCACACTCATCTGTAGTCTGTCCTATAGGCAATAGGGATCACAGGAAGTGGTTGACTTGTAAGATTCAAGAGTATATATTTACAATAGAAGGAAAGTATTCTTAAAAAGCTTAAGAAAGTCTATTACCTGTTGAAATGTATCTTCAAGGCTCTAGTTGGGCTGGGTCCACTGGCAATTATAGTTTATTTTTCCCTACATAGTATTTCCTTACGTAATATTTCAATGCTTGGTCTGATGTAGCAACTGGATAAATTTGAAGGTGTGCATGGCCTCAAGCCATTAGTCATTGTAAAGAAACTAAACCCAAGTGGTTTGGGACCAGTAAAAGAACAAATAGACAAATGCAATACATTTAATAATCAGAAAATAGATTAGTCACATGCCACACCAAGAAGCACTCATTTTCTCTCATCAAATAGTAAATATTTTAAACTTGAAAAGCCACATACAGGACTCTGTTTTAGATTCTAATTTGATTTTTCCTCGCAACCCTTTGAAAATTTGAAAACATTTCTATTTCCATGACTCTACCAAAGCACGTGCCTGGCAGCCTTGGCAGAAGTCCTAGGACTTTGAACCACTAATAACCTTTGCCTACCTCCCTCCCCCAGACAACTTCTGTGTTTTATTTTATTTATTTTTTATTTTTTGGGTCCGGTCGTGGGGCCTGAACTCTGGGCCTGGGCACTGTCCCTCAGCTCTTCAGCTCAAGGCTAGCGCTCTACCACTTGAGCCACAGCGCCACTTCTGGCTTTTTTCTTTTTGCTTATGTGGTGCTGAGGAATCGAACCCAGGGCCTCATGCATGCAAGGCAAGCACTCTACCACTGAGCCACCTTCCCAGCCCCAACTTCTGTGTTTTATATAGTGCTTTCTTCTTACTAGAAAGGAGATTTCAGTGGTTGGTAGTAACCATTTAACTTAGCTAAAACTCAAATATAATGAATTAACTTTTAGGACAGAGTCCCTTAAAAGAAACAGAGGAACAGACCAAGCACGTGGATCCAGGCCTATCATCCCAAGACTTGGGAAGCCTGAGACAGGACAATTGTGAGTTCAAGGCCAGCCTAGGCTATTTGCAAACGCTGTCTCAAAGTAAACAAAGAAATGAAAAAGAAATAAGAAATGCTTATCTTTTAAAGGTCTTTGTAGAGGAGGCAGAGGACACAAAGGAGAAAAGAAAAACAAAAATCAATACTACAAATAAGAAGAAATAACCCAAATTATCTCAGGACAATTTAATAGAGCTCTTAAATGTTTACTTAAAGAACACAAAGAATTATTGTCTTGGGTGGCATTTTCACCTACAAGTAAGTATTCTTGTCCAACCAGTCTGTTTTCATAGTATCATGGGACTTACTTGCACAGCTCAGAATGAAGGTGAGCTATCAAACTGATAACTGTTCTCCAAGTCCATTCCAATTTCCAACTTACTTCACAAGAATAGCAGAATAGAAAACAGCTTTCATCAATAGTGGGTTCACTGACCTCAAGTGTTGGACGATGCTGTTGACAAAGTTTCTTTTTGTTGGCAATGTTATCATCTCACCTTCAGTTTGCTGTTTTAAGAAAATCAGTAATAAACAACTACTTCATGTTCTAGGTCTCACATGTATGGTGGAATGGGTACCTCCCCCCTCCCCCCCGCGCCTCCAATCATTTGGATTGAACTTTCTGCACATGGCCCCTTTAGGGATGACACTGATGCTTTGGAGTGTCTGTGGCCTAAGAGATGACAACATGGACAGATGAGGAGCAGTATGCTTGGTTGATGCAGAAGATGCCTGGAAACCATCCATTTTTCAAGGAGGAGGCGATAGTGCTCCCGAGTAAATGTAGGTTCCAGGGCCCTCACTGAACTCTTGGGTAAGTTCAAAACATCTTCAGAGGAGTGCTGAGGAAATTCTTGAATGCAAAAAGCCTGACAAACAGCATTTGATCTGTGGAAGATACAGTAGAAGAGAAATATTTACAGAACACAAATACCTTGCTTTCAACATTCTCCATGCTAACTTCACATACCAGAGGGAGTGGGTGGGTTACTAGTTTTTCCTTTCAATGAGTGACTCAGAGCTAGTGAGCTAGCTTGAGCTAGTGAAGGGTCAAACTGTAAAGAAGTCTAAGTGCGGCACTGGAAACTTTGAAGAGTCAATAGGCAGATTTAGCAGCTAGGATATCATTTTTGTTAGAGGAGAGGTATAGATTCCTGAAAAATATCTTTCCTATCTATCCTTGAACTATTCAAGAACAGATTAATAATCTAAAAATTCATTAAGCAGTAAGAGGCTATAAACATTTAGTACAATAGCTCTGGAAAATATAACAGAAGCCTGTCTTAGCGATGTTGGATGAATATGAAGGAAAAATGGAAAGAAAACCTGAAGTAATAAAAGCAGGCATTGCAGAAGCCTATTAGCAACCACTACTTCTGAGCTCTGCCTCTTCCCTGTCTTTGGCAGCACTTCAGAATGAATTACCTGTCTTTTGTATTCTCTTGTTTCTGTGGTTAATACCAGGGTTTCAATTCAGGGCCTCTCACTTGTTTGGTTTGCTTGCTTAGCTGGTGCTCTACCACTTGAGCCATACCTCCAGTTCTGCCGTTTGACATTACTGTAGAAACAGAGACTCACAGGCATTTCTGTTTTGGCTGGCTTTGAACTTCCAGCCTTTGAATCTTAGAGCCCCCCCCCCCCCCCAGCAGCTCGTGTGAGCCACTGGGGCCAAGTGCTTATGTATCAATTTCAAATCACAGTGGACCAAGAGAGGAAGAAGTATGATGTCATAGCTCGGGGTAAGGCAAGGAACAGGATCTGCCATACCAAGAAAGCAAAGGCTCACACAGCTGGATTTCAAGGCCAAGTTGTGATGCCTGTGAGCCTTTTATTACCCCCGCACCAACGGATTCCATGTTCTTCCAAGAAAGCGGATGGAGACACTGCCAAGGAATAAGCTCTCACCTCCGCGTGGCTGGCTTTGTGCACAGGCTCCGAGAGTCTTCCTTCCCAGGTCTGTGAGCTTCCCTAGTAATGTTCAGCTCCAATGCCCCATCTTCGGAATCTCAGCCCTGTCTCCCAGGAGACAGAGTGTCTGCTCCAAATGGCAGAAGCCAGGCTCTGTGGTGAGTGCCTGTAGTTCCTGCTACTCAGGAGGCAGAGACAGAAGGATCAATGGAACCCACAAGTTCCGGACCAACTTGGGCAGTATAACGAGGGGGGAAATACTGATGCTGAGTGGTGGGTAGCATCCTAAGTGACTTCCTTGGTGGTGAGTCACCAGCTGGTGTGGAGAGGGGAGAATCTTCCTTCTTGCACTGGGGGTTTAGTGCCTGTGGAACTGTGGGTCTCTCTTCTGCCCTGACTGTGTTGCCTAGACCTGAGACCCTGAAACAGTATAGCTTCTGCTACCGAGAGACCCCTGTCATTAAAGCCACACACTTTTCCAATCTGCCAGTAGCTCTGTAGCTCTGCCAGTAGCTCTCCTCCTTTTTGCTTCATTAATTAAAAAAAAAGACGTGGAAGGTTTTGGATTTGGCTCCCAGAGCATTATAAAACACAGAAGTCTTACCATATAAAAATGGCATCATCATCATCATCGTTACTATTACTGTTCTCAGATTGGACTAAACCTAAAAAGAACCCCCACCGAGTCCACCAGGTAGTGTTATGGCTCCTTGCCCAAAAAACATTAGCTTTTGCCAACTTACCACTAGGGACAAATGGTGTTTGAAATCTCTTTCTTATGGGGTTGTAACCTCTCCCACTGGGCTATTAAATGGATGGTTTGTTGAGCCTCTGTGGTCTTGTTCATTAAGCAAAGTTTCTCCAGCACAGCCGACGGTTTCCAGACAGGAAGCTCTATCAAGTTCCAGGCTCCTAAGAAAACTGAGAATATGACATAGGGGACTAAAACCTTGAGGGCCTCAGGTAAGAAGATGGCAAAGACTGTCTTGTCTGTGTGCAGCTAATTCCTGAATACATTGGTGCCCCTCGGTCATTCATATCTCTTTGTAGTTATAGCATTCCTGGACACAGGCCCCGAAGTCCTTTCCTTAGCTGGGATATGTACAAACTGTCACCAATGTGTTACTAAGGTGAAGCCAGATAAGTTAGGTATCAAATCTCTTTCTTGCTTTCCCACAAATGGTAGCCATGCTGGGAGAAAGTTTTCTAACAACCTCATTTTGCTCAAAGCCTTACAAGTAAGTATCTCCCCTAGCCTAGAGAACTCTATTATCTATTTTATTATTTTGTTATAATTCTTAATCATTAGATATGACTTATTTGGGCCTTTTGCTAGCTAGATGATTATAAACTACTATGGTGCAAAAAATTGTTGAAAAATATACGGAGGGGGAAGATAAAGAAAACAAAACTTAGTATCTAGCTCTATTCACTGCTGAATAGTATCTAACATTTATTGACTACTTTCTTCCCAGTGCTGTCTCTTACATGAATTTTTCTTCTTTCAAATCTCATGATTGTCTAACAAACTTGATTCTTTTTTATTGTGAAAATACTGTACAGAGAGGTTACAATTACATAAGCAAGGTAATGAGTACATTTCTTATCAAGCATTGTTGCCTCCTCCTTCCCATCCCTTCCCATCTTCCCCCTCCCCCCCAACTTGATTCTTTTTAGTAGTATTCCTCCATCATTTTGTTGTTGTTGGTCATAGGGCTTGAACTCAGGGACTGGGCACTGTCCTGGAACATTTTTGCTCCAGGTTAGCACTTTGAGCTATAGCTCTACTTTTGGACTTTTGGTGGTTAATTAGAGATAAGATTTCCTGCCTGGATGGATCAAAGACCTCGAAGTCAAAGCAGACACTCTGAAAACATTACAGGATGGAATAGGAGAAACCCTAGGTCTCCTTGGCTCAGGCCGAAATTTTCTGAATAGAGACCCGGAAACACAACAAATCAAAGAAAGGTTGGACAAATGAGATTGCATAAAGTTGCAGAGCTTCTGCAGGGCAAAGGACATAGCTAACAAGATCAATAGAAAGCCCACGGATTGGGAGAAGATCTTTACTAGCCATACAACGGACAAGGGTCTCATATCTAAAATATACTTGGAACTCAAAAAATTAAATCCCCCAACAACAAATCCTCAAAGAAACAACTGCCCAATAAATAAGTGGGCGAAAGACTTAAAGAGAAACTTCTCTGAAGAAGAAAGAAGGATGGCCAATAAGCACATGAAGAAATGCTCAACCTCCCTAGCCATAAAAGAAATGCAAATCAAAACAACATTAAGATACCACATCACCCCAGTTAGAATGGCAAAAATCAAGAACTCTAATAACAACAGAAGCTGGAGGGGATGTGGACAGAAGGGAACCTTACTTCATTGTTGGTGGGAGTGTAAACTTATTCAACCACTTTGGAAATAGTATGGAGGTTCCTCAAAAGACTTCACATAGAACTCCCCTATGACCCAGAAATCCCACTTTTGGGCATTTACCCAAATGTTTACAAACAAGACCACACTAAAGCTACCAGCACAACTATGTTTATTGCAGCATTATTTACCATAGCTAAGATATGGAACCAACCTAGATGCCCCTCAGTAGATGAATGGATCAAGAAAATGTGGTATATATACACAATGGAATTCTATGCCTCCATCAGAAAGAATGACATTGCCCCATTTGTTAGGAAATGGAAAAACTTGGAAAAAATTATATTAAGTGAAGTAAGCCAGGCCCAAAGAAACATAGGTCCCATGGTTTCCCTTATTTGCAATATCTAGTATATGTATGAGTCAAGCAGAAAAGGTCAGATAAAGTGATGTTAGGAAAATGAACCCTTAGATATGTAATTTAATGTTTTTTTTTCTTTCATGCATGTGTTTCTAACGCATTTATAAGATTATTTCATTGTTGCTTTGTATGTCCCTCCCCCACAGTATAACCCCTGCTTTCACTATATTTGATGTCAGTATAACTTGTGGAGGAGATGGGGAAAAGCAAGTCGTTTAAGGATACAGGTGGACCTGTTGCAACAATGAGAAGTACAAGTTGTCATGTCCAAAACTTTTACAACGTCGGTGCGGGGGGGAGGGTGGGGGGGGGGAGAAGGATTGGGATGGGGGGAGGGGGGAGGCTGGGAAGGGATGTGAAGGGTAAACAAAGGAGGAGGCTGCAATGCTTGGTAAGAAATGTACGCATTATCCTGCCCATGTAATTGTAACCCCTCTGTACAGTATGTTCACAAATAAAATTAAATTAAATTTAAAAAAAAAAAGATTTCCTGCCTGGGGCTGGCTTTGCACTACCATCGCTAGATGTTAGTGCCTGAGCAACTCCTGAGCCCAGCATATTTCCTCCATCTAGATTAAAGTGCAACCAAGAAACCCAAAGTTCTGGGCTTGGAGTCCAGGCATTCTCGGTCCAGAGTTCACAGTTTTGAACCCTGGCCGCACATGATACTGGGGTCACAGGAATAGCTGGATGAGGTCAATGAGATCAGGACTCTCAGCGTCTTTGAATCCACTGGACACCCACGGAGCATTTGATGCTACACTAAATGGTGTCGCAGTGATGAAGCCAAGCATCAAATCTGCTACGAGGGTACCACATGGGTCAACCTGTCCCCGAGGTCATCCTGTCCCTGGGAATGCCCACGGGTTGGGCTGTGTCTCTCACCAGCGTGGTGGCCACCAGCAGAGCGGTGTCTTGTTTCTGTCCCTGGAACATCACACAGAACCTTCCGGCAGTGACATCTGTGTGGTACCCTACATGAGTGGCATCTTTCTAAGAAGAAGAAGAGACCCTGGACACCTCACCCCCCCTTTCCCAAAGAGGAAAGACCACATGAGCAAACAGTTTTCTGCTAGGAAGAAGGGAGACCTCACCCGAATCTGACCAGCTCCACCTCAGATCCCAGACTTGGGAACTGGAGGAATATATACTTTTGGGGTTTAAGCAACCCACAGGGTATGGGATTTCCTTATGGAAGCAAGCAGACAGAGGCAGAAACCTTCACCGGCCACCGTAGGAGAACAGGAAGGGAGAAAGGAAAGAACAGAAATGCCTTACAGAAACAAGAACTTGCAGTAGCTTTAACCATCCATGAGCATTTTCTCCATTATTTGACCTAAGCACTCTGTTTCATGCATCCCAGTAGAAGAAAACTCCCAGCTCCCCTTGCTACTGACTCTGTGGATTATGTGGCTTTCTTAGTACTGTGGAAAGCCTTTACTTCCTGGTTGTTTGGGTCTGTGGATCTTCTGAGGTATAGATACTCTCATCCTGGTTCTCTAGATGCTGCTGCTGCTGCTGTCTTCTTTAAATATAGCTGCTTTCTCTCAGGGACAGAGAGACAAAAGCTTTGTTCTTCAGTTCTGGTTCAATTGGCCAATCATGCACTTATTTGTGTATATCAGTAAACTTGCTTCACCCTCTCCTTGGTTCTTGGAACTAGCTAATTAAGCAGATATCTCAGCTTACTGACACACTCTGTCCCTTGGCGAATCTCTAGGCATTTCTATTTGTTATCTTGTGATATTTAGTAAGTAACCACAAAGTGGCAATTGAATTAGTATTTTATTTGTATAGTATTTCAACTGTATGTATTATTGAAATCGTATTTCAGTAGGATAGCTGGTATTTGTTACTTCTCTGACTGTGGACAGGAGTCCCACGAGCTTGAGACCTCTCACAAGGCTGCGGTCAAGCTGCTGACCAGGGGTTTGGGTCTCATCCGAAGGCTTGTCTGGGGAAGGGTCTACTTCCAAGGTCACTCAAGTTGTTCACAAAACTTGAACTCAAGGATTGTAACCTCAATTCCTTGCAGACTTTTGCCAACGGGCATCCTCTCTTTGCTGCCATAGATCCATTCGTCTCCTCTGTATTTCTTCTGTGTTGCCGAAAGAACTGCTTTCCTCATTGTTTCTTAAGGGAAAGAACTCTAAGGAGAGGATGCTAGTTTTCTTGAGATCATCAGTAGCTTAGAAATTAGGCCAATTCTATGAGATTTCTCCCTCACTCCATACACCTACTGCCTTCCATAAGCCTCTTGCATGACTGACAGGTACCACCTACAAAATTCACCCAAGGTGGAACTTATGTAATGTCTGACAGAAAAACCTGTTCTTCCTCTTCCAGAGAATAGATTCAGATCATGTGAGCTAGAAAATAAGAAGCTTCTTGGATCCTTCCTCTTCCTCACTCTGCTTTCACAGAGTAACATATCAAACAAGTATTTATATAAAAATAGTAAGTTATAGCCTGGCGCTGGTGGCTCACGCCTGTAATCCTAGCTACTCAGGAGGCTGAGATCTGAGGATCGTGGTTCAAAGCCAGCCCGGGCAGGAGAGACCGTGAGACTCCTATCTCCAATAAATCACCAGAAAGCCGGAAGTGGCGCTGTAGCTCAAGTGGTAGAGCGCTCACCTTGAGCTGAAGAGCTGAGGGACAGCGCCCAGGCCCAGAGTTCAAGCCCCACGACCGACAAAAAAAAAAAAAAAAAAAAAAAATAGTAAGTTATGATGGAAGGCAGTTACCTGACATTAGTTTAGCAATGATGCTTAGCAATAGTTTGGTGATCCAGAGCTCCCAGTAGATGGTAGCTACTACAACTTCTGTCTGATAAAATGTTATGGTAGTCATGACATCCATTTTCCAACTTCTCCTCTCTCCCACCATCTCTATCTTACAGCCTCAGCAGCTCTTCTGGCTACAGATTTTCCCAGCTGCTCTTAAATCTAAGTATTCCTGGGAGATGCTGTTTTCAGAAACCTTTGGTTTTATTCTGGTAAGAAATGCTGCTAGTTGTTTTAAATATTATTTCTTCTTCTCTTGTTCACCTTTTCAGGTGATACACCTGGATGGTTTATCAATAAACAGTAAATAATTTTTGACAACGTCTGAGTCTTTTCTATTTCTTGTTTGCAGTGGGATTTATACATTTATGTGCTTTCATGATGGTAGGTACCTTTCATGTCTGTTTGTAGCATCTTTGGTGATAAGATGTTGATCTATTGGTCACCATCTCCTCAGATTTAAATTGTCTTCAAGGACTTTCCTTCTCTTTTACTTCTGAAGGATAGCCTTGCTGTGCATATTATTCTTTGGCAGTTTAATATTCCATTCCTTCCTGTCCTGAACAGATTCTTTTCAGAGAAATCTGCTATTTCCCTAAATGGAAATAGGTTCCTGGGTATCTGAGATGATAGACATGAGCCAGCACGCCCCATTCCCAAGGAAGTATTTTGTATGAAAATGTTGGCATAAAGATTGGCAACCATTTCCAGCTCTTCTGGCTTTCCTATTTCAAATTATACCACACATGCTTACATGAGCGCGAGCGCGCACGTGCCACACACACACACACACACACACACACACACACACACACCCATAAATAAGGCTTCCCTTTAATAAACAGCTCTCGAGGGCTGGGAAGGTGGCTCAGTGGTAGAGCAATTGCCTTGCATGCATGAGGCCCTGGGTTTGATTCCTCAGCACCACATAAGCAAAAAGAAAAAAGCCGGAAGTGGCACTATGGCTCAAGTGGTAGAGTGCTAGCCTTGAGCTGAAGAGCTGAGGGACAGCGCCCAGGCCCAGAGTTCAGGCCCCACGACCGGACCCCCCCCCCAAATATAAATAAATAAATAAACAGCTCTCCTATCTACCCTACCAGTATTTCCCCAGACTATCTCTAAATGGAGCAGATTAAGGAGTCTGACAAAAGACTTTCTGCCTGAAGTTTTCCCTTCCTCAGGTTGCATAAATTGGCGGTGAGTGTCTGCCAAGCGTTTGGTGACGCTCGGTTTGGTGGCTTCTGGCAAGAACATTCTGTCCCAGCAGCTAAATGCAGGCTTCCCTGAGTCACACACTGACTTCAGCCCCCATTTCCTGCACCCAGGGCCTTCTAAATAACTTGGGAGGAGAAAGAAAAAACAGAGTCCCCTCCCTTTTATTAGAGAACTGTAATATGCTGCCACAGAGCGGCTGGGACTTGTGAGGAGCCCTTGGTAGATAAGGCCACCGTGGTGAGCGCTACACTCACCCGGCCTCCTATGGCACAAAGCCAAGAGCCCGTGGAGCGAGTGCCCCAACCAACCTTGGGATCTGGGAAAGAAACTCCTTCCCGGTGTGACACGATTCACAAGACAAATGAGATCACATGACCCCACTGTTGGAAAACCCTCGAACTGAGACAAATTCCCAGGCTCCCCAGCTCCAGAGCCCGGGCCCTGCCTCCTCTCCCATCCTCCCGTGGGGACATCCTCCCGTGGGGACATCCTCCTCCTTGTTCCGGATGCCAGCTTGGAGCTGCCTCCACCGTGACCAGTCTTTCCACATCCACAGCCTGTGCCCTCGCTGCCCACAGCACACCTCTCCTGACGCTTCGGAGCCACTCTCCTCTCCAGCGCCCCGCGTGGCTGCTCTTCAGGCCGGCCAGCTGGCCACGCTCTTCAGCTCTGAGTCTCTATTCTTGCAGGGAGTGCTTGGCTTTCTTCGCTGCTCTGAACCATGGGAATGTGGGATCGTGCACTGATTGACACACCAGCCTCTGCTCCCTGAAGGGTCTGGGACTACCTCCTTCATCAGGGAAACCCTCATGGCAGGTGTGCACTATAGCTGCGCCTTAGATGAACAGTGTCTCACCTCGGCTCCAATCCTGAGCTTTCTGTTTTAAACAGAGCTTAGGTTTTGAATGGAGACGCTGTGTGAGCGGAGATGTGTCCCAGATGTAAAACTGCGGAGGTATGCTTTAAATAGGAGACCACCCTTTTTGACAATGGATAGCTCCTTCCTCTCCATTCTTTTTTTAAAAATGTTTTAATTTGAAAAAATGTATTCATTAATTTTTATTGTAAAGATGATGTACAGAGGGGTTACAGTTATATAAGTCAGGTATTGAGTACATTTCTTTTTTTTTTTTTTTGTCGGTTGTGGGGTTTGAACTCTGGGCCTGGGTGCTGTCCCTCAGCTCTTCAGCTCAAGGATAGAGCTCTACCACTTGAGCCACAGCACCACTTCTGGTTTTCTGTTGGAGATAAGAGTCTCATGGACTTTCCTGCCCGGGCTGGCTTTGAACCGTGATCCTCAGTTCTCAGCCTCCTGAGTAGCTAGGATGACAGGCGTGAGCCACTGGCGCCCGGTGAGTACATTTCTTTGGAACAGTGTCACCCTTTCCCTCATTTTTTTCCTCTCCATTCCTGTGGCAGGTCTGTTTCACTTGAGATGTCACTTTCCAGAGTGTGTTGCACAGATTTAAGTGTTTGTGTGGACGGATGTAAACCCATGGAGATTCACGTTGTTGTGGAATGGCTACCGTACCCAGAAGGCTCGGTGTGACCCTGCTTAGTCCATGCCCTCACCTTTGGGCAAACACTGCTGTCAATCTCAATTTGGACTATTTTTTGGGGGACAATGGAGTGTGATCAGTCCTGATCACACTTGCTAGGCAGTCACTCCACCTCTTGAGCCAGTCTCCTCTCCCCTCTCTCCCCCCCACCCCCGGCCCAAGTCATTTTTACTTTTTTGTTTTTAAAATAGCCTCTTGCTCTTTGCCTGGACCACAATCCTATTTAAGCTCCCCACAAACCCGGGGTGACAGCCGTGCATCACCTCACTTAGCTTTTGTGGGCCAAGATAGAGTCCTTCACACTTTTTACTCAGGCTGGTCTTGAATTGTGATGCGATCCTCCCAAGTAGCTAGGATTACAGCTATGAGCCACCCCATCCGGTTTTACCATTTCTTAACTTCCTAGATGGAAGTCATACATGACGTATTCTCATAGAGTATTTGCCCAAAAGTGTGATTTTGAAATCATGCTGTTATAGGAGCCAGCAACTTGTGTTGTGTATCTCTTGTATGCATGTGTGTATGTGTGTGCGTGTTATAGTTTGTTTATGTATTATGGAGGTGAAGGACATTTATCCAGTTAATGGCATTATGTTACAAATGGACTGGGTGTGCTCTCCAGAGGGAGCGGCTTCCTGATGGGTGTTTAGATGCTGCCATTTCCCACCAGTGTGTGGAGGAGTGTTCTCCTCTTTCCATATCCTTTCCAGCACTAGATGTGCCCGCACATTTAAATTCAGCCGTTCTGGTAAATGCATGGTGTATCTCTCTGAGGTTGTTTAGTTTGTTTGCTTGTTTGAGATGAGGTCTAGCTATATAGCCCAGACTGGCCTCTACCTTCCCATATCAGTGCTGGGATTTTAGGTGTGCACTACCGTACCCAGTTTTAGTATTCTTAATTATAGCACACAATGGGGAAGTGTTGAAATAAGTTCTTAGCGTACATGAAATAGCTTAAAAGCCAAGATGGCTGAATAAAGCAGAGAGCTCTTCCAGCACCTTTTATCAGTGTTCAACAGACCCCCCCCCCCCCCCCGCTCCTCAGGCCTTGTGTGAATTCTCTCCTTTCCAGAGATGGTTGCCAACTCATTTCTCCCAAGGCTCATTTCTGGGAGAACCTAGATGTGCTCATTTCATATAATGGTGGCGTCGTGAGAGACTACGGTTACCCCTGCAGGAAGTGGCCACAGCACAGAAACGACACCACACGGACAAAGAGTCATTCACCAGATATATTTGAAGTCTAAGCTCTTTGAGCTACACACGTGCACAAATGATTCGGTCAGTGGAAATCGTCCCCTTCCCCTCCATTTAAAAACTTTCCAACACTTGGGATCGTGACAGAGAGGTTTGCATCATGTGTGTCATGGAAACGTGGAGGTGGTGTGACTTCCAACCGTCTCTGCGAGCTTTCGCTGGGGCTGTGCCCCACACTCTGGGGACCAGCTCCTCTGCCCCCCAAGAGCCCTCCCCCCCACACATCACAGAGCTCAACCCCCAGACAGAGGGCCTTGATATGTTGCATTGACTGGTGACAAGGCTATACATGCCACTGCAGGAATCTGTCATGTTTCACTTTCCCTAAATGGCCGGACATGACTGCTTGGAACTCTCGGAACTCATTGGCAATCTCTTTCTCTCTTCTCCAAGTCTTCAGAATGTGCATTCTGAAGGAGCCCCTGAGCTGCAGAGAAAAGGGGGACCCACGTGACAGAGCCCGCTACCAACTGCATCGCTGCGTGCGTGCAATGTTCTTCCCACTAGAGGGCGTCACGGCTCCACTATGTACTCCTCCATTTCTCAGTGAGAGGGAAACAAAAACCTTCACAGGCAAGCGAAGTCAAGGCATGAGCTTAATATGCGCTCCTCAGACTTTATTTTTGAAAGCAGTCTTCATTTGTTCCTATGGGAACTCAGGATTTTTACAGGCAACGCTCTCCTCAGTTCCAACGGTACGGTTCAGTACCATATTGCTTTATTCACAGTAGAACGGACTTTAATTTCTGAGTGATCAGTCTATGTGAGACATTCCTGAAGAAACTAACATACACCTTAGTCCATTTAAAAACATACACACAAACAACACAGGAATCCTTCGATCGGTTGGCTGTGTTATTTTTCTTGGGTGCTTTCTGAAAGTATGTCCCCCACTCCACGGAGATTTGTATTTGTGTCTAAAGGAGTTTATTAATGCACAGGAGTAACGAGCCTGGCACAGACAGCGGGAGGTGGTGGTTTTCTAGGTGTATCTTCTGTAATGCACTTTGGGCTAGAGGAATACAAAAGTCACATGTAATGGAAACAAACCACTCTTTTGAGCATTGAGGGGTCTGTAGGGGCAGGGTGAGATGGGTATACATTTATCTACCATTCTTTCTTCTTCTACTATGCTCAGATGCTACTGTCTGCAGGAGGTGTAGCTTCGTTCAAAGCATCTACAACTGACACTTAGTCTTTATCTCAAAACAAGTTGACTCCACAGCAAAAATGTTGGCTAATCATTTCTACATTGACATGAGATGATACTTCCGTGCCATTTCGAAACAGCATTATCCATAGTTAGTTGTGTAGTAGTATTAGATTATCTAGATTAGTATATGAACGCATTCAGAAGCAATGCACATATTACGTTCTTCAGCAGCTAATGGTCGAACAATCACTAAATAAAAAACCTCCAGATTGTAAAAGCACAGCTGAAACATTTGTACAAATATACAAAGAGGAAAAACAAAACAAAACGTCATTCAGACACTGTGAGGCCTGATTCATCAATAGGGTCGTCTGAAGTCGGTCTCTCACCCTGGACAAGCCTCCTAGTGGAAAACCGGGGAAGTTCTTCATGGGATCTGTGGTTGGAATCTATTGAGGAATATCTTTGGAGCCAGGCTCAGTTTCACCTCCAGGAATCTGAACAGAGTTAGAGAGAGTTATCTCAAAACAGTGACTAGATCCAGATTTGATTGAGCAGCATGGCTACGAGGCTCTTCCTAAAGGAGGGCATGGCTGGGCACCGACAATTTGGGGGGGTGGGGGTGTCTCTTCAGATGGTGAAAACAAATGCTGGTGGTGATCATGCATGTCCCGGGATGCAGAGGCCTGAGTGAGACCAGAGAGGAACATCTCATGCAGTCAAATCAAGTTTACCTATGGTCCTATTTTTAAGTGGCCAGGAAAACAACATGGACAACAACTAAAGACCCCAGCAAACACTCATGAGGACTGGACCCACAACAGCTTACAAACAACACGGATGCTATTTGTTACTGATGTCTCTGGTTGGGATTAACAGGCGAGAACAAAGATACTAGGCTGTGCTGATTATTTAATAAGAAAATACTACTTCTCTTTTTCTAGAATCTTCTAAATAACGGTCGATACGTTGATGGGTGGTACGATATGACATTACCTTTTTCCGAGCCCTTTTGTCCGAGAGGCTTGATTACAAGGAAGGAATCTCAAACAACCAAACACCCAGGGATTTAAAGGCAATTCATTCTTTTTTTTTTTTTTTTCCAACAAACAAACAACAAGGGAAAGAAAGACATGATAAAGAGGAGACAGAGATTATTGTCGCGCCGGAGCAGTGCGCTCAGTTGGAGACCGAGGGTGGCAGGCCGGGACGCCGGGTCTGGATGATTTTGGGCTTTGGAGAAGTCTTTGGGTCCTCTTCCTCCTCCATGTCACTGTCACACACGTGCACGACCACGCTGGGCGTGGACTCCGTCCCCGCGTGCAGCTCGTATTTCTCTCCTGAAAACCAAGGAACGTGAGCTTGAGAAAGAGGGAGAGAGTTCAATGTGGAGTCTCCGGCAGGCAGGGGGTGCTTAGGAAGTAAGGGGAACACTGTAGTGCCCCTCCCCCCAAACCAGGGATCCCATATGGGGATGAGGTGGGGTCTACAAAACGGAATGAAATCCATCTGTCCTTGTAGCTGACTTCTACCACCAGCCAACTTCCCCCCAGCCAGTCACCAACCCTAGTTACCTTCAAGTGCTCATTTGTAAATGACGACACCTCCATTTCATGCCACAAAACTGTGGCAAGGACCAAGTGTGTCTGGCAGTGTGATAGTTTAAATATTAAATGTCCTCCAAGGGCTTATTAAAGGGCTGGTCCTCATCCTTTGGCTCTGTGGGGAGGTGGCCTTACCTTTAAGAGGCGGAGCCTAGTGGGAGGTAGTTAGGACATTGGGGAGTGCCCCAGATGGAGATGTCAGGACTGCTGCCCTTGCCTGGCTGGCTCACTGTTTTTGCTACCCTACTGCTCTGAAGTAAGCAAGACTTCAGGCCCTGAGTCCTGCGAAGTGGTGAGCCAAATGAACCTATTTTTCAGGTAGTTAGAGTAGGTATTTTGTCACAGTGATGGAAAGCTGACCAACACAAGGCAGTTAATATGATTAGTCTCTCTTCCATTTCCAACCTTGCTGCTACATGCCGGGTGACCACGAGCCAGTCATCTGCTTCTTCTTTTGGATGAAATCATCTCTAAGTTTCCCTCCTGTCCCATTCTTACTGCCACAGCTGCCCAGAATGGGAGGGCATACCTTTCCAGGAAATGTAATGGTTTTGAGTTGATTGAGCTAGGATTCTTTCTCTTTCTTTCTTTCTTTCTTTCTTTCTTTCTTTCTTTCTTTCTTTCTTTCTTTCTTTCTTCCTTTCTTTCTTTCTTTCTTTCTTTCTTTTTCTTTTTTGGCTGGTCTTAGGACTTGAACTCAGGGCTTGGGCATTGTCCCTGAGCTTCTTTACTCAAAGATAGCACTCTACCACTTGAGCCACAGCTCCACTTTTGGCTTTTTGGTATTTAATTGGAAATAAGAGTCTCATGGACTTTCCTGCCTGGGCTCTCTTTGAACTGTGATCCTCAGTTCTCACCCCTTGAGTAGTTAGGATGACAGGAATGAGCCAGTGGAGATAGGTAAGACATTTATGCTTAACTGGCTCACTTTGCAGCTCAAGACAACTTCCTGTCTCTTATTTCAAGTGTGTGTGGAGCATCTCTCGTAGTCTCAGGTTGTAAAGGCAATACAGATCTTTGTGCTTTTTGTGCAGGCACATGGAAACAGAAATGATCACAATGTAATATGGTAAGCACTAAGGTGGAAAGGTAGAGAAAAGATGTTGGTGCCAACATGGTGAGGAGCAATCACTCTGAAAAGCTTCCAGATGTCCTGGGTTCAAATACTAAGACTGCCTGGTGAGAATTCTGTCTGCAACCTGTAACTTCATATTAACCATTAGCGTCTTACTCTTCCTCCAACATTTCCTCCTTCACTATTCATCCTTCATGAACCAATTGAGAAATCTTCTAAAAATCACTGTCTTCCAGATCGCTTCTGGGCAGTGCCTCCCAGGTCTCACAGACCAAGTCCAACTTTCTTGTAAATTTCCTGTACTCACGTAAGACTCTGTCTGGCTGTGCCCCTGTCTTTCCCAACACGATCTGCCTCTGTTCCTTTTTGATTCATCAACCCAGTTACTGCTGTGTTCTAATGATGATGGGGATCATCTTGTACCTACCAAATTAGATACTTTTACTTGGCATCGTTTCATTTCTGCCAGAAAGTTCCCTCGATCTTGCGCTCTTTCTGGGATCCTGATGAGACACTAACCCATCTAGGAATCTTGTCTGCTCTCCTCAGGGGCAGGTGCCTCTGCTGATGGCTAGAGCCAGCATTGTCCCTCTCAGCGACAGAGCACATGTGGGCAAGCAGGACAATGAGCATGGAAGGGCTCTCAAAGTCTCTATGAACTGGAGACTGAGGAACACTGACGATGCTAAGTGATACTGGGGAAGATGCGAAGTCAGGGTCAGCCATTGCGGTGGTTTGACTTGCGTCCCCTTAAAAGACACTGCTCCTAACCTCTAGCACCTGTGAAGGGGACTTCATTTGGAAAGAGGGTCTTGACAGACCACATGCCGAGACAAGGGCTTTAAGGTGAAGTCCAACTTTGATATGACTTGTGACATAAGAAGAAGGAGGAAGTTTTGTGAGTATGTGCTGACATAAGTGTGCATGCATGCACGTGCGCACGTGGGCACACACACACACACACACACACACACACACACACACACCTCTATGCCCCAAGTGCCATGTGAAATCTGGAATTACGCTACAGGAGGCCTAAGAACAACCAGAGGCCGGGACAGAGCTCTGAAGCATCTTCTCATAGCATCTTCCAGTGACCACGGCCCTGGGTATGCTTTGATCTTGGACTTTGAACCTCCAGAACTGTGAGTCAACAAGTTTTGTGTTGTCACAGCCCCTCCGTTTGTGGTACTTTGTTATAATAGCCCTTGAACAAATTCATATAGTCAAACCCTATGAAGAGCATTAAGTCAGCCCCAGAGACACAAAGGATGCATGGTGCCTTTCTATGTGGATGCTAGATTTAGCTTACAAACTCCTATGTACACATGTTGGGTGATACACAAGTATATACAAATGGGACAGATGTAAGAGATCTGGGAGGGGGGACCAGGAAGGTGCTTGTCTGAGTCACTCACATGACTTGGACCACAGGAATTAAGAGCCAGCACTCACTTGAAACTTAAGTCACCATTCCACAAAGATGTGCAGTTGCATTGTGCGAGTCAGTACCACCCAAGTGCCTGAGTTGTGTGGGTTCCATCCTTGCTGCAGAATTTAGAACCAATGTAAGCCAACCTAGCTATCAACCTTCAAAGGCAGAAATACCACATCTGCCATCGCTAAGGAGAGGAACACACAGGGAAACAGCCTGTGCACAAAGGCTCCGTGCTCTCAGACATCTGTCAATTTGCTGAGGGTGTTTATGCAAGACAGAAACTACCAGCAGAGGATGCAGCTCTGCAAGTTCTGACCCCCAAAGAACTACACTTGTACTTAGTGCCCAATGATGGAATCTGACATGTACTTAGTACCTACTGATGGAATCTGACATGTACTTAGTACCTACTGATGGAATCTGACATGTACTTAGTACTCACCGATGGAATCTGACATGTACTTAGTACTCACCAATGGAATCTGACCTGTACTTAGTTCCCGCCGATGGAATCTGATGTGTAGTTAGTACCTACCGATGGAATCTGATGTGTACTTAGTACCCACCGATGGAATCTGACGTGTACTTAGTACTCACCGATGGAATCTGACATGTACTTAGTACTCACCAATGGAATCTGACATGTACTTAGTACCCACAGATGGAATCTGACATGTACTTAATACCCACAGATGGAATCTGACCTGTACTTAGTTCCCACCAATGGAATCTGATGTGTGTAGTTAGTACCTACCGATGGACTCTGATGTGTACTTAGTACCCACTGATGGAATCTGACATGTACTTAATACCCACAGATGGAATCTGACCTGTACTTAGTTCCCACTGATGGAATCTGATGTGTACTTAGTACCCACTGATGGAATCTGACGTGTACTTAGTACCCACCAATGGAATCTGATATGTACTTAGTACCCACCAATGGAATCTGACATGTACTTAGTACCACCGATGGAATCTGATGTATACTTAGTACTCACCAATGGGATCTGATATATACTTAGTACCCACTGATGGAATCTGACATGTACTTAGTACCCACCGATGGGATCTGATATGTACTTAGTACCCACCGATGGGATCTGATATATACTTAGTACCTACCGATGGAATCTGACGTGTACTTATTACCCACTGATGGAATCTGACCTGTACTTAGTACCCACCAATGGAATCTGACATGTACTTATTATCCACCGATGGAATCTGCACACATTCTTAGTATCCACTGCGTGTCTCCCCGTGTTTCTGTATCTGGATGCCAGTGTCTCAGGGTTTTGTGTGAGGACAAGGGGCTGTGGTCCCACAGAGGCATGAGCCCAGACACTATGTGCCCGTTCCTTCCTCCAGAGCAGGTAGAGGATGGTGGAAGGAGGCCCCTGGGGTTGCAGAAAGGGAAGGAGGAGGAGTTCAGGTGGGTCTTTCGGCTCCTCACCACCAGCACTCACTCATCTTGGGTCATGGAACACAGCAAGGTACTCTGGGTGCCACAGCCTCTCTGGGCTCTGCGATTCTGCCTTTCCTTCAGGAACTCTGGCTCAATGGCCATCATCCCTCCTTAAAATTCACTAAAGACTGGCTAGCTCTGGTGGCTCACAGCTATAACCCTAGCCACTCCGGAGGCTGAGATCTATGGATCTCAATTTGAAGCTAGCTGATGCAGAAAAGAATCCGTGAGACAGTTATATCCAATTAACCACCAAAAATCTGGAAGTTGAGTATGGCTCAGGTGGTGGAGATCACTGTTTAGACCCTCCATTTGGGGAGTCAGTTTGTTATGTGGCCACTGGTAAGTCTTGGATTGTCCAAAATTATGTTCAAAAGCCACTGTAGTCATATTTGAATGCCTTCAGGCATGGTTTCACTGTTCAAGCACTGTGATAGGGTGGTTACTTCTGTAGACCTTTCATGTGACAGGTCTACCTGAGCCAGCCATTTCTACCTTGCAGTGGAGGCTGATGGATGATGCTGGAGAGAACTAGAAATGCTTTGTTTGCTCTCTTCCATCTTTGAGCCCTGCCTGCCTTCAAGAATCTGTGCTCTGCTCTGGACCCTGTGCTAAGCCTGATGTAAAAGCCCTTGTGGTGAGCTGCAGCCTGAGGTTTTCTACCTCTATCACAGGGTGAGTGTGCCCACGCAATTCTGTATTTCAGCTGTAGGAAGTCTTGGTTGTTGCTCTACAAAACCACATGGTCCACCATAGGCTTTAGTCAGAAATAGAGCTGGTAATTATGGAAAAACTCTCATCTGTCTGCTTATATAACTCTCAGTTGGGTCTGAACTCAAAGGGAAATAGCTGGTGTCAGTTACCAGTCTATGTGAATTGTGTTTGTGCTGACATTGGGACTTGAACTCAGGACCTCTCGCTTTCACTTGGCTTTTTCACTCAAGGATGGTACTCTATCACTTGAGCCACGCTCTACTTCCAGATTTTTGGTGGTTAATTGGATATAATTGTCTCACAGATTTTTTTTCTGCCTCACCTAGCTCCAAATTGAGATCCATAGATCTCAGCCTCCCGAGTGGCTAGGGTTATAGCTGTGAACCACCAGAGCTAACCAATCTTTAGTGAATTTTAAGGAGGGATGATGGCCTATGAAAGCACATGCTAAGAACATTTCTAATAGCATTTGGACATAGAACCAGGCATGTTTGTGTGCTAAGTGCTTGATGTTTATTTGGTTTGAACATGAACTCCAGTATTCGAATCACTTCAGATAAATGGAGAGTCTAGGTTTAAAAAGCATCACTCCTGCTGACCCTAATTGTTTTCATCATAAATAATCTTCCCCAGGATGAACCAGGAAGTAGTTATGAGTCTTAAAGAGGAGTGGCATTACAATGGCTTTCCATCTGTGGGGATCTCACCATGCATGCTTTCCTGATGGCGAAAACAGAATGGGGGTTTGAATTTAGTAAGGTTAGGAAAGTCTGTAAGGGCCAGGGTGCATGCTGCTCTGGTATCAACCACACCTAGCTCTGCCTGGCACGGACCTAGCACCCAGAGAACTGGAGGAGAAACACAGGCCAGTAGCAGGAAGAAGGAATTAGGAAACGGGAAGTAGGAATTAGAAAGCCAGGAGCAGAAAGTAAGAAGGAAATAGGGAGTAGTCATTGGGAAGATGGAAGTAGGAAGGAGGAAGTAGGAAGCTGAACAGTGTCCTGGCCGCTGGCCCCATTTGTGGTTTGAACGTCTCAGTCCTGTTACTTTGGGGCTAAAAGTGTTCTTCCACCTAAGGACTGAGTTCTAGTCAATAATATCGGGGAATTTCCCAGGGCTGAACCACCCACTCCTCCCAGACATGCTGCTTCACGGCATTTTCAAGGTGGACCTTGGCAATCTTGCTTTTTGTGAGTGAAGGGAGCAGGAGGGATGATCTGAGGTGGATGCTACTTCCCCGAGTCCTGGCATTCGTCCCACACCTTTCTGTTCCTACACCTCTGATGCTCAGGACCTCTGGGTCCCAACCGCTATTTGTCTCCATCAAGCAAGGGTCGTTGGCTTGGCTCTCAAACAAACGCCACGTTTCCAGTGTAGTCTGCAAAATGAATTTTGGACTGTGATGGGGCATTGAGTAGGAGGCTCAGGGATGCACAATGTCCTGTAAAGTGTACAAAAACCAGTCCCCAAAGAGAGCGGCATTCTTTTTGAGAAACACTGAACCTGAGTTTACCATAGGCACCAACTGATATTTCCATGGGAGCCTAAGGTACAACTTGAAGACGAGATGATAATACGTAGGCACCATACAGAGCTGGACAAATAGCTTTACATGGGTTATCTCATGTGGTGCTTGTCTTTTAATTTCACTGTTCAGGAACCTGAGGTACTTGTTCAAGAGCAGGCAGCCAATAAAAGATGGATCTTGAATCTTGAGTTGTAATCATCATCCTCAGGCAAGAGAAAACCCTGTCTCCCTGACAGAGCTTCATGAAACAAAAGATAATCTGGGGTAGAAAGATTTACTGGAAACTTTGAAAATCACAGCTAGTTGATCACTGTCTCTTTACAACATTCATCAGAGCAGAACAAACCTGGTTTTCTAAAGCATAATATAATGGATTCAAGATCAAAAGAAAGAGTCCAAGGAATCAAGTCTTCTGTGAAGATTTCCTCTCTGACCCCTTCTTTTTCATGGATTCATATTTTTTTGATTGTGGTAGAACCCAGAGAAAAGCAGTGCGTTCTCTTCAGGGCTGGCTAACATGGCATCCTCAATATACTGCCCCTCACATTCAGGTGAGAAGTTCAGGTGGTGGGGGAGGGACTTCGTGCTGACACAAGTACCCAGAATTCTCCTTCCTTATCCCAAGCCCCGATCTACATCCAAAAGGAGCAAAGAAAGGTATCTCAAGCAATACTGACAGAGTGGGAAGGTGGAAAGGAATAAGGCAAGGGGGAGAGGAAGAATGCTCAGCAGATTTGCTATGAGGGGAGATTTATTTCAACAAATGGGAATCTGTGCTTTCTGGAGGTTTCTGATACTGTATTAGGGTGGCCATTTATCTTTGTTGCCTCCAAGACACATAGGACCTAAAGTTCTTTATGAGATTCAGTGATTGAGGACCTGAATTAATGGTTGGGACAAAGAGCCTATGAGGAAGACTACAGGACCCATAGGAGCCTGCCTGCCTGCCTGCCTGACTGCCTGCCTTCCTTCCTTCTTTCCTTCCTTCCTTCCTTCCTTCCTTCCTTCCTGCCTTCCTCCCCCTCCCTCCCTCTCCTTCCTTCCTTCCTTCTTTCCTTCCTTCCTTCCTTTTTCCTTCCTTCCTTCCTTTCTCCCTCCCTCCCTCCCTGCTTCCTTCCTTCCTTCCTCCCTCCCTTCTTCCTTCCTCCCTCCCTCCCTCCCTCCTTCCTTCCTTCCTGCCTCCCTTCTTTCCTTCCTTCCTTCTTTCCTTCCTTCCTTCCTCTCTCCCTCCCTTCCTTCTTTTCTTCCTTCCTTCCTTCCTTCCTTCCTTCCTTCCTTCCTTCCTTCCTTCCTTCCTTCCTCCCTCCCTCCCTCCTTCCTTCCTTCCTTCCTGCCTCCCTCCCTCCCTTCTTTTCTTCCTTCCTTCCTTCCTCCCCCCTCCCTCCCTCTCCTTCCTTCCTTCCTTCCTTCCTTCCTTCCTTCTTTCCTTCCTTCCTTCCTTTCTCCCTCCCTCCCTCCCTGCTTCCTTCCTTCCTTCCTCCCTCCCTTCTTCCTTCCTCCCTCCCTCCCTCCCTCCTTCCTTCCTTCCTCTCTCCCTCCCTCCCTTCTTTCTTTCCTTCCTTCCTTCCTTCCTCTCCTTTCCTCTCTCCTTTCCTCTATCTCTCCCTCCCTCCCTCTTTCTCTTCTTCTCTCTCTCTATGGGAACATGTTATATACACTTGCATCCACACACAAACACATGCATACACCCATAAAGGAAAAAGTGAAAGAAAAGTACCACAGTGGTTTAAAGTACTGATTTGGGGATGGTAAAAAAAAAAAAAATTCTGTGATTGATCTTTTCCCAAGTCTCGGCTAGGAATCTTTTCAATTATTCTATAATATGCTCATCTTACCTGTGAAATCAGGGAAGCAAGTATTTTTATCTTGCCACTCAGTAGTGATTGAAGAATATACACTGAGAAGAAAAAGGGCCCTTTAGAAACTTCCCAGGGGAGAATCTTAGAAAAGACACGTGAGCCAGAGGATGCAGCCCAGGGTCACAAGCCCAGGGCCCTTGCAGGGTGAAGTATGCACAGGGACAGGTACTAGCTACAGTGTCTGCCTTTCATGTCTCTGGTCAGAATATAGCCATTGCTGAACAAGACCTGAGACTTAATGTAATATTCATCGTACATGCACCAAAAATATAGGCGCTCATCTATATTTTAACAATTGAGTTTTCTCAACCTCTGAATCATAGCCTGGAATAGAAGCTGTTTTTTCCTCCTGAGTTGTGTCAATTAGTAAAATACACATTTGTTTCCATTTGGAGGAAAACAATATGTATCAAGCAAGAAGCCTTGCAATGTTGATTTACTACCACATGTTTTGATACAGCAGAATTGGAGGAAGGATAAAATTCTAAATATAGCAGACCTATGCAACTTGAATCTCAAGCACCATTTTAAACCCTTCTCTGCAGTTAACGGAAATTGATCTCCCTAACAAGAGCTAAAAATAGCAGGAGGAAAAAGAGAATAGACAATGACATTTTCATATTGGTCCCTATGGGTATCTGAGCAACAATGACATAACCTTTCACAGCCATTCCAGAGCTCAGAACAAAGGCAGGCAGCCTTGTCTGCCTCTGATGTACTGAGCTGCAGTAGGGCATATGTCTTTATTGGCCTTGTTATTTTTTCTGATTGGTATAGATAAGCTGTTTTGCTATGGTGGGGTTTTTATTTTTTCCTCTTTTTTACATAAAAAAGAACATAGTACTCCATTGCTTTGGGAATGAGGAATAATTAATATTCTAAATTAATTGCTAATAATGATTCAATTCATTCTCCATTTCCAGGGCAGAACTCATCTTCCTTTGTCCAGGTCACAAGTGAATATCAGGCTTCTACAAATTCCCCCAGGATATTCATAAAGCCTTCATGCTTTCTGCTCATTTGTTTTGTTTTAGAGAGAGTAAAAGACCCTTAATCAGAGCAAAGGTAGCAGATTCTGGCCGGCCCATTCCATTGGCTGTTCAATGTTAGAGGAGAGGGAAGGGTCCATGAAGCAGTGGGTGTGTTTTGAGGGCAAGGAAAGGGAGAGCCAATGTGGAGCAACAAGACACTGTAAGACACATGTTCTTTTCACTACACCTTGGATTTATTCTGGAGAAGTGGATTTTAATATTTAATCTGTTAGTAAAGCCGCTGCCTCCCAGCACGGTAATCGAGAACCTTCTCCCTCATGTCTACATTCCGTCATTCTTCCATGCTTACTGTGTGCCTACTCTGTCCAACGTGCTTTCAAGTATGGAACCCACAAACATGAGTAAAACATACATCTCCAATCCGTGCACAGAGGCAGGAAGAGACCAAGTTCTAGTTCTTGGGGACAGGGACGGGGGTGGGTTTCGGGGTACAGCCTGCTCCATCCTTTGCCTCTGCTACGGTTTGAGGGTGTCCTTCAAAAGTTTAGGCTCTGGAACTCTTACCATGTTGGGAGGTGGGTAAGGTAGAGCAATGATGGATGATTCTTATCTTTCTCATGTTGGAAAGCAGGGGCATCCCTCCTGATCTCTCTGGCACCATGTTCCTGGATTTCCTAGCTTCCAGAAACATCAGCCCAAACAAACCTCTCTCCTTTATACGCAACCCTGTCTTGGTTGTTTCAGTAACAGACATGGCCTATGGCAGTGTCCAGTAAACCCTAGGTGATAGTTTCAGCTCAGTTATTAAATAGATGCACATTAGTTATCAGCATGCGAGCGGGGCTGGAAAGGGAAACAGTCTCCAATGGCTGGCAAGGAATGGAGAGAAAGATGTCTCAGAAAGGACATTCAAGCTGCAGCTACTCCAAGGACACACACTAAAACCTCCTGGAAAACCAGAGGACCGTGGTAGCTCACTGTTGCCCACCACAAAGTATACATGAGCTGTACTTTGCACACATCCCAGTGATATACACAGGAATAGGCTGACCTGATTGCAAGAACAAATTCCCAGAAATGATCTAAACACTTAGCAACATCACTGTGGGTTCATAAAGTGAGGTGATGTGTTCATAAAATGCAATAGTAGACTGCAATGAAAATGAGTGAATCAGAGCTTCAAAGGCCAACACCAAAAGCAAGGGATTGCAACTAATACTCTTCTAAAGTTAGATTCTTTAATGCAACTGACTCTCTCTCTCTCTCTCTCTCTCTCTCTCTCTGTGTGTGTGTGTGTGTGTGTGTGTGTTTGTGTGTGTGTGTGTGTGTGAACTAGAAGACTTAGAAAAAAAAATCATATTAAGTGAAGTAAGCCAGTTCCAAAGGAACATGGGCTCTATGGTTGCTTCCCTCATTTGTAATAATTAGTATATGTCTAGAAGAGGATCACAATATCTCAATAGCTATGTACATATGAGCATTTAAGATGATGCTAAGCAAAATGAATTCCAAGATATGGAAACAAGAGGTTTTTCTTAGTTGTTGTTGTTTTTAATGTACTAGGTGATTTCTTTTTTCTTTCTTTTTTTCCCCTACGTTTATCCCCTGTTGTCACTGTATTCAGTTTTGGTACCCTGTGTCTTGTATATACGTTTATCTGAATTAGGGAAGGGAAGGGGAACAACAAAGTGCCGAGACAAAGGACAAAGGGCGAACCGGTGGCCAATGCCACAGCAATACTCACAGAACACTATGTTGGAAATGAACTGTATAACTTGGGAGAAGCCACCCTCCTCCTCCCACCCCCTGCCCCACAACAAGAAAAGACAGTTCTCTCGGCAAGCAGACTGTCTTGCGGCAGAGGATTCCTGGGTGTATAATGAATACCTGTGGCAATGATAAGACTAGGTATCTGGCAGCATAGGAGCCTCCTGGCAGCCGCCAGAACCCATGTTGCCAGTTTTGAGCAAGCAGCTTCGTCATGCTGTGCAGAAGAATCTCAGAACTAGGTAACACATCCAGATCAGAGACGTCTACCCTGCATGCCGCAGCCTGAGGCCTGAGCTCCCTGCGGTGGGGCATTCCCACTGCATTGGTCATCTGTCCACGCAGCTGTCCACGCAGAGCAGAACAGCAACAAACCCATCGGAAATGCAGATGTGAGCACCAGCCCGTGCTTGCAGCAGAGGCTGCTCATCCTCTCGGGCTTTTCTGGGTTGCTGACACGTGCTTGATTATGCTTTTCTTTAGTGGGCCAAGCGCTTACCTGGTCCCAGCTTGGCCACGGCGTAGAGCAGGTCGTAGTTGAGGACCGGCGTGGCGTCGCTGATGGGCTGCCAGCCCACAGGCGGCGAGGAGGGTGGGGAGATGAGGAACTGTTTGGCAGGCTGCGGGGGTGCCAGATGTAGTTTGTCTCCATCTGCCTCCGGCGTCTGAACCTTCCAAACAGAGTGCACATGTGGCCCGTCATTGACGATGGCTTTGGATGTGCTAGGTGGGTGGACTAAGGTGTGGGGCTCTATTTCAGCTTGTGACAGATGCTCCAGATGTTAGTAGTAATTACTATGTATTACCCACCACGTGTGCTTGTCCTCTAGAAAATGGAGTTTGACCTTGGGCATGATGCAAGGTCACCTGGGGCCTTAGGAAAATATGCATTGTGGAGTCTGAGCCTGAGCTTCAGCCCAGCCCTTCCTAGCTTGTTCTGTCTTCCGTTACTTCTTTCTTCCTTTGTCTCTTTCTCCCTCCCTCCCTCCCTTCCTCCCTTCCTCCCTCCCTCTCTCTCTCTGCCTTTCCTTTCCTTCCTTCCTTCCTTCCTTCCTTCCTTCCTTTTTTCTTTCTCCCTCCCTCCCTATCTCCTTTTTCCTTCCTCCTTCCTTCCTTTCTCCTTCCTTCCTTCCTCCTTCCTTCCTCCCTTTCTTCCTTCCTCCCTCCCTCCCTTCCTTCCTTCCTTCCTCTCTTTCTTTCTTTCTCTTTCTTTCTCCTTCCCTCTCTCTTCTTTTATCTCTCTCTCTTCTTCCTTCCTCCCTCTCTCACTCCCTCCCTCTCTTCCTTTCCTTCTTTCTTTCTTCCTTCCTTCCTTTCTTTCTTTCTCATTCCCTCTCTCCTTTTTTATTTCTCTCTCTTGATCTCTTTCTCTCTCTCTCCTTCCTTCCTTCTTTCCTTCTTTCTTTCCTTCCTTCCTTCTTTCCTTCCTCCCTCCCTGCCCCTCCCTCCCTCCCTCCCTCCCTCCCTCCCTTCCTTCCTTCCTTCCTTCCTCCCTCCCTCCCTTCCTTCCTTCCTTCCTTCCTTCCTTCCATCCTTCCTTCCTTTTCTTCTTCTTTCCTCCTGGGTTTGAGCTCAGAGCCTTGGACTTACTGGCCAGCAGCTCTACCACTTGAGCCACAACAGTTTGTTTAGTCCTTGCAGCCATGGCATGGGCCGTGGGTCACTTTGGCCCCTGTTTTGCGGATGAGGAGCCCGAGCCGCAGTGAACTAGCCTGATTGTCCTGGTAAGAGCCGGTGGGACTCCCCGGCCTGCTCTCGGAGCCACAGGCTGCCCCTCTGACCTGGGTCTACTGCTCAGTTGGCAACAAACACAAGTGTCCTAAAGGGCTCCATTTACATTTTAGAAAGGAAAACAAGAAGACACGTGGGACAAATGCTGGGGTGAAGAATCTCCTTACCTGTGCGAAGTAGAGTTTCAATTTCTTCCCTCGGAACTGGGTTTCGTGCAGCTCTATCCTGGCCCGGGCGGCGGATTTAGGGTTGCTGAAGTTTATCCGGACACGCCGGAAGCTCTTAAAGAGCTGGAACGTCACGCAATCATCGTAAGTCCGGAACAGCCCCTCGAACTTTTCCTGATGAAAACAGAAGGAAATCTGCTGCCCACGGGTCTTGTAGGAGGCCAGATCTGGGAAATGCTGGGTAACATGCTTGAACAAAGTCAAAACAGAACACTGCTAACATGTTTTCTGCACCCGGTGTCTGGGGCCAGCTGCGAAGCAGGCCCGTGGGTGCAGGGGAAGGAGTCACAGCCTGGGCCAGGGCTCACCGGGCAGGGCTAATGAATAGGGCTCAGAGTACGTGGATGCTGTACAAATGTCCACTATTTCTGGGTATCTCATGTTCTTTTATTTTTTTCCCATCTGGAGAAGACTCATAGCAATCATCAGATTCTCAAAGGAGTTCATGAGTTCTAGAACACAGGGGTGTTGAATATGCACGCAGCAAACAGTATTCATGGCCCTCTGATGTGGCAGCCCTTTTCTTCACTAGAAATGAGGGGTTACCACCCCACCCCAAGTTCTGGTGGTCTGCAGAAGGCAGCCAAAGGCCCCGGCGTGATTTTCAGTGTCTTTCTCTGCAGAAGACAAGTGTCCTGCATGAAGAACTAGAGGCTTTCCTGAACTTTACCTTCCAGAGTTCTCCGTGCTTGGTTCCTGAGTGTCTGTGTGGAACACAGCTTCCTCCCAGCCCGTTCCCTCCACTCTCCTTATCCTGCACGGAATGTAAGACCCTCTATTCACAGAGATCTTAGCATTCTTGTCTTCCTGCAGTTTAGCCACACGGTTACAATACAAAGCACAAATGTAAGATTTTTGACTCACTACGCACTTTCAATTTTTTTTTTTTTTGGATCGGGTCATGGGGCTTGAACTCTGGGCCTGGGCGCTGTCCCTCAGCTCTTCAGCTCAAGGCTAGTGCTCTACCACATGAGCCACAGCGCCACTTCCGGCTTTTTTCTTTTTTGCTTATGTGGTGCTGAGGAGTCGAACCCAGGACCTCAGGGATGCAAGGCAAGCGCTCTACCACTGAGCCACCTTCCCAGCTCACTACGTACTTTCAATTCAACTGAAAAATAAAATAAACCTGTGGGATGAAATGTGATGAGAGGTTGTAAGGAAAAGCAGAGAGGGCATAGTGTCACAGGAGTCTGAAAGAAGGGGCAGAGCTGAGGGCTTGGAGATCCTGGTGACTTGGGGATTTTAGTGAGATTGATGTGGAATAGAACCCAGAGGGAATTTTCTACATTTTTTGGGGGGGGGCACTTTTCAGCCTTAATAGGCACATTGGGGAAATAATAGAAGCCAAAAGGAATGTGGTTCACAGGGTAGAGGACCTGCCTGGCAAGCACAAACCCAACTTCAATGCTGCGTCTCACACACATAGACAGCACAGTTGAAAATGCATCGGAGATGCCCAGCACTCCGAAGATGGCAACTTAGCAACTCACCACACAGCAGAATTTGGATGGGTTTATTCCCTGATCAATAGTCTGATGAGAGGCTGTGGGTCACTGCCCAGCCTCTCCAAAGAGGATCATACCACCTGCCATCAGCAAGGGAGAAGGCCACCATTTAAAAGTCCAAGTGTGCGTTCTACTGACTTTGCATCACTTTCATACCACCATTGTAAAGTAGAGAACTGCAGCCAAGCCATCAAATGACAGACTCGTTACATAGCTCACACAAACTGTACTCTGATTAAAAACTATTAAACAATGGAGCCAGTGTGTGGTGGCTCACACCTGTCATCCTAGCTACTCAGGATGATAGAAAATAGAACCTAAAAGAAATATAAAAAGGGAAGAGGAGGAAAAGCGCCAGCAGAAAGATCATTAGGAGTGTTTAAAAAAAACTGTGTACTCTCGTTTCCAATTTAATGATTGCGTCGTGAAAATTGCTCTCTTTTTACACAAGGCACACGCCATTTCAATTTCACAGGAAAAATAAAAATGGGACTGCACGCTGCCTTTGAAAAGCTGACTTTGATCAGATGCCAACTGGGAAAAGGCTGGATTTAAATTTTAAATTGTCTGCCTTCAGAAAGGCATGATAGAGGACATATTTAGGATGTAGCCTCTTAATTTAACATTAAACTTCCTGAAAAATGTCCTCACTGGTTATTGACGGCTCTGTATTCAAAAGGAGGCTTCTCTTCAATCTTGAGGAGTTGGAAAGACAGGTGTTTTCTCTCCTCTCTCTCTCTCTCTCTCTCTCTCTCTCTCTCTCTCTGCTTCTTCTGCTTCTTCTGTTTCTTCTGCTTCTGCTTCTCCTGCTTCTCCTTTCTTCTGCTTCTCCTGCTTCTCCTTTTGCTTCTCCTTCTCCTTCTGCTTCTGCTTCTCCTTCTGCTTCTCCTTCTCGTTCTCCTCCTCCTCCTCCTCCTCCTCCTTCTTCTGCTTCTCTTTCTGCTTCTCCTTCTGCTTCTCCTTCTCCTTCTTCTGCTTCTCCTTCTACTTCTCCTTCTGCTTCTACTTCTTCTGTTTCTTCTGCTTCTGCTTCTCCTGCTTCTGCTTCTTTTGCTTCTCCTGCTTCTCCTTCTGCTTCTGCTTCTCCTTCTCGTTCTCGTTCTCCTCCTCCTCCTCCTTCTTCTCCTCCTCCTCCTGCTTCTTATTCTGCTTCTCCTTCTGCTTCTACTTACAAAATTAAATGAAGCTGATTCATAAACGGGGTTGATGGAGAGCTATCCACTGGGAAGCTGTGTCCAGGTGCTGGTCGGCTAGGTCCTCTGTAAGGATCTGGGAAAGGGGTTGGCATGTAGGGGTTTCTCTGGGGATTGTCCTCAGGATCAGGTCCTTATGAGGGGCTTGGGATCCAGGATTGGGCAGAGGGAAGAGGTGAACTCTGTGGGTCCACAAAGACCTCAGCAGGTCTGTGGCAGTGATGAGGATGGGGTAACCCTCTGGAGACCTTCTTCCCTTCTCCTTCCATGAAGTCATTCATGACTGTCATCCCGTGAGGATGGTTACCCATGATCCTTAGATCAGGACCACGTTCGAGCAGGAGAAGCAACATTTCAGAATGGGTTGGCTATTACAGGAAGAGATGTAAGTAGAAGCATACATTTCTCAGGATAATGAAGGTATTTTCTTCTCAGAAAGTGCAGATGAGATCACCAACACCCTTGGCTTTATTGAATGACTACATCCATGATGGCACAGGCTTTTTATTTTTGTTTTTCTAAAAGGGAAGGTAGGTATTGACTTAATCATGGCCTCCTCTCTTTAGAGCACTATATAACTTTTGCAAAGAAAGGAAAACTAATCTTATTCTTTGTGTGTTTCCTTTGTGAGCAGCCCGATCCTTGGTCTTGGTTCTGAGGGCAAATTGGCCTGTGCTCCCTCGGCCCCATGAGAGGCTGCGTGCAGAAGTTGCTGAGAAAGACCATTGGGGAGTTGGGGCTGAATGTGAAACATTGTGGAGCAGCAAGGAAAATGCAGACTGCGATTATTTTTATCACTTACTTTCCAGCAGTATTTTACCTGATTTCCTGTCGGTTATGAACATGGAGCTCTCCTCAGACAAGAAGGTGTCTTGCACCTGCCAAGTTTTGCTTAAGGCAACCTTTTTACTGGAGGACTTCCATTGTAGAACATCTGGTTGTGTGTGCAGGGTGGTGTATAAACTGATGGTCTTTCATTGAGCTCCTTCACTCTATTTAGTTAGCTAAATGTGGGTTATCTAACTCCTCAGTTGTGGGAGCAGAAAGTAATAAGGGCAGGTTCTTGGCTTTGGGGTAGAGAGGGAACTCAGGGAGTCTCAGTTGCCTTACCACTTGAGTCATGCCCTCATCCCATTTTTGCGTTAGTTTGTTTTCTTAGGATCTCCCTTGGTCACAACTTTCTTCCTTCTACCTCTTGAGTAGCTGAGAGTCCAGGTGTGATGTACCATACCTGGTGCCAACTTATTGGGCTTTAACCTCAAAACCGGAAGGATAAAATATTTGGGACTCTATTTGCAGAGACACTTTTCCCATCAAAGAGATTTAAAAAGTACTCTAGATTGAGGTGTTCTAAGTATGGGCTTTGTGTTCCACCCCGATCTTGGTCAAAACCTGGAAAGGTAGGGCAGGATTCTGGGACCCGGATGAGTTGAGAGACCTGGCAGGGCACAGGTGCTCTGCTTGGAAAGTTCCTCCCCACACTGCTTAGTCCAAAACAGTAGCGTGGATGTGCCATGCGGTACAGCAGGCATCAGCCCCCACTACAGTGTTCTAGGATGCCCCAAGCTCGAGGCAGGCAGCGAGCGCTATCAAGTACTTCTCCAGCTCTTTCAAGGAAAACAGATATAAATTGAGAGAGAGCAGAAGACCCAAGGAGACATGGTGGTTAGGATAATGAAGAAAGAAATCAGCTTCACAGAACTTTTCACACGGGAGCCGAGGGAAGGCCAAGCAGTCCCTAATGGGAGGTTGGGTGCAGATGACTGGGGATCAGCAGCTGGGGCTAGGGACTAGAACTTTTATTGGCTGAACTTAAATGACACCACACTCACTGCCTACCACCACGTCTGGTGTTTTGACCGTGCGTAAGGGTTTCACATTCAACATCCATTTGGGGTGGTCTGATTGGCTGGTAACATCTTGTGCCAAAGAGCAAGGCTGAGGTGGCTAAGATGATAGTTTTAAAATAAATAAGAGGACGGAGGTTTTACACTCCATAGTGCTTTTCATTCTCCCCAAATGGACATCATTGCCCTTGTATCTGAGCCGATAGTCCAGGAGGGTGAGATTGTTTCTTCATATCTCCAATGAGCATACAATCATGATGCAACACAATGGGTAGGGCGGCCGAGGCTAGACTTGGCTCTGCCATCTTCTCCCAAACAGAGACCTGCTCAAAGCCACTCAGAGGGAGCAAGAAAACACTATTCTTTTAGTGGCTGGTCACTAAAGACCATGCGTGCTGTTTTGCTAGCTTGGTACAGCATTGCCTACTTGGTAATTGAGAAAGAAAAGCTGTTTGGTGGTCAGATGCCAGCCATGACTAAGTATTGTAGAATGACCACTGAACTAAGGCCTTTGCTTTGTAAGGCAGCTGTGGGGAGCAGGCCCTTCCCCAACCCCTCTCTCTTGCAGCTTGGCTACTTCTCATGTTCAATCCACGCAAATGACCAGATGGGATTAGGAAGTTGTCCCAAATAGAGAATTGGTATTCCACAAATGGAATAATCATGGAGCAAACTCACTGTGAGGCCACTGCTATAGCAGTGAGCTGGCTTCTTTTCCCAAATGAAGAGCATTTGAGAGGAAGGAAACATATGTAGGTGCAAGGCTTCATGTGCCAGGGAAGGCAACAAATATCAGGTCAAGATTTGACTCTACTGGTTATTGTGATATATTTTAAGGACTTTCGTTCTTCTCTTCCTCCTTCCTTCCTCCCTTCCTTCCCCTCTTCCTTCCCTCTCCTCCTACTCTCTTTCTGTGCCAGTCCTCCTGTGGCTAGAACTCCAGGCCCTGTCCTTGAGTTTTGTGTGTTCAAGGCTAGTGCTCTACCATTTGAGCCACAGCTCCTCATCTAGCTCTTTGGTATTTAATTGGAAATCAGAACCTCATGGACTTTCCTGCCCAGGCTGGCTTCGAACTACGATCCTCAGATCTCAGCCTCCTTTGTAGCTAAGATGACAGGCATGAGCCAGTGACACCTGGTCTCATAGGGATCTCTTGTAGCATTGGCCTGCAGTTATGGGCATCACTGGATATAAATAGTAATGTCCGGCAGTAGTAGCTTATGGTGGAGTATATTTGAGTGTATCTCATCACAGTACACTTGTGAGTAGAGGCTAGCCCACAGTAGAAACACCAGCAATACCAGGACTTCATAAGGTGGCCAGAGGGTGGGGCTCTGTGACTCCCAGATAGAAATGTTAGTCCATGTAAGGAGGCAGCTATGAGACCTGTTCATTTCCCTAAAACCAGGGGGAGGTATTTAAATGCTAACCTGGTTGCCATCAATCTCTCATTCATTGTCTCAGATCTTACGAGTCATACAGGATCTTTCCCACAAAATGCTACTTTGGGGAGTACTTTAAACACAAAAGCCTGCCAGTGTTTGGAAGCACTGTGCCCCACGCTCATAAATTTAACCT